>NC_090442.1:259972934-260285760 GCF_031143425.1 Pleurodeles waltl
AGGGCCCCAAAGGGCCAAACCGTCGCTCTACTACCAGAACTGTTAACGCGTCCCTCTATGATAATTTATTACACATTAGGACTTGTTTTAGGCCAATGAATCTTTTCACCCAGTTGAGAGACACCTTAGGACGAGATAGCTAATCAATATGTCAATCAATACGTCAATAATGTCATCAATATTTATTACCACAATGCATTTCACTTTAGTCAAAGTCATTATTCAACTCAAGACGCTACTATGACCTTGCAGTCATGAATAACCACAACAGTTTAGTAGAGCTTTATGAAGTTTATTCCCTATTGTTTACAATTCGAAGAGCAAGTGTGTTAATTTCAAAAGCAAACACTCATTAACATTGTCATAATTTGGCAAATTGAATAAGACTTCATCAAAGCACGGAACGCAACTATTAGAACATAACACAGCGTCAACGTAGGTCAACTTTAGCAGAGTGTCATCAACACGTCAGTTCAACAATGCATAGATTCAGTACTTTGTCTATTTGCGTCAGTATAATGAACCCCTATCCTAACCACTGATTAGCATTAGCATGTTGGGCTTCATGCAAAACAATTTAGAACACCAATTTGGAAAACATTTAGCTATGGACTCTGTCAAAAGTAAGCAGTTGGTACCTAGAAAGGAAAGCAAACAGACAAATCACAATTTCATTGTCATATTTACCCTCCAAGGTTTAGGTCAGCACTCAGGTTCAGTCTTCGTCTTCAGGACATCAGTTGATACACCATCAGTCAAAACTCAGCGAAAAAGGGAAAAGGGACACTTCCCTCATAAGGAGGTAAAGTGTAAAATGGGCAATCTAAGGAAAAGGATGGTTTAAGTAAAACCAATAAGTCACCAAACAAAGGAGGTCATTCCAACCCTGGCGGTCAGTGATAAAGCGGCGGCCAACCCGCCAACAGGCAGGCGGTCAAAAAAAAGGTATTCTGACCCTGGCGGGAACCGCCAACACAGGCCGCCACTTTAACACTCCGACCGCCACGGCGGGACAGACAAACAGCGCCAACAGGCAGGCGGCAGACAATGTACCGCCCACCCTATCACAACTCACCAATCCGCCACCTTTTCCGGGGCGGGAGCCCCGCCAATAAAAACACGGCGGAAACAGACTACGAACGGGAAAACGCTCACCTATACACACTCCACGAGGACGGAGAATAGCATGGAACCCGAATTAAACATCCTACCAGCTATTGTCTACCTGCTCATCTACCACGAGTACGAACGCCGGCGCAGACGACAACGGTGAGTACTGCACCTACGACACAGGGGAGGGGGGAGGAGGAAAGCTTACGGGCACACACATATGCTCCCCCCCACCCCCCCAACTATCTACACACCAATGCAGAGCACCAAGTCACAGTGACACCACCCAAACCCCCCGGAATAATGCAAAGACATAATTAAAGTGAGAAACAACATTTATGTATAAAAGAGGTTCTTTGAAGTCATGGTAAAATAGCAATATGAAATGTAAAAAATCAAGTAAGAACATTGCGAAACCGATAAACATAGGCAATAAGTCCTGCACAGTCACTTAAATTTCCACTGTCCGTGGGCCAAAGTGTATCAACACATGGGCAAAACCCACACAGGAGACCTGAGTCCGTTGGAGAGAACACTGCTGGGGCATCAGATGACAAAACTACAGGCACCTCAGGGGGAAGGGAAGGGGGGGCACCTCAGCCACATGAGTCCACGACGCCGGATCCACGAAGGGTCCACCATACCCACTGTGCCATCCTGGGGAGTGCAAAGCCACAGTCTCACAAGTCTCTACAGTGGGTGGTCTGCCCACTGTGCCATCCTGGGGAGTGCAGAGACACAGGCCATCAGGTGGATCACAGACTCCACAGGTAATGGAGGAGGCAGGGTGCCCCGAGTGCAGCGTGAACACTAGCTCGACACAGAACCGGCACTGTCAATGGGCCAGCGGTGCTTGACAGGAAGGGCCCAGCGGAGCGGTGCTTGACAGGAAGGGCCCAGCGGAGCGGTGCTTGAGACGGCGGGGCCCAGCGGAGCGGGTCTTGACAGGAAGGGCCCAGCAGAGCGGTGCTTGACAGGAAGGGCCCAGCGCAGCGGTGCTTGACAGGAAGGGCCCAGCGGAGCGGTGCTTGAGACGGCGGGCCCAACGGAGCGGTGCTTGACAGGAAGGGCCCAGCGGATCGTGCTTGAGACGGCGGGGCCCAGCGGAGCGGTGCTTGAGATGGCGGGGCCCAGCGGACCGGTGCTTGAGACGGCGGGGCCCAGCGGAGCAGTGCTTGACAGGAAGGGCCCAGCGGAGCGGTGCTTGACAGGAAGGGCCCAGCGGAGCGGTGCTTGACAGGAAGGGCCCAGCAGAGCGGTGCTTGAGACGGCGGGGCCCAGCGGAGCGGTGATTGAGACGGCGGGGCCCAGCGGAGCGGTGCTTGACAGGAAGGGCCCAGCGGAGCGGTGCTTGACAGGAAGGG
Organism: Pleurodeles waltl; assembly: GCF_031143425.1. NCBI lineage: Eukaryota > Metazoa > Chordata > Amphibia > Caudata > Salamandridae > Pleurodeles > Pleurodeles waltl. Next base: position 259,975,409 of record NC_090442.1, read on the forward strand.
CCCAGCGGAGCGGTGCCTTTCTGCACGGCGGGGCCCTCTTCAGCGGTGCTTCTCACGGCGGGCCCCTCTTCAGCGGTGCCTTTCTGCACGGCGGGGCCCTCTTCAGCGGTGCCTTTCTGCACGGCGGGGCCCTCTTCAGCGGTGCCTTTCTGCACGGCGGGGCCCTCTTCAGCGGTGTCTTTCTGCACGGCGGGGCCCTCTTCAGCGGTGCCTTTCTGCACGGCGGGGCCCTCTTCAGCGGTGCCTTTCTGCATGGCGGGCCCTCTTCAGCGGTGCCTTTCTGCACGGCGGGGCCCTCTTCAGCGGTGCCTTTCTGCACGGCGGGGCCCTCTTCAGCGGTGCCTTTCTGCACGGCGGGGCCCTCTTCAGCGGTGCTTGTCCAGTCATTCAAGGGAGCCAGACCTGGCCAGGACTCCCTGCTTAGTCGCCCTCCGACCGTGCAGTTGCTGGACCCTTCTGTGACGGAGTCCTGGGCCCGTGGGTGTCCTCCCTCACACCCGGGATGGGGCTTGTGGGGCCCTCCTGGTCCGCGCCCCTGCTGGCTGACTTCTCCGCCCTGCTGCCCTTGCCCTCCTTCGATGAGGCTCTCTGGCCCTTGCCTCCCCTGGATGTTGTGGCAGGTGACGGCCCAGGACTTTGCTCCTTGGGGGCAGCCGTGTCAGTCTTCTCGCGGCAGCCCTTGATTTTACGGGTCCTCTTTCCAGGGGGGGGTGCTGGCTGTCCCCTTGCTGCTGGCCGATGTATCAGTGCTGGGAAAGGGTGGACTCCAAAACCCGTGCACAATGGTGACACTTGAAGCAGGGCTGGTGGTGGCTGAGGTGCTCTTGGGACTCTTAGCAGATGGAGGGGGTGGGTCAGGTGGGGCAAAGAGGTTAAGTTTGGAGAGGTAAAGTTTTTTAGGACCAATGTAAAGGGTAGGTGCAGTGGGTATGGGAGTGGAGGAAGAGGATGTGGTTGTAGGAGAGTCAGGTGTGCTGTCTTTGGGTGCAGGTGCTTGTGACGTAGGCTGTCGTGAGGTGGTTGGCTGTTGGGTGGGTGGCTGCCTGCGTTTGTGTGTCTTGGAAGAGGGGGTGACAGACACAGTGGGAGAGGACACAGGGGACGTGTAAATGGCAGTGGGGGTGGTGACTGCACGTGTGCGGACTGTACTGGAGGGTGTGCTGGTGATGGAAGTACTGGCTGATGATGGTGTGCATGCAGGTGGAGACGTCACAGGGAGGGAGGAGGGAGACGAGGAGGAGGGGGACACAGGGGTGGTAGTGACTGTTGGCATGTCTGCATCTGGGTGTTGCTTGGGTGAATGCTTGTGTGATCTGTGGTGCTTATGTCTGGATGAGCTGCCCTTGGGTGTTGAGGTGTGTGCAGGCTGGTCTGATGGTGTGGATGGGATAGGCTGAGGAACAGGAGACAGAGACAGGGTGGAGGCAGTTAGAAGAGGGAGGCTGGAAACAGGGACAATGGCTGCCGTCAGTGCTGAGGCCAGAGCACTGAACGATCGTTGATGGGCAGCATGACCCGAATGAATGCCCTCCAGGTATGCATTGCTCCGATGCACCTCCCTCTCTACCCCCTGGATGGCATTCAAAAGGGTGGACTGCCCAACAATGATGGTCTGTAGGAGGTCAATGACCTCCTCACTGAGGGCAGCAGGGCTAACATGGGCAGGGCCTGAGGTGCCTGGGGCGAAGGAGATGCCCGCCTTCTTGGGCGAGCGGGCACGGAGCGAAGGCTGAGGGGCTGCTGGGAGGGCGGAGCTGGTGCGCTGGGTGGCGGCTGTACCTGTAGAGGCGGGGGGCCCGGATGTTGCCGCCACCGCTAGGGAGCTCCTTTCCGAGGACGTGTCGGTGTCGCTGGTGTCACCGTTGTGGTGCTCCCCTCGCCCTCCGTATCACTGGTGACCTCGGTGTCTGTACCATGGCCCACTGGGGCCTTGTGAGTTGCAGCTCCCTCGTGCTCCGATGCCAATTCTCCTCCGCCTGATGATGCTAATGCACACATGCAAAAGAAGATAAAGAAAAAGGGTGGGGGGAGAAATAAAAACAGGTTGAGTGCATGCATTGTCAACACCGTTGGCGGAGAGGACAGACACAGGAGCCTCATGCACTACGCCGCGCAATCGGGGTACACTACTCAGTACTTGTGACTGGGCCAACAGGTCTATGGACAACAAATGCGCACATGGGTGATGCAGGACCATGGATTGCTGTACTTGGCACCCTACAGAGGTGGGGGGCGGGGGCACAGGGCCATGCCTAAAGGAGGGGACTACACTACAGAAAGCGCCCTGGCCTAATGTCACCCACAGCCCTCCTCCCCCACCCAGACGCCTCCACTGCGTGTAAAGATAGCAGGATGTGCTGGTACTCACCCCCTTGTGTCTGCTGTAATGTCCTCACGCGCCCATCCAAATCGGGGTAGGCCACCGCCAGGATCCGGGACATCAGGGGGGTCAATTGGCGGCTGGTACCCCTCCTACATTGGGAGGCCATCCCCAGCAGTGACTCGGCGGTCTTCCTGGTCCCGCGGCGGATGTCCTCCCACCTCTTTCGGCAGTGGGTGCCCCGTCTGTTGTGGACCCCCAGGTCCCGGACTTCCTTGGTGATGGCACGCCAAATGTCGACTTTCTGATGGGCGCTGACCTATTTGACATGTACAGGGTGGGAAAGGAAATTTCAAAAATGTTCTGCATGTTAGATGTGATTGCCCCCCCCTCCCCAACCCTGCCATGTGGCACATGCTCTCATCTGTCGTGCCTTGCACTCCTCATTCGGTCCCCACCCCACCATCTTACATCCACCATACACAACCCAGGCATAGCCCATTCAACGTACACCCAGTGTACTTACCTGTTGGTCTGGAGGACCGCAGAGTAGCGCATAAAGGGGCAGGACCCCATCCACAAGTTTCTCCAACTCTTCTGAAGTGAAGGCAGGGGCCCTTTCCCCAGTCGCAGCAGCCATTGTCTCTTCCAGACCGAGGTCACAGCAGCACTTGCAGTATAGGTCCTCTCCTGTGGATGATCAGGTCTCGAGTGATTAAGCAGATAGAAAATGGCGGTCACGCCCGCGGCGGTGCGTACCGCGGCGTTGCGTACCGCCACCGCCGGCGCACATCGTCATTGGCTCCTGAGACCCATAGGGTTCAATGTTAACCAATGCTGCTTTGCGCCGCAGTCTTCGACCGCCTACCGCCACGGTGTGCCACGCCAGCGCAGTGACCTCACATCCCACTGTCACACTTCACAGGTCAGGCAGCCGCCATTTCAAGGGCCCACATGGCATGATTTCTACTGCGTCACACAGGCCTAGGCCTTGCATTGCCACTCATACAAGCCTTTCAATGCATAGCGATTCGTGTACTGTGAAAGCTGTGGGAACGAACCTGTGGGTTGCTTTACTCTGTGCTCCATGTTGTCCTTCCTAGGCACCGTCTGCTGGGACTTGCGAGGAGAAGGATGAATCCTCCCGTGTACCGACCGCTGGTGGACCTGTCGACAATGGAAGAACGACATATTATACTTCGATACCGACTTGACCAAGCCACTATACACAAACTGTGTGCCCAGCTGGAGCCAGACCTGATGTCCCCCATCCGCCAACCCACAGGGATTCCCCCTCTGGTGCAGGTTCTGTCAGTACTCCATTTTTTGGCAAGTGGGTCTTTTCAGACAACAGTGGCCATGTCATCAGGGATGTCTCAGCCTATGTTTTCTAAGGTTTTGTCCAGAGTGTTGTCTGCCCTGATGAAATACATGCGGAGATACATTGTTTTCCCTGAGGAGGGTGATTTGGCCACTGTGAAGGGTGATTTCTATGCCCTTGGACATATCCCCAACATCATTGGTGCCATTGATGGGACCCATGTGGCTTTAGTACCCCCATAAGACAATGAGCAGGTGTACAGAAATAGAAAAAATTACCATTCGATGAATGTCCAGGTGGTCTGTTTGGCTGACCAGTACATCTCCCATCTAAATGCCAAGTTCCCGGGGTCAGTGCATAACGCGTATGTCATGCGAAATAGCAGCATCCCTTATGTGATGGAACAGCTACAGAGACACCGTGTGTGGCTAATAGGTGACTCTGGTTACCCCAACCTGCCTTGGCTATTGACCCCAGTGAGGAATCCCCGGACCAGGGCAGAGGAACGGTACAATGAGGCACATGGGCGAACTAGGAGGATTATAGAACGGACCTTCGGGGTCCTGAAGGCCAGGTTTAGGTGCCTGCATATGACAGGGGGATCCCTCGTGTACTCACCAAAGAAGGTGTGTCATATCATCGTGGCCTGCTGTATGCTTCACAATCTTGCATTGCGACGCCAGGTGCCTTTCCTGCAGGAGGATGGTCCAGATGGTGGTGTTGTAGCAGCTGTGGAGCCTGTGGAGAGTGAAGAGGAGGAAGACGACGGGGACGACACGGACAACAGGGACACAGTTATACAACAGTATTTTCAGTAGCACACAGGTAAGAATCACCCACGCCATTTTACATTTACTTCTGGCCTCCTGCATCTCTACTTTCTGTGTTTCCCCCCAGTTCCTTTTCACTGATTTTTGACTTTCCCTTCCCTTTTCAGAGCTGTATGACCCACAGCGTGACTTCTGCTTTGTTTGCCCATGGACTAATGCTTATTGACATTGATATGTTGTCATCACAATGTAAATGAACATTATTGCACCGTTATGTGTAATACATTTGTAAAGAATACAAGCAGACTCCTGACATTTGAAGTGCAATTGGTGATTTATTTTAAGTGCTGCGTATAGGTCCATGATAGTAAAACGGTGATGGGTGGGGGTGGAGTAATGTCCATGGCAGAGTCCAGTTCTCAGTAGCACAGGTGCATTGCCCATATGCCTGTAGAAGGATGGAGCAGGGGCAGTTCAAGGTTGGACAGGGTGACAATGTGGGACAGTGGGATGACATCAGGGGGTCTTGGCATCCTACTCTGTCTTCTTGTGTGATCTCAGGTTCCGCTTGCGGGGTGGTTGATCTTCAGCAGGAGGTGGGGTTCTGGTAGCCTGTCGTGGTGTGGGGGCCTCCTGTCCACTAGCGCCGGCGGAGGTGGTAGGCTGTTCGTCGTCCAGGCTGGTGACAGGGGCCCTTTGGGGTGCCACATGGTCCCGCAATGTGGTGACTATGTGGTTGAGGGCCAGGACGATGGTCCCCATTGCGGTACCGATGTTCCTGAGTTCGTCTCTGAACCCCATGTACCGTTCCTCCTGCTGTGCCTGGATCTCCTGGAACCTGGCCAGTACCGTCGCCATCGTCTCCTGGGAGTGGTGGTATGCTCCCATGATGATGGTGAGGGCCTCTTGGAGAGTGGGTTCCCTGGGTCGGTCAACCCCCTCTTGCACAGCAGCCCTCCCAGTTGCCCTGTTTCCCCGGGCCTCTGTCCCCTGGACGGTGTGCCCACTACCACTGCCCTCAGGTCCCTGTTGTTGTTGGGGTGGTGGGTCAGCCTGGGTGCCCTGTAGTGGCGGACACACCGCTGATTGACGCGTCCTGGAGACAGAGGCATGGGCCCGCTGGGTGGGAGCTGTGCTGGTATTCCCAGAGGGGGTTGGGTCTGCTGTGGCCTGTGTCTGTGTGTGGGGAACCGACTGTCCAGAGGTCCCCGATGGTCCGGGCTGGTCATCAGGTTCTAGTTCGACAGAGCTGCTGTCATCACTGGGGGCCTGTTCTGGGGGCGGGATGGACAAATCTGGACCCTCCTGGCCGGTGTGTTGGCGTTCGGGCCCTGCAGGGGTAAAAGAGTATGGTTATTGCTTCTGTGTGTGCCATGGCGTGCGATTTGTGGGTGCCCTTGTCCCCCAGTGCTGGTATTCCCTTGTGGGAGGAGTTGTGAGGGTGGTTTGTGGGGGGGGATGGGTATGTGCAGTGGTCATGCTTGGGTGATGGGTGTCCATGGTTTGTGTTGGCATTCACGGATTGGTGTTGTGTTGGGTGGGTTGTGCTGGTGAGACATTGGCAGGGAGGATGTGTGCTGGGGGGTTGGGGGTGAGGGTGGGGGTGTGGGTTGGCATGCTGGTGGTTGGGGGGGGTGAAGTAGTTGGGATTAGACTTACCAGAGTCCATTCCTCCGCCTACTCCAGCGAGGCCCTCAGGATGCAGGATGTTCAAGACCTCTTGCTCCCATGCTGTGAATTCGGGTGGAGTGGGTGGGGGTCCGCCGCCAGTCTTCTGCACAGCGATGTTGTGTCTTGACACCATCGACCGCACCTTCCCCCGTAGGTCGTTCCAGCGCTTTCGGATGTCTTCCCAGTTTCTGGGATGCTGTCCCACAGCGTTGACCCTGTCGACGATCCTTTGCCATAGCTCCGCCTTCCGGGCTATTGTGGTGTGCTGCACCTGTGTGCCGAATAGCTGGGGCTCTACCCTAATTATTTCCTCCACCATGACCCTGAGTTCTTGGTCTGAGAACCTGGGGTGTCTTTGGGGTGCCATGGGGTGGTGTGGGGTGGTGTTTGTGGTGATGAGTGTGGTGTGTGTGGTGGTGTGTGGTGTTTTGTGCGTGGATGTGGTGTGGGTGATGATGTTGTGTTCCTCCGTGTGTTGGGGTTTTCGATAGCTGTGCTCTCTCTCTCCTTCTCTCTGAATTTCTAGTAGTGGGGGTTTGTGGGTGATGTGGGTGTGTGTTTTATAGTTGATTGGATGTGTGGGTGTTGTGTGTGTATGTGTATCAGGTGTGTGTATTTCGATTTGTCCAATGTGGCTGTGTTTTGTAAAGGTGTGTGTATTTTGACCGCGGCGGTGTGTACCGCCAATGGAATACCACGGTTGAAAGACCGCCGCGTGGATTCGTGGGTCGTAATGGCATGGGCGTGTTTGTGTTGGCGTGACGGTGGAGGTTTGGTCATCTCCAGTTTATCGCTGACCGCTGATGAGGCGGCCTTCCGTGGATGTCGGGTTTTTGGCGGTTTGGCAGTTGTGGGTCAGAATGACCGTGGCGGTTTACCGCGCCCGCGGCGGTAGAATGGCGGACTTCTGACCGGCGGTAAGAGCCTTTTACCGCCGAGGTCAGAATGACCCCCAAAGTGATAAAGGGGGTCATTATAACCCTGGCGGACGGTGTTAAAGCGGCGGTAAGACCGCCAACAGGCCGGCGGTCTTACCTTGTGGAATTATGACCATGGCGGTTACCGCCATGCTCATCCGCCGGTTCTCCGTTCCGCCCGCTGGCCTGGAGACTTGGGTCTCCAGCCCGGCGGCCATCACTATACCGCCGGCGGTATTTGGACCCGGCTTACCGCCGTGGATTTCCAGCGGTTTGAACCGCCATGAAATCCATGGCGGTAAGCACTATCAGTGCCAGGGAATTCCTTCCCTGGCACTGATAGGGGTCCCCCCCACCCCAACTCCCACCCCTACACCACCCACCACCCCGCCACCCCCAATGGTGGCAGGGCCCCCCTCCCCACCCGACCCCCAACAACACATAACTCTCACACACCCGACACGCATGCAGGCACCACCAACACACACACGCACACACCCCGACATACATGCCAACATCCACACACACAGTCAGACACGCACACCCACATTCAAACATACACGCACACATCCATACAGACATACCCACAGACATACACGCACTCATTCCCAAACACGCATCACCCCAACAAGCATACACGCACTCACACACCCCCTCTACATACTCAGACGCACACCCCCATGCACGCACACAACACACAACACCCCCCCACCCCCTTCCCCTAACGGACGATCGACTTACCTGGTCCGTCGATCCTCCGGGAGGGGACGGGAGCCATGGGGGCAGCTCCGCCGACACCACACCGCCAACAGAACACCGCCACGGCGAATCACAGGACGTGATTCGCTGGGCGGTGTTCTGTTGGCGTGGCGGTGGAGGTGGAGCAACCTCCACTTCCCCGCTTCCCACCAGTATGGCTGTTGACGGCTCTCCGTCCGTAAAGGGACGGAGAGCTGCCAACGGTCATAAAAGGCAGAGCGGCAAACCGCCTGCACTGGCGGTCTACCGCACGGCGGTCCCTCAGCGGTCTTTAACAAAGACCGCCGAGGTCAAAATGACCCCCAAAGTTTCTAGATCAAATCGACAGCATTTCCCTAACCAATCCCTCTGACTCCCGGTGTCATGGGTTTTCATCCCTTTTTCGTTGTACATTCCCCTAAAACTTAATTGGTTAAATGTTGCACCCCACTATCTTTAGCCAATGGAAAACAGATTATGTCATTAAATCTTTCACCCCACATTAGTTCACAGACAGTTTATTGGTCCATACGATTGACGTCTTCAGAGGTAGCACGTCCGGTATGATTTCATCCTTCTGTAATTCTTTGCACATCTTTTGGTCAGTAGCCCCATTGTCTGTAGGGATTTGAGCGACCTTGTACATTACATTAATCTACACTGTTGCATTTTAGTTATCACTTTTCTACAAGCAATATGAATTTCATGAGAACGGATCTGCTATGGTTACATTCAGCTTCTAGTTTGAATAAAAAAATAAAGCTGTTCAACTACAATAATTCTTAAACATTAGTCGTTTTCATTAGTCCAGGTATACATTGGCGGCCACTCCCCGTGGTCACATTTTAGATGTACATTTTAGCAAAACCTAATAATACATTTTCTATGCGGCATTATCACACATTAATTCATAAACATTTCATGTTAATATAGATTATATAAACTACACTCTCTCAGTTTCAACTTGTAAGAAGTCATCAGTTGCTTTCACCTCCAGATGCTCTTGAAGATTCCGGCGAACTATTTTGACCTCTGCCGCGCTGTCTAATAGCACTAATGCCCACTTCTTGTTCTTCAACAGGGCCTTCTTCTTGAGTGGCATGACGAACTGCAACTGCTGCCACTTTTTTCTTTTTAAATTGAGGTTTTTGTTGGGGAAGTTTCTCGTCTTTTTTAACAGAAACTTCTGTAGAGCATTGTGAACATACTCAGTTCTTCACTCTGACCGCCCACCTTTCTCACTGCGTTTTTCCGGTGAGTCCTGATAGGAACAAGATTGGCGTGTATCAGTATATTAATATCTGTCAGGCGTTTTTATATTATCTCTATTTCTGAGATTATATCTATTTTGTGGGTTCTCTGTATGAGGAGATTCTTCCCTTTCTGTTTTAGATGTTTGTTGTTTTTTATCCCAGCATTCCTTAAAACCCTCAGGAGCTTGCTTGGTAGAATCTTTATTAGAGTTACCCTGTAACTGTGGTTTTGTGGGTCTGGCCCCAGACTATCTCGGCCAATACTAGAGTAGGTCTCCGCGATAATCTTCAGCAGCTCACGTTCTTGATCCTATGGAGGAATTTCCAGGAGCCGCATGCGCACCGCTAGTAAAACTGTTTCCCCTTTAAGTTTACTTAATATATCTGAAGATACTGTGGCAAAATTGCCCATAAGTTGCATCCCCAAATCCAGGGCCGGGGCAGCCACATATTCATCTTGAATTTGTTTCAACACTTCTGGTAAATTGGCAAGTGTCGGTGTACCATGTGTGGCAGTATAGAGCGTGGCCCATACCGTGCCCAAAGTATTGCAGTTATCTATTGTGGGAACCATCCCAAATGGCAAGTACATAGTTAATATTCTATGTTTATCCTGAGGTCCCGTATGGAGTAATACTGCTTCCAGTGCATTTATTTTTTGAGCTAACCAAATGGAGTCTCTTCTCGTTTGGTGGGTACTTTACGCATGATCAGATTAATGCCTGGCCTTACTGCATGTGGTTGTGCCAGAGCAGCACGTGCTGGGTTTGTGTTTAATGTTTGCATTACAAACTGTACTAATCGCCTGTATATTGCTGTAAGCTCAGCATATAAGCGACGGACTTCAGCTGCCGTTAAGTTCGCTGCAGCAGGTTGAGATGTATATGTGGCCAATAAAGGCAAGGTAGGACCATCATTACTTAGAGGACTTAACCTAACATGTAGAATTGTATGGGGTATGGCGCCATCAAGCCAATTATTATATTCTTGATAAGATCGAGGTATTTCTAGATATGCGTATGCTCTGTATTGTGCAGGTGTGTTTGCAGGTGTATAATGACGAAATGTATTTGTGTTCCCATCAGCTGCTTGAAATGTGACCCAAGAATAAAAAATGTCTGTTCTATAGACTGCATGAGCCTCAACAACAAATGTAACTGGACCCCCCTTAGCCGCTAGGCCATGTGCCAATAAATGTGCAGTAAGGGGTGGTCGCATAGTAACTGCAATTGCTACCTGTTGAGGGTTTGCCATAAAGAATGGTGAGTTTTGTTCCAAGATAAGCACACCAAATGGGGATTATCCTTTTAGAGTTCAAGCTTGAACAACCTATAGAGTTAGCTTGGTACTCCCTACTTAGCTGAGGAGGAAATTCCTCAATACCACGGACGTCTCCGTATATAGTACTGAGGTGTCTTTGTATGTAGTGAGACCGAGATACTCAGGAGGACCAGAAAATTAGAGCCTGACCAAACGTTGCCGGCACCATGTTGTGTAGGCTCTCATTATCCTAATGAGACTAATGGATTTGGGCAGCAGAATCACTTGCGCTGTGGGGTAGTGAGTCTGAACCCACTACATGTGACACCTGTCAGCCTAATCTGGGTTTTGTTACGGCTAGCAATGCTTCATCTCCACCCAAGAGCAGGGATGATTGGGCAGCCGAGCGCATGACACAATTGACTCCTCAGGGAAATCGTGGTCACTCAGATTGCATCCGTTTCTCTCAGTTACATTAGTCTCACATATACAAGTACAATCAGAGGCAGAATAAAATTCAATAAGGTTTTATTGAAGTAACTGCATCTTAGATAATAAAGCGTGTAATGCAACAGCTAGGACGATAAAGTATGACAGGATTAAAATTGTGACAAGGAGAGTAAAGCATAAAAATAACGCTACCATATTGTCACTAGAATCGTTAAAATAGCTCCTACCTAGGATGTGAGAGCACAGCATGGTAAGCTCTAATTCTGCCCTTCAGGTTCCCCTGGGAAGACATCATCCCTCATACCTGAGCAAGAGGCCTATAGTCTACATAGGCAGCTGCAGCGAAGCACTCAGCAATCAGCATACAGTCGTGGTCATCTGGCTGGAATCTCCCTCTAACATACAGGGGTCAAAGTAGTGTTTTTATAATAAAACAGCTGGTGTTCCAAGAAAGGATTCCCACGTAAGAGTGTGTATGTTTCTATGAACACTAGAGACAAAGCGTTACCACGTTTGCCGGAAATCTATCTTACTGCAGCCTTCAGGAAAGCACAGAGTGAAAGAAATGCCTTGTTTAAGAACGCAGTGCTGGCCTAGGCAAAAAACAGCTAGATAGAGAAAATAAAACAAGACCGCAAATATGGCTATTGTTAAATTATTAAATGGAGCTGAATAAAATATATGTAGGTTAAAGTGCACAGCGGCAGGCCTAGTTCGCTACAATAACGTGAATGAAGCTGTAACTAAAATGGCTACACAACACCATCAAGCCAATTATTATGGTCTTGATAAGATACAGGTATCTCGAAATATACATACGCTCTATATTGTGCAGGTGTATTTTCAGGTGTATAGTGGTGAAATGTATTTGTGTTCCCATCAACTCCTGGAAATGTGACCCAAGAATAGAAAATGTCTGTTCTGTAGGCTGCATGAGCTTCAACAACAAATGTAACTGGACCCCCCTGGGCCGTTAGGCTGTGTGCCAATAAATGTGCAGTGAGATGCGGTCGCATATTGACTGCAATTGCTACCCGCTGTCGGTTTGCCATGGTAAATAGTAAATTTTGTTCAGAGATAAGCACACCAAATGGGGATTATCCTTGTAGGGTTCAAGCTTGAACAACCTACAGCGTTATTTAGGTACTCCCTACTTAGATGAGGAGGAAAAAATTCCTCAATACCACGGACGTCTCTGTATATAGTACTGAGGTGTCCATGCATGTAGCGAGACAGAGATACTCATGAGGACCCGAAAATGTATCCCTAACCAAACGTTTGCAGCACCATGTCGCGTAGGTTCCCATTATCCTAATGAGACTACTGGATTTGTGCAGGAGAATCACTTGTACTGCGGGGGACTGAGTCTGTTTCCACACCATGTGACACCTGTCGGCCTAATCCGGGTTTGTTCCAGCTAACTAATAGTGCCTCATCTCCACCCAAGAGCAGGGATGATTGGGGTAACCAGGCGCATGACATACATGGCTCCTCAGTGGAATCGTGGTCACTCATCCGTTTCTCTTAGTTACATTAGTCTGATGTATGCCAGGACAATTAGAGGCACAGTAAAGTTCAATAAAGTTCAATGAAGTAACTGCATCTTAGATAATAAAGCATGTATTGCTATAACTAGGACGATGCAGCCCAATAAGATTAAAGTTGTGACAAGGAGAGTAAAACACAAGAATAACGGTACCATACTGTCACTAAGGTTTGTAGGGATAGTTCCTATCTAGGCTATATAAGAGCACAGCATGTTAAGCTCTAATTTTGCCTTTCAAGTTCCCCCTGGGAGGACATCATTTCTCATACCTGAGCAAGAGGCTTGTAGTCTACATAAGCAGCTGTTGCCAAGCAATCAGCAATCAGCACTCAGTCATGGTCATCTGGCTGGAATCTCCCTCTAATATACATGGGTCAAAGAAGTGTTTTTATAATAAAACATTTGATGTTCCAAGAAAGGATCCTCACGTAAGAGTGTGTATGTAATGTTTCTGTGTACATTGGAGACAAAGCGTACCACTTTTGCCGGCAACCTATCTTACTACAGCCATGAGAAAAGTACAGAGTGAAAGAAATGTCTTGTTTACGAACGCAGAGCTGACCTAGGCAAAGAATAGCTAGATAGAGAAAATAAAACAAGACCGCAAATGTGGCTAATGTTAAAATAATATAACAAAGCTAAATAAAATATATCTAGATTAAAGTGCACAGCAGCAGGCCTAGTTTGCTAACATAACGTGTATAAAACTATAGCTAGGTGGCCAGCTACATCTCTAAGATGTAGCTGGCTACCTAGCTCTGTTATGAACTGCTAAGCCAAGTTGAAACTATTGAGGACAGGAAGGACAGCTCACACAGTGTGCAAGATAAATGATCAACAAGGCCTCAAGATACATCACCTGAATGGTATTGGCTGCAGACACATTCACAATACACTAAGCACATGATGACTCCAGTTACGTATACAACAAACTCCTACTTTGGCCTGCGTAACATTCAACTAGGCCTCAAAATGGTCAAAGCCACCACCTGCTCAGCCACTGTTTTGCCTGTACTGCTAGCAAGATGTACATCTCTGCCCATCCTCCCAAGTGTTAATGTACTGCTAAATTCAGCAGCTGCTGGACTTTAATGGAATTGACATGCTTCACAAATGTCATGTCAATACAACCAATACCATGGGTACCTTTCACAATAGGATCACCTGCAAATCAACTATGTACACTGGCTGTGCAAGATTTCACTGTTAACTTTTGGAGGTAGACCAGTAACAGTGTATCTTTCACATCCATAGTTTGAGCTGCCACTGGGCACACAGAGGCCACAGAAAAACCTGACACCATCCCCCTGGATGAAGCCCTCAGTGATCACAACATTCCTGAACGTCTGGACGTGGAGGACGGTTCTAGCCCATTTGGGCAACCTGGACAGAACTCCTACAGTAAGTCTCACTGTACCCACATCAAGATCTCCCGGCCCAGTTTCTTCAACATCACAGGCAGCCATTCGCCCACCAACCTGTGTCCCTAGGACAGTGGATACCATCTTGTGCCCCCAGTCTAGGATCTTGAGTTGCAGCATAGAACCTTGGACAATGATGGTCCTGGAATCAGTGGGAGGGGGTTCCCTGTGGCAAGGGCACAGGCCCTTGGGGTAGGGTGTGCGGAAGGGACGTTGTGGGCCACTGGGGATGCTCCTGGCCAGGATTCTATCAGCCAAGTCTTGGGTGTCTATCAAGAGTCCCAAGGCGTGATGGGCCAGGTACTTACTGAACTCTGAGAGATCAAGCAGCTGCAGAGGCACATCCATAGGGATAACGTCTGCAGTGAGCAGTGGGAAGCCACCAATACCAACTTGGCTCCCTAACAGGGGTGTTGAGGGACATTAGCAGTACCCTGATCAGGGATCGTCAGCAATACTCTACCCCTTCCTTTGGCGTAGCAACACCAGGCCTTTCGTCATTGGTGCCAGCCACTGGAAGGGAGGCCCTGCCAGGGGAGGAACCTGCCCCAGACAGCCCTGCCTCCATAGCTTCAGCTCCCCCCACCACGCAAGCAGGGACATCCAGCAAAGAATTTAGGAGGTGCAGATGGCCTGACACTGACCACTGCCAGCAAGTGACCTCTTCTTGAAGGAACTCTTTTGTGTGCCACATATACACTCTGTTTACTGTTCTTCACCCACCTTCCATTTCCTATGGGAGGGGTACACTGGACTGTGTTCTTACAGTGCTGTGGCATCTACTCCAATGATTTCATCCACCATGACTGAACCCTTCAGTTTCCTTTTCCATCATGCCCGAATATCAGTTTATGCACTAATGTTGAATACATCCACCTATCACAAGGTTTGTGTCTGTTTGCTTCCGTTTCAATTGTTGCTATCTAGAGATGTAAGACCATGTGAAGCAAATGACGAAGACACAAGATACTAGTGCAAGGAGGGATCTGTTACATGTACGGTGTCCTACTAAGGATTACAACCAACACACACAAACTCATTGCTACAAGTGTCTGGTCACACCAAACATTTTATTTCACTATACAGCACATAGGCTGTCCGTATGTCCGGACTGTCAGAGCCAAGAATGGCTGACTCATATTGTGTCAGGGTATATGTATGGGGGTGCAGTCCGCCAGACCACAGACAGGAAGTGCCTTGTCAGACATTGTCCTGTAGAATAGACAAACAGAGATGTGAATGGTGTCACCATCCTGAGCCTTATCAAGTACCAAAACCAAGTAATCCAACATCACAAAATCCAAGATACAGACAGAGGGCAGTACAACAGTCCCTGATCATAGGTCCATCATAATCCAATGACCATACATCTGGTGGTATGATACAAATATATGTCAGTGTTGTGGCACAGGCACTGTGGTCTGCAATGATGAAACATACCCACAGCTACATACAGGTCATACAAGAAGAGTGTTTGGCCTATGTAAAGGGTGAATGTCTGGCTTGCACTTGCTGACACCATATTTCATGGCCATATGATCCCACACATGAAGCAATGGGCCCACCACAGCGCACTAGACAAGTACAATGTGAACTTCAGTCCTTTCACCCATACACTGTCCAAGATGGCTTGGCACAGGTCTCATATACCCCAAATCTGTGACCCACGTTACCCAGAACAATCCATGCTCGCTTCCTAGCAGCAAGCCACAATGATCTGACACACTTTCCCAGGTGAGTAGAGGAGGGCTCCACCAGGCTGGTCCAGACACCTAAATCTGGCCTTCAGGAGCCCAAAAGCCTGCTTCAGTACCAGCCTTGTTTTTACATGGGCCTCCTTGAAGCAGACTTCCCTGGCGTAGTTGGATTCCTCTGCGGTGTAAACAACCAAAGACTGTTTGGATATGCTGAGTCTCCTGTTAAGGAATGGGACATATGTGCAACAATGAGTCCCTCTTATCAGTAAATCCTCACCAGACATTGCACACACACAAACAGGACAGATGTGACTTACCAACCAGCCAGGCCCACTCTGGGTACAGTTGTGACATCAGCTGGTGGATAGTGCTGTTCCGCATAATGAAGGCATCATGGACTGAACCCGGGAAACGGGCTCAGACGCAAAATGTAGAGGTCCGCTAAACATACAACTTGAACGTTGATGGAATGGAAGTTCTTTTGGTTAAGGTATACTTATTCATTGGCATGTGGTGCAACCAACAGATTCCTTACTGTCCCGCCCATCCTTCCCGCTCAGTGTCCAATTTCTAGGGACATGGCTAACCCTTTTCCAGGGCCCTAGTTGTTCACATCAGTGGTCAGTGCACTTCATGGCTCCGAACTTCTGGCGTGGAAAGTTGGGAAAAGTAACAGACATCAGCACAGCTGGGTGGTGCCTATATAGGTACTACAACATCTCTTTTGCACAATGCTGACGATGCACATGGAGGTGATCGACGCCACCTACCAGAGTGCAGGGGTACTGCTCATGAAACATTATCCGGATTCAGCTGACACCTGGGGGGGACATTCAAAGGTAAGGTATCCGCAGCTAGAAGTCTCTATCAGATATGCATTATTTAGATGTTAGAAGCTGATTAGTCATATTAATTAAGATAGTGAACAAATGCATGTTTCTTGCATAGTGTGTACTATTTTAGGTCTACCACTAAGATGTTTGAAGAGGAAAGAGAATGATAGCACATCCGCATTCAAAGTTGGAGTGTTGTTAGGACTGAATCGACTTTCGTATGCCATTGCTAATCCTCCTTTTGTCTCATTTTTCCTGTCACTTCAGTAAATATGGTAACCAGAAGGAAAAATACATGTTTGGGTGCTTGTATTGCACAAAATCCTGAGATATAAAAGTACAATAAATTTCATGGTTCCACATGAAATATGAACCACTCTGCATCGCTTTACTATTGTTAGGACTACGATTATGTATCAAGGTAAAGTAAATTATACCACACGTTTATCTAAATTATGAAGCAACATTTAAAATAATGCAGCACTTTCTCTGGCAGTATTATTTTCATTAATGTGAACAAGAAATATATATATATTTGTTAAATCTGCAAATTATACAAATTACGTGACTCATTGTATGGCAAATGCTGTAAATCCATACTTATGCTGTAAAAGTTGCAGCCACTGAATCTCAAAAATGTAGTGGCCCTCTCTGCTGTTCATTGTTTTAGCAAAAATGTATTCATGAAAGGAACCATAACCAAGTGCTCATTGTTAGCTCCACTTTGAACAAAACAGCTCTTTCAAGGTAAATTCCCCATAAGAAACATTAGATATAAAAAATACTTAGTGGGTAATGTGTAATATAGTCCTATATTGCTAGCATAGGATTCTGGTGACATTGACAAACCATTCATTCTTCACCCTGGTGCTTTCCAATGTCACCAGAACCACTTAAAAGCAATGTTTAAAATAACAAAGGCTTCAGTGAGGGCCAAACCCATTAACCATGTAGTAAAGTGATTGAAACTGACCTTTTGAGTGTTCATCTTCTTGTTGATTTAAGGCAGTGGAGGACTGTTTTACATATAGATATATATTTAATATATCTAGTAAGGTTATGTATTGTCAATGGCAGATTTCGCCATTCTCTTAGATGTTTTTAGAACAGTCTTTAGCTCTAAGCCACAACTACTTTCATACACGCCTCTGCAACCCACGGCAGGTGCGCTCAGCTTTTACCATGTTTAACATGGAGTATGTCTTCCAACCCAAACATTAGTGATTTGTAAGTGGTGCACGATATAACTTTTAAAATGCAAAATTACACGTGGCTATGGGCTTATGCTATTTCCATGCTATTGACCCAAACTGGTATACTCAGTAACTCTGTGCTATATATGACTAGGGTTTTATCACTGATGTCATCAGTGATGTCATCAGTGTTGTAATTTAAGGTTTTGTCAGTGATGTTGTCAATTATGTCAATTATTAAAATGTCATGAGTGATGTAATACATAAGGATATAAGCAGTGCATGGCAGGGGCGCAAGTTATAGTTCGCTCATTAAACTGTAACTGGTGAATTTCTAGGATTTTTTTGTTTTTTTAAATGTTAGTTTTTACCTTATTTCAATACCTACCCATAAGTCACTTTAACCTTGGGGTTTTTGGCTCCAGATTTACGCTATTTATATACTATCAACCCAAACGTGTACACTGATTAACACTATGCTGTATATCACTGTGCAGTTATCACTAATGTCATCACATATCATTTTAGGTGCCATAACGGATGGTATCAGTGATGTCAGGGATGCAAGTTATAGTTAGCTCAGTAAACTATAACTGATTAATTTTCAATGTTTTTTGTTTTTTATATGTGAGTATTTACCTTATTTCAACACCCACCAGGTCACTTTAACATTGGGTTTTTTCTACCAAATGATGTTACTATTTACAAATTAGAGAGCTGTTAAGCAACTGGGAAAATGGGTAGGCTGGGTAAAAATATGTGGAAAGTGAATGCTGTACTTATGTAAAAGTCTCTCTCTTTAACTCTTTTTACCTCCTTTAAGAATATATAATGCCTCACATTTCTTAAAATTCACACCTCCTTCCACATGTTAACCCTCTGATTTTATGCCTGCATTAACATCTCAACACTCATTTATTTCAGCCTGCTCTTTAGGTAAGGTTTTAAATTCACCAGCTCCTATTCCACTTAAATGGTGTTCAGTAGTGCCTCACTTTTGTCATGAATACAAAATGTTAGTGCTCTAGTTGTTCTGTGAAGAGGCAATGTTGCATGTGTTTACTAGGGAGTTAACTTATTGACTACTGCTGCTGATGGAAGTACATGTTCAACTCTGCATATCAGAGTGTCTTACTGAAATGGATGAGGAAGATATTTTAGAACTCATAGAAACTGTGACCTCATTTCTAGCTTTCTAGAATACTTACCATAATCTCTGTGACAAAAAGAAACCCTGTATTGTTTTCATTTACTGCAGTGCCCTCTGTAGAAAATACTTTAGTTTCGTAACTTTGATTCCATTAGGATGGCAGAATGTTAGCACTCTAGTTGCTCATTAGTACTTTTTGGTGAATTTGCAGTTGATCACAAAGGAGTGGTTGCTGCTGGTGTTGAAGATACATGTTTCATTCTACATTTCAGAATGTTTTACTGAAATGGATGAGGAAGATAGTTAGGAACTCATAGAAAATGTGTCCTAATTTTAAAGGCAATTAAACCAATATTCCTAGCATTTATTAAAAATTCAACGCATTGGTCAAGTCAGATTTTTATTAACTATTTATGAAAAATGACTATTACACTTTACCTGCCTGAACCTCCAGTAGGCTATTTAGCATTGTCCGACAGCTTTACCCTGACAGTGTGTCCCCATAATGAGGTGCGAAAACTATCTCCAGAGAAAGAACAGATACTTAAGCCTTATAACAGGAATACCGAGGGGTGGTGAATGTAACTCCTTTCAGCTGCAGAGGGACCAGGAACTTCTTTAACTCGAAAGGAACCAACATGACACCATTCATAGTTAAGGGTAATGGGAGACCTAAGAAAGGAAGCCTTTTGTTCCTTAGGGCATTCATCTCCAGCTTGGCATCAGGCTAGTGGAAGGGGTAGCTGCCCCCCAAAACCAGATTGGTGTAGCTTTGGTGTTGCTGAAGGGGACTGCTTGTTTTCTTAATCACACCCCTGGCTGGCACAGTAGCTCTCTACTGAGGCACAAAGATTCTGTAATGTCGGATTTACCTCAGAACAGTGCACTGTGAGTTTGACTGCAGCAGGATCTGCTGCAAAGAAGGGAAGTGTTGACTCTGTTAACATTTTTTGATTGGTTAGGGAGTGTCCACCACCCCTGCCTCCTGGCTAGTGAATTGTACCTAAGTGCAAGCTCACCCACAGCTCAGCAGATCGCTCTCTGGGCCCACAGAGGAACAGAAGAGGGCATGAGCTGCTGTTTAAGATCCTTGTGGAGACCTGAAGGGCTGGATCTGTTTCCACTAGTACCAAAGACTAAGAAGTGGACTTCAAAGGTCCTGTGTGGCTAAAGGACACAACAAGCTGCAAGGAGCCATTTTCCTGAAGGCCGGCTGAGCAGTAACAACTTCAACTGGACTGAACCCTGCTGGTGGCCTCTGCCAGAGCGAATTATGGCCTCTAAGTGCTGTGCCTGAGATCCTGGAAGCCTCAGAAGTGACCAACCATAGTTACTCCAGCACCTCTGAAAGGTTGAGAATATATTTGACTCCCAGGATGTGTGGAGCACGAGCTGGACCTCACGGCAAAGGAGTCCAATCTCAAAGGGGCTGTGTCAGACACAAATTCAGACTTGATCCGCTGGAGGATTTTGAGCTCTATTATAAAAGACTAAGGGCCTGATTATGACCTTGGCAGAAGGGGTTACTCCATCACAAATGTGACAGATATCCTGTCCACCGTATTACAATTCCATTATATCCTATGGAGATTGTAATAAGATGGACAGGATATCCTTCACTTTTGTGACAGAGTATTCCATTTGCCACAATCGTAATCAGGCCCTAAATCAGACGATTGTAATCTGGACCAGGTGAAGAAGCAAAAAGTATTAATCTGAAGCAAGAGCTACAGTAGCCCTAAACTTCAATATCTCCCACTCAGAGCTTTTCCACCCTAAACCAACAGTTTCAGCAGGATCTCATCCAGCGGCAATTCGGATTCAAGAGGAATACAGCCTGCAAGCTTGCCTTGCAAGAGAATTTAAACTTCCATTTCAAAAACTAAGTCAAAAGGTAAAATCTTTGACCAGGACAACTTGTGCTCCTTTGTAGTTGGTCTGAAATCACACCTAAGTCCGGGTCAACCACAAATAGTGACTACGGGTTTGCGCTTTACTTTTTCTTTGAACATTTTCCCTTAAATATTTAAAACATCACATCTCCAGTTCCCCTTATCGCATTATTGTAATTTTGGTGTCATTTTACTGCCTATTTTTTACTGACAACTCTGTAGCATTATTTCTTGTGATGGACTTACATCTACCCTAATCAATAACCCATTTTATTACAGATTTTATTGTAAATGAAAATACAAACAGGACACTATCAAGAAATTATAACAGAAGAAAGGATTACATGTTCTCGATTAATCCTGCTCAGTGTCCCTAATTAACCTCCTGCAACCATTCACAATCCTTTTCCAATGACAATCATAATCCTGCAATTTATTACTGTTTTTCAAGTAAGTTAGGTCCAGATGTCTTCAAGGGCCCTTCACCCCCTTTGACAAAATGGGAGTCCACCTCTATAAATTCTAGAGTACAATATATTAAAAACATCACTGGTGCCCTAAGTCTGACTATGGGCTGCATGCCCTTTAACATCTAACTGATGACTGACTACTGTCATTTAAAAGCATGACCTTTCTCTTATGATATTATGGGTAATTCAATTGTTAGAACATTTCAGACCCTTCAATCCCATTCTAATAGGACGGGATGATCTGTTGTATTCTAGGCTGTCAGAATAGCCTGGCATTGTCACAGGATCAAGCTATCTTGTTTTGTCATTGATCTATCAAAAAGATGTAGAGTCCGTGATGTCTGACGAACTTATAGGCCTCTCCTCTGTGTGGTGTTCTCTTAGTTGACTCAGGGTCCACCATATTTGGGCCAAAGACCTGAACTATTTACCCACTGTTTAGAGTATCTCCCTGAAACCCAGGAAAAGGCACAGGGAGCTCCCCTGTTCCTCTACACTGTCCTCACTCTATGCATGTCTGTGTGTGGCATGGGTGATCAATTTCAATGACTCTGGGGGTCATTTCAACCCTGGCGGTACAGGACCGCAAGGTCTGAAATGACGGAAGCACCGCCAACAGGCTGGCGGTGCTTCCAAGGTCATTACGACCGTGGCGGAAGCGCCTCGGTCGCACAGCCGGGGCCGGCGGTTTCCCGCCACAATGGCCCCGGCGGTAGTTATCCGCCAGGGCAGCGCTGCTAGCAGCGCTGCCCAGGGGATTACGAGTCCCCCTACCGCCAGCCTTTTCCTGGCGGTTTGAACTGCCAGGAAAAGGCTGGCGGTACGGGGAGTCGCGGGCCCCTGGCATGGGCAGTGCAGGGGCCCCCCTGACAGGGCCCCATGTGGCTTTTCACTGTCTGCTCTGCAGACAGTGTAAAGTGCGGCGGGTGCAACTGCACCCGTCGCACGGCCGCAACACCGCCGGCTCCCATGTTGCGGCCCACATCCCCGCTGGGCAGGCGGGGCGGGCGGAAACTCTGATGTCATAATGGGCACAATGCGGCCGCACGGCGGTTACAACTTGGCGGGCGGGGATTGCCACCCACCAATGTTGTAATGAGGGCCTTTGTCTCTGGACACTAGCAGAATTGGTTGGTTGTCATTAAAACTTCTCCAAAGGGGAAGCAGAATTTTTGCACGCAACCATATCCCTTAAAAGAGTACTCCCATCAACTCCGCCCCAAGTTGATGCTGACTGGAGATCAGAAGGGGGCCTAACTCACCACCTCCCTGCAGCTTTGTCACCAACGGGTTGCAACTTGCAGCACTCAGTACAATGTGTCAGGCAAGACATGAGTGAAGGAGAAAGAGTCCTTCTCCAGATATTTGTCCCTCCACCCCCACTTTCTTCATGGTTATGTACAATCGTGAAAGGTTGGTCACAGTGGCAGCAATGGTCAAGGGGCAGAGGACTGACAGAGGAGCCACAAGACATCCAACCACTAAATAACTAAACTCAACTTCATGGTCAACATTTATTTATTGTGGGTTTTAAGTATACCTAGACATTTATGTGTACCAATATACATCGAATACAGAGAAAGATACACATGCCTATAAAAAAGGTTCCATCATTCATTCAAAGTGCTCTTAGAGTCCATACAGGCCACCCAGCTCGCAACAGGTCATTCTAGGTTTCCAATAAACTCTGTTTTATGAAAAGAGGATACAAGGGCAGGAAAGCAGGGAAGGGAGAAAAAAGGAGGGAGAGGTGTGGAAGAACTACAGAACGACAAAGAACATATGTGTGAGGAACCTCTAGTGAAAAAACCTACACAAAACATACTGTTTGCACACAGAGTACATAATATGGTACATCTGACATAGCCAACTAACGTTCCATTGTCAACCTATTTAACACTCAGCAATCGAGTACAGTACTAGAAGCTGCAGCTCCA
The DNA here is from genome assembly GCF_031143425.1 of Pleurodeles waltl. Taxonomy (NCBI): domain Eukaryota; kingdom Metazoa; phylum Chordata; class Amphibia; order Caudata; family Salamandridae; genus Pleurodeles; species Pleurodeles waltl. Next base: position 259,998,248 of record NC_090442.1, read on the forward strand.
GGTAGAAGATATAAAAAAGCTGCATCCCAGCAATAGGCCAATATTACAGGGTTACCATAACAGCAAAGGTGAAAACATTAGTATAACAGACAAGGAATTTGGTACGGTAAGACATAGGCCCTCATTACAACCCTGGCAGTTGGCGTTAAAGTGGCGGTAATACCGGCAACAGGCCGGCGGTAATTACCGCCAAATTATGACCATGGCAGAAAGATCCCTGATAGACAGCCAAAGTACCACACCGACCGCCAGGGCGGAAACAACAGCCACCACGGCAGTAGCCGCCTACAGCCAGGCGGAATGTTCCGCCCACCATATTAAGACACATCAATCAGCCACCTTTTCTGGGGCGGTACCGACATCAAAAGACTGGCGGAAACTGAGCACATAAGGGAAAGGACTCACCATTGGAGACACAGGGAACAACCACGCTGCCATGGAGCCCAAGCTGCACGTCTTCCCCATGATCTTCTACGTGCTGCTCTACCACGAACATCAACGTCGGTGAAGACGACGACGGTGAGTACAGCTGCCTAGCACACAAGGGAGGTGGGGAGAAAAACAACAGTGACACACACACGCAGCACACACACACACACCCCCAACACCATACACACAATCAGCTGCATAACTAAAACATTTTACCCCGCAATTCCAATGAATAATGCAAGAACAAAACGATTTTGGTAGAAGATGATGATGTAGTGCATGCAGGTGTGAGTGTAGATGGAACTGGGAGACAGTGGAAATAGTGGATGTTGGTGTGTCTGCATCTGGATGGTGTTTGTGCAAATGCCTGTGGGATGAAGTGTGGTGCTTCTGTTTGCCTGTACCACTCTTATGTGTTGTCTTGTGTGCATGCTCATCTACCTGTGTGCTTGGGATAGGTTGGGGACGAGGAGAATGGGAGTGGGAAGAGGAAGTTGGAGGGGGAGGGGGAGGGTAGAAACAGGTACAATAGCTGCTATCAGAGAGGATGCCAGAGCCTGAATCGATCTCTGCGAGGCAGCCAATCCAGTGTGAATGCCCCCCAGAAATGCATTAGTCTGTTGCATCTGGGCTGCCAGCCCGTGGATGGCATTCACAATGTTTGACTGCCCTACAGAGATGGATCTCAGGAGGTCAATAGCCTCCTCAGTCAGGGTAGCAGGGCTCACTGGGGCAGGGCCTGAGGTGCCTGGGGCCCTGGGTGAGCGGGCACGGGCAACTCTCTAAGGGGCTGCTGGGAGGGCAGTGCTGGTACGGGGGTGGCAGCTGTACCTGTAGCTGGGGTGGTCACAGAGGTGTCCGCCACCACCAGGGAGCTTCCATTGCAGGAGGTATCTGTTTCAGAACTCTCCCCTCCAGTCTCCGCCGTGGTGCTCCCCTCGCCCTCTGTCCCACTGGTGCCCTCAGCATCAGTGGACTCTGCCTCGTGGTTCCTGTGGAATAGAGCTCCCTCCATCGCCGGTGCCTCCGCACCTCCACCAGATGATGCACATAAGGACAGGGTGACAAAACAAAAACGGAGGGGAAAGATACAAAGGATACACTTGGTTAATGGCTGCACCAACACCACCGTTGGCGTACACAGCACCCTCACACACAAGGAACAGCCCTACGCAAAATGCCATAGCACTACCAGAGAAACAGTTAGCAGCCAAGGCATGGGGAGGGGCACACACTGCCAAATGCAGCACACCTGGGACCCAACCAGCCCTGACCAGTAGTGGATGCCTATGAGCTAGGTAGCAAGATTTTCCCTTCTGGACACTAGCCACCAGGGAACCTATGCTGCAATGTCAGGCCTGGCCTAGGGGCAACCACTGACACACATCCCCCACCCGGATACCACCCTTCCACGCTTAAGTAGTAATGATGGGCACTGTACTCACCCCCTTGTGGTTGCTGTGATGCCCTCAAGCGCCCATCCAGCTGAGGATAGGCCACTGCCAGTATCCGGGCCATCAGGGGGGTCAGGGTTCGACAGGCACCTCTTCCTCGTTGGGAGGCCATCCCCAGCTGGGCCTCTACCATCTTCCGTGCCCAGCATCTCAGGTCCTCCCATCGTTTCCGACAGTGGGCGCTCCACCTGCCGTAGACCCCCAGGGTCTGCACGTCCTTGGCGATGGCACACCATATACCGTTCTCTTGATGGGCGCTGACCTGCAGAGGAAATACACACAGGAAAATAGAATTAGTCAAACAGTCCTGCCTGTTACACTTATGGCCCACCATACCCTTTCACATCACCATGGCGCAGAACACAACCAATACGCCGCCCAGAAGACATCCACCCACCCCCCTTACACGAGGCCTTCACACACACCACTTCATGCATTTGTGCCACGTGCATCGTGCCCACAGTGTACTCACCTGTTGGTCTAGAGGCCCATACAGCAGTCCATACTGGGGTAGGACCCCATCCACCAGTCTCTCCAACTCCGCCGACGTGAAGGCTGGGGCCCTTTTCCCCAGTCACACGAGCCATGGTAGGTTCTAGACACAGGTCACAGCAGCACATGCAGTGTAGGTCCTCTCCTGTTGAAGATCAGGTAGCAAGAGGGGAAAGAGATAGAAAATGGCAGTCACGTCCGCAGCAATGCATACCGTCACCACCAGCACAGATCACCATTGGCCACTGTAACCCTTAGGGCCCAATGTTATCCAATGAGGAGCTGCACGGCGGTTCCCGAACACCTCCCACAACAGCGCACGTCAGCAGAATTACCTCACTTCCACCTGTCCCTCCACACAGGAAAGGCAGATGCCATTTCTGGGGGGGGCAGGCCCTGGATATTTGCTGGTCACTGGTGATTTGGGCATACTGTACAAATCACTCTTACCCATTACAAGTTAACAGCATGCAAAGTTCTGTTGTAGCCCCATTGTTCAGTTTGTGACCGGCTCCTCACTCTTTTGCCCCATAGATTGCTACTGCTTCGAATGAATAGGAGATGGAGACATATCACCGTGTACAGACCCCTGGTGGACTTGGCAACAATGGAGGACAGGCACATTATCCTCACCTATAGACTTGACAGGGCCACAATCACAGAACTATGTGCCCAATTGGAGCCTGACCTGATATCTTCTATCCGTCACCCCACTGGGATCCCCACTCTTGTGCAAGTTCTATCAATGCTCCATTTCCTGGCAACTGTGATGGGCTAACTACAGAGGCACAGTCTGTGGCTAATAGGTGAGCCCTGGTTCCCACCCAGTATATGTTGGTATATGGGTATGGTGTTGGCTAAATGTTGTCCCTTAATATTTGCAGGTGACTCTGGTTACCCCAAACTATTATGGCTGCTGACCCCTGTGAGGAATGCCAGGACAAGGGTAGAAGAACGTTATAATGAGGCTCATGGACGAACCAGAAGAATGAAAGAAAGGACCTTTGGCCTCCTGAAGGTCAGGTTCAGATGCCTTCATCTCACAGGTGGATCCCTGTGCTACTCACCCAAGAAGGTCTGCCAGATAGTAGTGGCATACTGCATGTTAAACAACTTTGTCCTGAGACGCCATGTGCCTTTTCTGCAGGAGGAGGAGGCTGGGGATGCCCGTGTGGCAGCAGTGGACCCTCTGGACTGTTAGGATGAGGAGGCAAAGGATGAGGATGAGGACAACAGACCATCAGTGATCAGACAATTATCCATTGACACACAGGTAAGACAGTGTTACTTCACATTTCTATTGTATCTGTTGAAATTTCTGTGGCACTGGCATGCTGCTATTTCCCACTTCTATGCCCACTTACTGTACCCATTGGCAATTCATTTTGCAGATGTTGGTGACCTCACATATGCTCCTGGTGTGATCACTGCAGCCAGCTACAGGTCATTAATCTATGCTCATTTTCTGTACAGTTGAATTGCAATGTTTGTACCTGTTTAAATGAATATATACTTGAAAAAAATTTACATACTCCAAAATTATTTTTCTTTGCAAGGGTGTTTATTGAAGTACTAAAATGTTGAGGGGCAATTGCAATGGGATGGGGTGATGATGGAGGAAAGTCCAGGGTATTGTTCCAGTCTATCTGTAGCACAGATGCATTGTCCAAGGGGACATAGGAAGGGGAGCAATGGCAGTTCAAGGAGAACAGGGTGACGGGGTGGGACACAAGGGTGACAATCAGGAGAGTCTCATTTCCTGGCGGGGTCTTGGCAATAGTCTCTGGCTTCTGTCTGGATCGCAGGGAATGTTTGCGGGGTGGTTCTCCTGCTGGGGGTGGGGTGCTGGTGGCCTGTGAGTCCTTTGGCGGGGCCTCCTGTCCACTAGCTGCAGCGGAGGTGAAGGGCTGGTCAGATTTCTGGCTAGTGGCAGGGGCCTGCTGGTGTAAGACTGCCTCCCTCATAATATTGGCAATGTCTGCCAGCACCCCTGCTATGGAGATCAGGGTATTGTTGATGGCCTGCAAGTCCTCCCTGATCCCCTGGTACTGTCCCTCCTGCAGCCGCCTGTTCTCCTGCACATTGTCCAGGATCTGGCCCATCGTGTCATGGGAATATTGATATGCTCCCAGGATCTCTTCAAGGGCCTCCTGGAGAGTCAGGTCCCTGGGCCTGTCATCCCCCTGGCACACAGCAGTCCTCCCAGTGTCCCTGTTGGCTTGTGCCTCTGTCCCCTGAACTGTGTGACCACTGCCACTGACCCCAGGTCCCTGATTGTCATGGGTTTGAGGTATGCCCTGGGGTCCCTGTAGAGCTGGACACACTGCTGATTGACGTGTCCTGGGGACAGAGGTATGGGTACGCTCAGTGGGTGCTGTGGTGGTGTTTCCTGATGGGGAGGCTCTGTGGTTGTGTGTGACTGGGCCTGGGTAACCTACTGTCCAGAGGTCCCTGATGGGCCAGGTTGGTCATCCAGATCCTGAAGACCAGAGTTGCTGTCATCACTGTGGGCCTCTTCAGTTAGGAGGCTGGATATTGCTGGCACCTCCTCTCCGGTGACATTGGCTGGGGTACCTGTGGGGATGTAAATGATGTGTTATGGTTTCTGTGTCTGACATATTGTGCATCTGTGGCTTGCCCTCTTTGGTTGTACTAGCCCTGGCAGCTTTCACTTGTGTATGTTGGTGTATGGTGGGATGATTAGTTCTCTATAGTGTGCATGCTTTAGTGATGAGTGTCCAGGCAGGGCTGTGAGAGGTGTCCATGCATTGGTGAAACATGCAGGGCTTGGCATTGGGATGAGTGAGATGTGCTGGTGGGGTGTGTGGGTAGTGGTGGAGTGATGGGAGTGAGGGTGAGGGTATGTGATGGCATGCAGGCGGGGGGGTGTTAATAGTGGAGAGTTGACTTACCAGAGTTCAGTCTTTATCCTACACCGGCCAGGCCCTCTGGATGTAGGATTGCCACAACTTGCTCCTCCCATGCTGTGAGTTGTGGGGGAGGAGGTAAGGGTCCACCCCCAGTCCTCTGGATCGTAAGTTGGTGTCTTGCTGCTATGGAACGTACCTTTGCCTGTAGGTCGTTCCACCTCTTCCTGATGTCATCCCTAGTCCTTGTGTGCTGTCCCACTGCGTTGACCCTGTCCACGATTCTCCACCATAGCTTCAGTTTCCTAGCTATCGATATCTGCTGCACCTATGCTCCAAATAGCTGAGGCTCTACCCTGATGATTTCCTCCACCATGACCCATAGCTCCTCCTCTGTGAATTGGGGGTGTCTTTGTGGTGCCATGGGTGTTGTGTGAGGTGTGTAGGTGAGGGTGTGTTGGGTAATGTGGTAATGTGTTAGGGTGTGTGATGTGGGGTTCGTGAGTGGTGTATAGGTGTGAATAGTGTGTGGCTCTGGTTTGTGTCTGTGGTCTTGTTGTCTCTCTTTGGTGGCAATTGTTTGTAATGGTAAAGGGTTGTGGGTACTGTGGGTGTGTGTTTTATAGTGGTGTGAGTGGGCGGGTGTGGTGTGTGCCGGGGTGTCAGGTGTGTGTTGTTTGAATTGTCAAATGTGGTGTTGTTTTGTGTGTGTGTGTCCATTTTGAGCGCGGTAGTATGTACCGCCAATGGTTTACCGCTGTTGAATGCCTGTCATGGTGATTCGTGGGTCATAATGTGGTGGGCATTCTTCTGTTGGCATAACGGTGTGGGTTTTGATACCGCCAGTTTATCACTGACCTTTGGTGTGGCAGATTTGTGTATGTGGCTCAATACTGAGGGATTGGTGTATGTGTGTCATAATATGGTGAATGGATATCCGCCGCAGCAGTGGTATTTTGACGGCAGTCAGCGTGGCGGTAAGTGGGATTTACCGCCAATTTCATAATGAGGGCCATAGTGCTTATTTGAAGGACCATGTTATGGTGTGCAAAATCCAGACTAAATTGGTAATTGTAGGGATGGTGCAGATGGACAAGGTTGCTGCATGGCATGGACTTCAGTGTCATGTTTGCCTATAAGGTTCCTACTATTGCTGCATAGAGGTGGAGAAATCTGTAGTGGTGGTAGTATGGATTGACATAGGGTGTGAGGAGTGAGGGTGTATAGATGGGGACAACATCAAATAAACCAGGCTCTTAATGGTTTTGGCAATATATAAAATATAATATATTTCAAAATACTATGGCCCTCATTCTGACCTTGGCGGGCGGCGGAGGCCGCCCGCCAAAGTCCCGCCGTCAGATTACCGTTCCGCGGTCGAAAGACCGCGGCGGTAATTCTGACTTTCCCGCTGGGCTGGCGGGCGGTCGCCTTCAGACCGCCCGCCAGCCCAGCGGGAAAGAGGCTTCCACGATGAAGCCGGCTCGGAATCGAGCCGGCGGAGTGGAAGCTGTGCGACGGGTGCAGTTGCACCCGTCGCGTATTTCACTGTCTGCGCAGCAGACAGTGAAATACATGTAGGGGCCCTCTTACGGGGGCCCCTGCAATGCCCATGCCAGTGGCATGGGCACTGCAGGGGCCCCCAGGGGCCCCGCGACCCCCCCCTACCGCCATCCGGATCCCGGCGGTCGGACCGCCGGGATCTGGATGGCGGTAGGGGGGGTCGGAATCCCCGCGGCGGTGCAGCAAGCTGCGCCGCCGCGGAGGATTCAATGGGGCGGCGGTACACTGGCGGGACCCCGCCAGTGGTGCCGGTCCGACCGCGGCTTTACCGCCGCGGTCGGAATCCCCATTGGAGCACCGCGGTCCTCCGCCCTGGCGGTCAAAGACCGCCAGGGTCAGAATGACCACCTATGTCTTCCCAGCCCCCTCAGGAGAGTATTACAGTGGGGTGTGTGATCCATTGTGAGTGGAAGGGTCAAGCATTTTGTTACAAGTAAGTGTTGATTCTTGATGCCCATGGCGATGAATACATATTGTGGATACCGCATACATAGCAAACAACCTGTGTGTATGAACATTCACTTTTATGATATCCAATACATCATGCAAGATTAACAGATAGAGGGAATAGAGGGATGAAACAAAAACTTTGTAGGTGGGACCAATAGGATGCAAAGGTCAAGCAGGCCCACAAAATATGATAGAAGTCACATTATTCTGCTTTACATTTTCATAATCGGTCATGAACAGGCTTCTTATGATCCTGAAGTATAAGAACATTAATATAGACTACATAATCATCCTATCATGATGATCAAATAGAGTTATCTAATCAGGTGTATAGTTTATTCCCAAGAGTACTTGCCAGGTGAACCCGGCTTAGCGGTACGTATAACTAGAATGACATTTTTGATGATAATCCTGTATAGTCTGGAAACTACTCTGAATTAAATCCAGATCCTCAAATATTGCATCATGGGTGGGACCATTCATTTGTTCGGTTGGGCTCCTAATGTAGTGCGGATACAATGTACAAATTGGCGATATATCGAAGGATCAGTGTCTCATAGGTCGAACTCATTTTGCCAAGTGTGGGATGACTCAAGGTCTCCCTCTTTATATACTGAATGATTGGCATCAGGCCACACTCTTGCCAGGATACTCATAAGACTGATTTGCCTGTGACCTGAAATGTGGCATTAAGCTAGAATGGTGCTGTTTTATGGACTAAGAGAGAAATGCCCAATAGCTTATGAACAAGAAGCCATGCAGTTCTGGTCACAGGCAAAATCAGAGTCCTGACCTCCACCTAATTGACAGTGGCCAATTACACAGGTAATGACAGATTTGGGCAACCAATTAGATGAAGCTCTAAGGATACGCACTTCAGGGCCAGTCTTGCAATGTAATGACAGCTGCGTTAAGTTGAAAGCCATACTATGCAATAGCTATCAGTCTCAACTTGTGACCACTCAAAATATATGATCTAATATCGGCATCAATCTCAGAGAGTAATTTTCTGGCCACTGACAAAGAGGTAGTTAAACCTGGGTGTGATCATCATTTTATTCTTCTGTACCCTTCCCAACAGTGACCGATCCAGGTGTTTCAACTACACAGATTCTTGCTTGGTGCGAGCCACGAGGGGTAAAAGGCTGTCTTCCACCATACATGTAAGGTTGCTATTAATGCGGGCACCTATATAGGGGAGTGCTTCATTTGCTTCATTTGCTCACTGCATGTCATAGTCATGTAGGCTAGGTTCTCACATTTAGTCCTGGTAATCTTGCAACAAGACAAATGCCAGGTGTTGTATATGATAGATAAGACTGCAGTGATTTAATTCCTAGAGTTGCATAATATGAGCAGAATATCATTGCTTATAATGATGCTTCAAAATCACCTACGTAAATAGAAATACTCTGCATGATATGTGAGTGCGGAATAACAACCAATAAAGATTCCAAGGCATGAAAAATAGAAGCAGAGAGATGAAAATCACTGCCCAATGCTGCACTCTATCTGAATTGTTCTGGACAAGAAACCTTCACATTATCCACTGTGGGGGAGTACTAGAGGAGATGTATGCTTACTTAGAAAATCCTCACCTAAACCAATCTTGTGTAGGACTTTAGGAAGGCATTAGCATTCAACCTGATCAAACTCCTTCTCTGCATCAAATGAGTGGGCCAAGACTTTCTGGTTGTCCTTCCGCTGCTTCAGAAAATGGGCCATCCACAAATGATTATGGATACAGCCTGGTACAAAACCAACTTGTGATTTATAGATTAGTTGTGAGATCATCCTGTGTAAGCAAGTTGCTAGTATTTTGCCCAAACCTTTTATGTCTGCATTAATCAAGGCGATGGCTGGAGCTCTCCAGTTAGACCCTATTTACCCTGAGTGTAATTGTAGCCTTATTGGGTAGGTATTCAAGTGAGCCAAATCTCTCTGCTTCCTGGAGCACCAGATGCAGCATAGGTACTAATAAAGACTTTCTCATCTTATAAAACTCATCTGGGAACCAATATTTCCCTGGTGATTTACACATTGGTAAAGCAGAAATAGCAGTGGCAACCTCCTTTTTGGTAATCTCTGCACAAAGGACTGCACAGCCCTCATCCAACAGAATGGGGAGATAAAGGGGGGTCCAAGGAATGCATTAATTTGATTGATTGTTCAGAGATATATATGGACAGATAATACAAAGCAAAACAGTCTGCTACGTCAAGGAGTGCGTTATTAGACCTCCAACACCACCCTGTATAGGAATTACAGCCTTCTGTGATTCTTTCTGGCACATTTGAGCTCCCTGTGATCATATTGCCACCACTGCAGCCTGGCTGTGGCTTTAAATAATGTATTTAGGAGACGGTTGGCACTCTCCAATTCTTTCCTCAATGTCAGTATCAGCTTTTCCGCATATCGCTTATCAAGGACTCTAATGTTTGTTTCTAATAGCTGTTGGTTTGTGGTAAGCTGGTGCTTCACTATGCCTCCATCACACATTAGTATCCTGTTTAAGGATGCTTTACCAGCATCCCAAAGAACTCTATGAGACATTATAGAGCTTTCATTGTTGTCTAGGTAGGAGCACACATGATGCCTAAGTTGTTCTTGTCCTAGGGGCACTTCTAAGCACTGCCTTCATGCGCCATCTGGCTGGCGGAGGTGCTAGCAGTCCAAGATCTAGTATGAAACAAACAGGATTCTGATTGGCGAGGATACCCTCAAGGAATTCACAATGTATCACATCAGGTAATTATCTCCCCTGCAACAGATAACAATTTACTCATGAATAGGTGCTGTGTAGACAAGAAAAAAAAGTATGCTATTTGCTTACAGGGTGCAACAAGCCCAAGACATCCAGCAAGACACTATCACTCAACAGATCCTGAAACTTATCCTTATCTAATCTATTATGGAGTTCTGGCCATCCCAACAAGTCTAGAACTGTGTCTGGTGCCAACTTCCTTTCCCCTCCCAGCAGAACGTGTGTTTCCCCAAATTCAACTATCAATCTAGTAATTCCTGAAAGGAATTCCATGTATTCATTTTGGGAGTGTATACCAACCCAAGGATAATAGCCCTGTCCATAATAGTCAGTTTGATAAAGATCCAGTGAACTCTACATCCGTCTATATTTTAAAAAACTTATGGGGGAGTCTATCCAATTAGAATTGCCACTCCACATTGTAAAGATATTGCAGACTCCAGATAGGTCTCTAAGTAGATCTTTATTGAAGTATCTTTGTTATAAAATGACAGGGATGCAGGCTTACAGTAATTGCCTGCCCCTGTTCAAATTCATACATTCTAACTTCGCTCACTCTACATGACACATAATAATGTGTCATTCCATATTCTATTCAGCCTCTTTAGCTAAGATCCTAACACATCTTCTCCTCGTAAACATAATGTTTATAGCAATAACATAAAACAAAATTAGCAATAAACAACAGTTATTTTTCTCACCAACTAGTTTATCCTCACCAAATCCCCCCTTTGACATTTAACTCTTATGAACACATTTTAATGTACTTATCCTGTGCTTGTTTCCTTTTTTCTCCTACTGCCTTCAAAATATCCATTGATGGATATATTTTATTCATTGATGCTTTATTCATTTTTGACCCTGGTACTCTTCCTTTCATTAAACAAACGGTGACACTTTAGTATCAGCACTGGGGGTAGTACGTACTACCCACAAAAGATGTTTAACCTTTTGTTTCCAAGGAAGATTGTTCACAACTGACAGCTGCAATTTTTCTTTTATTACTTAATTAAACTTTTCCACCACACCATTACTATTGAGTGTGGTTGCAATAGGAGGCCTCTTTTTGCATGGTTAGCCACCACTTTTTGCCTGATGTTGATGTGTCCTAGAAGTTGTAGTGCCCTGGGCCCCCGCTAACCAGGTTCCCTGGGCCAGAGCTCTTTCCCTAAATCTGTTGTGATGCTTGACACTATTGGATACACTCTTACATATCACTGTAAGATCCTAGTAATTGGGTACCCCAGTACCATGGGATAGTATGAATAGGCCCCTGAGGGCAGCAGCGCTAATTGTGCCACCCTCTGGGGCCCTGCACTCAGATGCACCCAGCACCGCCAGTGCAGGCTGAGTGTACTGGGGCAAACCTAAAAAGACAAACTCGACATGGCACACTCCCTGTGTGCCCTGTCCACCTTACACTGCTTATGATATGGGCAAGTCACCCCTCTGGTAGGCCTTACAGCCCTAAGGCGGGGTACACCATACTATATGTGAGGGCATAATTGCTTGAGCAATATGCCCCCACTGTGTCCTTGCCAAACCTGGGACACAGTGAGTGAACAGAGCAGCCATTTTAAGTACATGTACTGGACACTGGTCAAACACGACTTCCCCATCTACATGGTGGCCACTCTGCACCCTGGGTTGTTTGGTATCAAACAACTCAGAATGTTAAATCCAAACTGGTACCAGTATTGTATTTAACCCTAAATGTACCCAGGGGTCACCCTATAGGTGCCCACTGCAAAAGCTAACCAAAGTGACTTAGTTGCTGACTCGTTCCATTCAGCCTGCCACTTAGAGACAGCCAATATACAAACCTGGGGGAGAGCCCTGGCTCTCTGTTTTGTAAAACAATGCCCTTCCTGGGTGGAGGAGCTAACACCCCCTCCCTCAGGAATTAGAAAAACCTGGGCGGTGAGCTTCAAAGGGCTACTGCCCCTGAAACTCGAGCCTCCAGGCCTGCTGCTAGCAGCAGATGGCTTCCCCCTTGCACATCCCCACTTTTGGCGGGAGCAAAGGCGAGAAACCAGACAAAGGGTAGGAGGAGTGGCCTCATTGAGCATGCACCACCCCTAGGTGCTTTCAGGTGAAGTGGGCCCTCCATTTCATTTTCCTCTATGTTGGATGGCAGGGAAATAGTCAATAAGGTTTAGGGAAGTGACCCTTCCCACAGGAAGTGGTCACTGTAGTGGGTGTAGCCACCCAAGGTTAAGTGTCCCATTGGTCACTACCTGGTTCCCCCTAAAATGTCCACTAAATTCAGTATTTAGTGGGCTCCCCTAGATCAAGAAACCAGATTCATCTGGAAGAAAAGAAGACAGCACCAAAGAACCCGACAGGACAAGAACAGAGGACTTGCTGCACCAGAAGAGGCTCCAAGACCCCTGCTTGCTGCACCAGAGTCCCGACAATCACCGCTGCTGAGGAGCTGACCACTGGACTGACCTCAAAAGACCCCGAGGACCTTCAGGCTTCACAAATAGCCCAACATCTCCCTCATGAGTGAAGGCACCACTCAAGAAACTAAAGAAACTTGCAGGGAACCAGCAAAACGGTGAGGGACACTTTACCGACTGGACGATATCTCCACAACCGGAAGTCGCAGCCAGACCCGATGACACACCGACAACCCAGATGAGACCTGCTAGTGTGCCTACTTTGGTGGCACAGCACCCTCCCTTGGCCAAGTTGTTCCAATACTCCAGGTACTGGTCAGTGCACATCGGACAACCCCAAAAAGAGCTGCACCGGACCAGGGGTAAACCCCAGTCAAGAGACTTCAGTGACACCCCAGACCTCCCACCAGAGCGCCCATGACGCCCTGCAAGATCCATGGAAGAAAACTTACTTTCAGCTCCAAAGGATACCTTTGCGCACAGCATCCAAGTCCTTCAACTCGCCCTGCATCGCAGGGTCTACTGTGTGCCCCATGTCTCCAACCCATTGCGACCTCAATAGCCCAAGAGGACCCCAAAGACTTTCCAACGCTGCTCCCGCCAGAACCGGGGGCCACCCATGGCTCTCCAGCTGGCACAGTGTGCCCACCGACTACAGCGACCACCCTGCAAAAGAAGAGACTGGTAACTCAACTGTACAATTTTGAATGCATTTTTAAAAGTGACTGCCTATTGATTCCTATGGTGCGTAATTACGCACAGAAAGACTAACTTTATTAAAACTTTTAAAAGGCATATCTCAAAAAGTACTTAATATAGCTTAAAGATCTTGGGATCTTGGTCTTAAAATGTATATAAAAGAATGAAGTATTTTTATAAATTCTGGTCTCGACTTATTCATTGAGTGTGTGTGGTGCATTATTGGAGTACAACAAATGCTTAGCACATCTCCTGGATTAGGCTGACTGCTCGACCAGCTACAAATTGGAGCATTAGGTGGTCTAATTTTAACTTCTGGAAACCTCATGGTTGCCTAGACCCACTGCATAGTGTGCCTAATTTTGCACACTACATAGAGGGCCAGCCTCCTACAGTGGTATAACGAGGTTGCAATATGTTTGATTCCAAATTCACTCATAAAGTTCTTAAACTCACATAACACAAACTGAGGTCCATTGTCAGACACTACTTCATCAGGAATTCCCTCTCTCACAAACATATTTTCCAAAACACTTGTAACTGTAGTAGTAGTGACAGTATTCACAGATTCCACTTCTGGACAATGTGAATAGTAATCAATTACTACTATATCATATTTTTCTTGACAATTACTTACTCACACAGGTCCAATAATGTCTACGGCCAATTTAGACCATTTGGCTAAATTCAAACACCGGTACTCAGACACCGGTACTGCATTTACAGAACTTGGTACTGTTATCTGTCTTTTATCACCAGTGACACAATACATGCATTGTCACACATATCTCTCAACATCCCTATCTAACCCTGGCCACCAATATGTATCCATCTCTCGCCTTTTCATTGCATGCATACCAATGTGACCTTCATGTGTCGTGAGGTTATTTTAGGGCTTATGTAGGCACAATTATTTTAGCTTGGGTCTGCGGCCTGTGCCCTCTCACTTAATCACTTGTCATTTTATTTCTCTTATTAATTTAGCAAGGCTTCATTTTAGTGCAATGTTTTATTATTTTAGATCAGTTGCCCTTCCACTCAAAATTGGTATTCAATTTTCTGCATGATATTTCATCCTGTGATCACTCCAAAGCTATACACGATAATTTACTGGGTATTGCTGGTCCATAGAGTACAATGTCTACACTACACAAAATAATATGGCTGTCACATCAGGGCAGTTATCAGAACAACAAGATGTTTTATTACAAAACAATATGCTGCCCCCACCAACTGAGAGGAGACATTCCAGTCAGCTTGCCATCTCATGCTGCATGTTGCTGTAGTTTCTGTCAAAACCTCACACTTCCTCTTTGTTTATGTGGGAGGACTGCCAGCAGATTAACAGACCTCTTTGTTACCTCTAACATATGTATGGGGATTGCGCTGCCTTCCCGGGACTAGAATGGCTGATTAGGGCTACCACTGCTATTTGCTCTCATGTAGAAACTCAGTAGTGTAGGTAGAGATATTAGGGATGCTATGGTGACAATATGGTGGACTCTTCCTATGTTTCACTTTTCTGCTCTCTGCTGTAATACTGTTGTGTTTCATTATCCTCATAATCGCACTTCATGCATTTTTACATAGAACGCAGTTGCTTCAATAAAACCTATTGAACCAAGATTCTGCTTCTGTTTGTCTTTGCATGTATAAGACTTTTATTACTGAGAGAAGGGGGTATGATCTATTCTACCCCGATTTCCCTGAGGAGCCTGAGTGTCATATGATAAGCTGCCACAACTCCCTTCTGCCTTTGGTATTAGTGAGGTACTTCTAGCTAGCCAGAAGGGTTAGGTCTACAGCAGTCACACGGTGTGGGATCAGGCTTAGTCTCCCAAACTTGGTGGTGTTGCTCCCCAAAATCCAGCAGTCTCATTACTATAACGGGAGTCTACGACACATGTGCCAATTCAATCACCTTTCCTTGCAACAGCTCAAACACAACTAAGACATCTGCTCTGTGAAGCACACTTTTCACTACTGACAATTCAGGGCCCACATGCCTGTACACATTCAAGCTAGTATCTAATAGTTTTCCTCTAGCCCAACCACTCTCTACATGAACCATGACTTGACTAAGAACCATATCTTTCTCAATGGCTTCAACCCACTCACTCTCTGATATAGCATTTTTAGTTATAGAGGATACCTCATTGACAACTATCTCCTCGCTTTCTCCATTATCTTCGTCCTTGTGGTACTTTTCTTCCGAAGGCAATCTGGTTAAACAATCTGCCCTAATGTTTTTGACACCTAGAATGTACTCCAACCGATAACAATAACCCTGGGGTCATGTCAACCAATGGTTTGTGATCAGCACGGAAAACAAACTCTAAACCCGTGAATATTGTCGGAAATGATCTACACCTCCCCAGCATGTTAAAGCTTCACGTTCCACCACAGAATATGAAGATTCAGCACCATTTAACCAGCGGCTAGCAAAAACTACTACTTCTTCCTTTCCATTTCGTTTTTGAAATAGTACAGCCCCTAAACCATATTGACTGGCATCAGTACTTTCAATACTGGTGTCTTTTGTATCGAATGGTTTAAGAGGAGTGGTCTTAGAAACACACTTTTTACCTCTTCAAACTCTCTGTCACATTCTTCACCACACACAAATCGAGCCCGGCAGTTCGTATCTCCATGGCGGTATGAGTGGTGATGTGGTGGGTTGGCTGCGGCCAAGCCGCCACACTCATAATTTGGCAGTATACACTGCCAGCCTGTTGCCGTTGATACCGCCACATTAACCTTGGCAGTCAAAAGACCACCAGGGTTAAAATGACAGCCAAAATTGTACCAAATTCACCAATTACCTCTATAAGTTTGCCATCATATGTCACTGGTTCTATACCAGATTTCCATAAGCCAATGTTTTAGTTATCAAAGTTTGCCCAATCATTCAACCTTATTAACGCAAATGCTAAAAATCCTAAATCTGCTATCTAATTCACCTTTTCGTTACCCACACTTATTCGACAATAAGGTCTTTTGACTTCAGTTATGTTCATAAACACACTTTGTGATTATAACTGTCATCTACATTCTCTATATACTTTTTTTGATACACAAGTTTCACCACTAGATTTAGACGAATTAACAGTATATTCTTCACAATCATTCACAGCACTTACTATTTTCACTTTCTCTCTATGCTTTGACTTACGTACTTTTCTTTTTACAGCATGAACAAATTTTGTGTGTGGCTGAACAGGTTTGTGAATTTCTCAAATGAGTAAAACTACCATATCTATAACACATCAAAGGATTTTTTTCATTATTTTCTGAGTTTTACTATACTTTCTCCCACCTTTAGTTGATGCTTTAGCAACCACTTCTTTATTTCCTAGTTATGTTGATGTTTGAGCCATGTATTTTGAAGC
This sequence comes from Pleurodeles waltl, assembly GCF_031143425.1. Lineage (NCBI taxonomy): Eukaryota > Metazoa > Chordata > Amphibia > Caudata > Salamandridae > Pleurodeles > Pleurodeles waltl. The sequence goes on from NC_090442.1 coordinate 260,014,757, forward strand.
ATTTTCTATGCTGGAAGCGAACTCTACTGCCTTATTTAAAGTTAAATTTAGTGTCATAAGTAATACTTTCTGTACTTTTTTGTTGTTAGTATATTCAACCACTTGTTCACAAATTAACTCTTCCTAAAAAAAATTATATTCACATGTGACATCTAGAATTCTTAATGCACCCACATAACTTCTTATAGGTGTGCCAGGTAATTTATCTTTCCTATAAACTTTGTGACTATCTAAACTAATATTTTTGTGCACTTTGAATCTGTCTTCACACATCTTCATGGCAGATGCAAATTCATCTCCTGTGTCACCTTCATCTAATACTATTTGCCTCAGCAAATGTTTTTATATTTTCCTTCCTACTGTGCCCAATGTCTTAAATGTGCATAATTTTTCTTATTGGTACAAATATCACCTTGTATAGCTTCCTTATCAACTTCAAAACTTTCCTTCCATTGCTCTCAATCCATACCAGCATGCTCAGAACGAGGAACAAAAGGAAATGGTGGCACAATATTTTGCTGCATGACTGTAAGCCTGATAAGAAACAGAAATTATCCCTAATAAAACTCTCTACTATTGATAATACAGTAAAATATTGGTTTTAATATAACTTGCTTGTGATGACTCAATCTTAAACTACCTTCACAGTGTCTTATAATAACCTACAGCATTAATGTGATAGGTACTGTCGATTAGAAGCATGCAGTGTGTGTCAACATGTACACGGTGCCCGATTAATAATCAATTGTTAGTCATTGAGGTGTGTGAATCACCGTATAAATAGTAATACTCCTACACTGCATTCACACACTGTGTGCATGTCACCGCTGAATGGCACATACTGAACTGTCAAAGAATGCTAAATTAATATATGGTTCAATGGTGTGTGTGACACTGAACACACCATACAGAATGTGTTACCTGTGAGGTGTGCGTGTCACCATAGGAAAGCAACACGCTGCTAGAGAAGTCCCGTCCCAACACCAAAATGGCGATGAGATGTGTTATTATGTAATGATGTATGCTGCAACCAGGCACCATGGATAAGACATCCGATATAGGCATCCAAGAGAGTAATTGCTGAACAACAGAGAAACGAGCACGGTGATACCAGGAAACGATGACGTCAGAGAGCAGGCTCTCCCTAAAACTGCAGGCAGTCACAATCCCTTTGTTGCTTTTCTGTCATGGCTCCCCCGGGGTAAAGCATCCTGTGGAGAACAAGGCTTGCCAATATTGTGACAAGAGTACTGTTGCAGCCTTGTCCAAGTGTGGGGAAATGTTTGTGTTTAATGTTAGTATCCGGCGAGTAGTCTGCCCTGAAGGAAACTGAAGGATCCTTGTTTCGTTTTCCACATAAAAGAATGGAACTAACATGTTAATGACGTAATAAACATGCTATTATTGGACATGGTTTCTCACTTTTAGTCTTGCGTTGATCAAATGTTACGTACTGCGCTGGACTTCTCACCTCTGGATACCGAGTTGGCGAATAAACCAGGTCTTCTACAGGTTCTGGATACTCCCAGATAAGGGTGACCCCTTCTAGTAGCCATGGTGCCGCTTGACAGGCTACGCCAAAGCAGACCGTACCCTCCAGAAGGAGTCCCAGAGGGAAGAAACCCCAACACTGGGGATAAACCTCTAACAGGAACTCCTGAAGAAAAAACAAGAAAAAACAGGACTTGACAACAGGAACAAAATAGGCAAAATCTCCTAAGGCAAAAAGCAGGAACAAAGAACAGGCAAAATCTCCCAAGGCAAAAGCAGGAACAAAGAACAGGCAAAATCTCCCAAGGCAAAAGCAGGAACAAAGACCAGGAGTGAAAAGCACAACCAGAAGGAAGTGTTTGCAACGCAAGGTAGAACATGACTGACTGACTTCTATACTGAGAAAAGGGAAGTGACATCACAGGAAAGGGAAAGAACACCATCTTGAATTGGGAAGAGCCCACAGACAAGAATAGGAAAAAGAAAGTAGTAGAAAAGAAAACCAGAGCATGCTGGGACAAAAACACGAAGAAGACAAGATGGACACAACATGGACAGAGACAGGAAAGAAGACCAGGCAAACAAACCACCAACAACAAAAAAGAAGAAAAAAGGGCTACAGGTAAGTGTAGCGCGACCGGGAGCGAAATATATGCTTCCCAGGATGTGTAATCAAAAAACGCGGGGAACTGCGCTCCGAGTGTCAGCAGCGCATTCCATCCGCGAGGACGGAAAGAGACGCTGCGTCTAAGCGCGGCGTTACAGTAGGTCCCCTCCCCGAGGCCCCAGGTTTGTCAGGATGACAGTCAAAAAACAGGCGGACCAAACGGGGAGCATGGACGGAGGAAGCATCCTCCCAAGAACAGGTATCCCTTCCAATGAACCAAAAACTGTAGTTTGGGCCAACAAATTCTGGAATCACAGATTTCCTGTACTTCATACTCAGGCTGTCCGTTAATGGAAAGAGGAGGAGGGCGCTGGAAATGGCAGTGGTATGGATCAGGAACAAAGGGTTTTCACTGGGACACATATAAAACAGGATGAACCCTCCAGGTATGAGGTAAGCGGAGGCGCACAACTACAGGATTCAGGACTTGCAAAATCCAAAAGGGTCCATAAAAACGTGGCTTGAACTTATTGATGGAAAACCGAGAAGGTAGAAATCTGGAAGAAAGCCACACCTTGTGGCCCACTTGATACAAAGGTGCTGCTTGTCGATAACGATCCGCCTTTCATTTCATTTCTTGTTTTGAAGCTAGGAGAGTTGTGTGAAGTAGGCCCTGGATTTAACGGATCTGATGTGAAAAAGAAGTGACAGCAGGAACAAAAGAGGATGTTCGGGAAAGAGTAGTGAAAGTCCTCGGATGAAATCCATAGGTACAATAAAAGGGTGTGGTCTTGGTCGCACTATGTACTGTGTTATTATAGGAGAACTCGGCAAGAGCAAGATACTCTGACCAATTGCTTTGTGTGGCATTACAGTAACATCTCAGATACTGCTGAAGTTCTTGATTCACTCTTTCAGTTTGCCCATTAGTTTGTGGATGGAAACCAGAGGATAAGGAAATATCAATGTTAAATAAGGCACAAAAGGCTCTCCAGAAACGTGATATATATTGAGACCCTCTGTCCGAAATGACCTCTTGCGGAAGACCATGGAGGCGAAAAATATCCCGCAGAAAAATGCGACTCATTTCTGGGGCTGTCGGAAGTTTCTTCAAGGCTGAGAAATGGGCCATCTTGGTGAATGAATCTACGGTCACCATGATTACTTGGTTACCAGAGGAGGTAGGTAAAGAACATATGAAATCCGTGGATAGAGTACACCAAGGAGAGGAAGGAACCAGCAAAGGTCTTAATAAACCTGCCACCTTAGTTCGGGGTGTCTTAGTCTGAGCACATACTGGGCATGCTGACACATAGGTTTCAGTATCTGTCTTAAGCAAAGGCCACCAAAAAGATCGCTGAAGCACCTCCTGGGTCTTCCTGATACCTCGATGACCGGCTATAGAAGAATCATGACACATTTGTAGAGCTTTTGTCTGCACTGTCTTGGTAGGTAGGAAAAGAGCATGTTGATGATAGAAGTAGTTGTCCTTCTTCTGCAAAAAAGGAGTCACTCTATCCCATTCTGAAGCAGACAGTAACTGGTACTCAGATTGAACGCGTTCTTGAAAAGATTGAGTAGCTCCGATGATTCTGCTGGACTCAATAAGATGTGGAGAGGAGTTCTTGGCTATGTCATGATATCTGCGGGATAAAGCTTCTGCTACTGAATTCTGGGAACCAAGTATGTACGTGATCACGAAATCGTACTGACTAAAGAAGAAAGCCCATCATTCATGAGGACTATTGCGACACTGAAAACTCTGAAGACATTGGAGATTGTGATGATCAGTCCTGGCTTCAAAAGTTTCTCTGGAACCCATCAAGAAATGCCTCCATTCCTTACAAGCTACTTTGAGAGCGAGTAGTTCTCGTTCCCGGACAGAATAATTGCGTTCAGCCTCTGATAAGATATGAGACAGATAAAAGATAGGATGTTCCAATCCATCGTTGTCTTGTTTCTGCAGTAGAACTGCCCCAATAGCTCTGTCTGAGGCATCAGTCACAACGATAAATGTCTTGGTATTGTCAGGATGACGCAAAACGGGTGCTTGGGTAAAGGCTGTCTTCAATTCCTGAAATGCGCGTTCAGCATCCTTGGTCCAGACGAAACCCTTCTTCAGGTTCTCTTTCTTAATTGTTTATGTTATAAAACTTTGTAGGTGAGCAAAGTTCTGAATAAACTGACAATAGAAGTTTGATAACCCAAGGAAACATTGTGTTTCCTTAATGGACGTTGGAGAAGGCCAATATAATATGGCACTGACCTTGTCAGGGTCCATGGATATTCCGTGTTGATTGATAAAGAACCCCAAATACTTTACTTCGGACTTATGGAACTCACACTTCTCTGGTTTACAAAACAATTGTTTTTTCTTGAGTCTTTCAAGGACTTGCAGGACATAATCTATATGTTGCTCAGGATCACGGGAATATATCAAGATATCATCCAAATAAATGACTACATATTGGTTGAGTACATCAGAGAACACTGAATCCATAAATCGTTGAAAAACAGAAGGGGCGTTGGTCAGTCCAAAGGGCATAACACGGTACTCATAGTGCCCAAAAGGGGTACGGAAAGCTGTCTTCAATTCATCACCTTCCTTGATCCGAAGAAGATGATAGGCACCCCGTAAGTCTAATTTGGTAAACATCTTGGCTCCTTGAATGGCATTCAATATATCCCTGATTAAAGGCAACGGATATCGATCCTTAATTGTTATTCTGTTGAGTTCCCGAAAGTCAACACATGGACGCAGATCCTAAGTCTTCTTTGGGACGAAGAAGAGAGGAGCCCCAGCAGGGGATGTGGAAGGAGCAATTAAACCGTTGTGTAAGTTATCATCTAAATATTCCTTTAGCACCTTCTTTTCTTGGTCTGTCAGAGAATACATTCGACCAAAGGGTACGACTTCATCAGGAACTAAAGGCATAGCACAGTCATAACTGCGATGAGACAGCACAATAGGATTACTAGGTTTCTGAAAAATCCTGATGTATTCCTGATAACAATCTGGAACTCCCTGGATCATATTGATAGAGTTAGTGTTATCCTTGGTTAACTGACAGGCCCTTTTTGGAGTCCAATAAGAGGTAGTGGAATAGCAATTCTGTTGACAAAAGAAAGACATTAGGGATATAGTTCTTGTTTCCCAATTGATATAGGTGTTGTGTTGGGTTAACCAGGGTATTCCCAAAATCATGATGTGATTTGGTGAGGCTATGAGATCAAAGGCAACATGTTCTTGATGCCCCCCAAATGTCAAACAAAGAGTAGGAGTTGAGGCCACCACAGGACCTGAGGTTAACGAAGAGCCATCCACTGTGTGTACCTGCTCAGGAGTTTCTTTAGGAATGCGGGGAATTCCTTTATTTGTAGCCCAAGGTCTCATCCAGATAGATTCCACTGGCTCCACAATCAAGGAGAGCCAGAAGGTGTTCTTCTTGATCTTGCGAACTTTGTAACATGACCGAGAGGCTAAACAGGGTGGACATGCTTTCTCTGGAGGAACATATTGATGGTACTTCAGCTCCTCCCATCTTACAGGGGACGGGAGCTGGCGTTTCACACTGGTCTTGAGGGACGTACCGGACAATTACGGATCAGATGGCCAGCCATACCACAGTACAGACAAAGTCCCTTTCGTCTTCGTTCCTCCCTTTCTGACTCCGTCAATGGACCACAAACCAGATCTATCTGCATGGGTTCTTCAGGGGGAGGTGGATAGGCTTTGGATGGAACATCTTCCATTCACCGACTGCTAGTACGAAAGGTACCAGACTGGTATGTGGCTTGCATTCTACGTATCTCCATCTTGCGCACTCGAAGTTTATATTCGATGTTCATAGATTGATCCATTAATTCCTTCAAAGAACAAGCTGGAGAAGAATGTACAAGCTCATCTTTAATTTCTTCACACAGGCCTTGGCGGAAAAGGGTTATGAAGGTGCGTTCACCCAGGAGGTTTCAGCTGGCAGCTGTTTGAAACGGGTTATATACTGCAGAACATCCTGATTACCCTGCTGAATGTCACATAAAGCTTCTTCAGCAGCTGCTTCTACCCCAGGTCTCTCAAACATTTGTTTGAAAAGAGTTAGGAAAGGGGGATAGTTAGCCATGACTGGGTCTTCTGCAGAAACCAGAGGAGTCGCCCAAGCAAGCGCCAGACCAGACAAGGTGCTGATCAGATAGCCCACCTTAGCCTTATCCGAGGAAAACTGGAGTGGTCAAAAGGCAAAGAAAACCGTCAGGGCATCCAAACATTCCTTTATCTTTAGAGGATCTCCAGAATATTGAGGAGTAGTGGCAGATTGGGAAGACAAGACCTGTTGTAGCGCAGTGTTCTCTGCCCGTAACTGTTGTAACTCTTGGGCTTGTTGTTGGACAGTCTGCAACAAGGCTTGAGCATTTTCTGACGCCTCTCCCTGTGGATCTTCCATAGCGATCTCGCAACGCAGAATCTTTTGGCATTGCAATCTGTTACGTACTGCACTGGACTTCTCACCTCTGGATACCCACTTGGCGAATACACCAGGTCTTGTACAGGATCTAGATACTCCCAGATAAGGGCAACCCCTCCTAGTAGCCATGGTGCCACTTGACAGGCTATGCCAAAGCAGACCATACCCTCCAGAAGGAGTCCCAGAGGGAAAAAAAAACAACACTGGGGAAAAACCTCTAACAGGAACTCCTGAAGAAAAAACAAGAAAAAACAGGACTTGACAACAGGAACAAAATAGGCAAAATCTCCCGAACAAAGAACAGGCAAAATCTCCCAAGGCAAATGCAGGAACAAAGAACAGGCAAAATCTCCCAAGGCAAAAGCAGGAACAAAGAACTGGAGCGAACAGCACAACCAGAAGGAAGTGTTTGCAACGCAAGGTAGAACAAGACTGACTGACTTATATACTGAGAAAAGGGAAGTGACATCACAGGAAAGGGAAAGAACACCATCTTGAATTGGGAAGAGGCCATAGACAAGAATAGGAAAAAGAAAGTAGTAGAAAAGAAAACCAGAGCATGCTGGGACAAAAACACGAAGAAGACAAGATGGAAACAACATGGACAGAGACAGGAAAGAAGACCAGACAAACCCACCACCAACAACAAAAAAGAAGAAAAAAGGGATACAGGTAAGTGTAGCGCGACCGGGAGCGAAATATATGCTTCCCAGGATGTGTAAACAAAAAACGCGGGGAATGGCGCTCTGAGTGTCGGCAGTGCGTTCCATCCGCGAGGACAGAAAGACTTACATCAAATCAGGTTGATGAGCTGTAGGATCATGACCATTAAAAAGCCTATAATGTTATTCTTCTCAGAGGCTTGAGCTATAAATGCAGACACTGTTTCGCCTTGCCTTTTTTCAAGATCAGTAACCTTCCCCCACCCCAGCCCCGACGTTTCACTTAGTTAGATTCTACCTTATCTAGGCTCTTGTTGAGCGCATCCATTTGGATCTGAAAAGCTGAGATATTTTGATGCACTGGTTTCACCTCCATCGCCACATCAGTAATTTTAGAGTCCATGATAGACAACGTGGCAGTAACAGCACATATTTCTTTTAGTATTGCGTCCATTGCGAGATCTGATAGCTTTGGGGTTTCTGTATTTGAAGATGTCTATGACCGCCCAAATACCTTCGAGAACAGAAAGCTGGTACCCTGAAGATTTAGCAGATGACATCCTGTATTTCTAACAGAAAGTCATTATACACTGGGCACAAATTGAAAGTGGGGATACTAGGCATCCAAACCTGCACCAATGTCATGCCTCCTCTACACACAAATACAATCCTGGAACAGTAATGAGATCCAGCCTCATGCAAGAGAGTCAAATATACTTGTCAATTACCTCAATCTGTAACCTCAATGAGACAAATCATCATTCACATGAGCTAAACATGGACCCAACGGGCACATATTATCAGTATCACTTCCAAAACACCTATTACGTCTACCAGACCATAAGAAAAGGGGAGCACAGTCTCAGATATTCATAGCAATAAATCAGATTGTAGTGCTGTTATTACACCATTGGTGGTCTTCAGGTCAAGATATCTATGGGTCAAAAGATATTTCCATCAGCGGGCTATAAGAAATCATGTGGGCCCACAGTGTTTTCTGCTCTCAATAAGGGCACAAATCCTGCTGTGAGATCAGAAATGCTCAATAATTACCAAGCTGGGTCCTCAGTACCATCCATTTTGTGCTAGGATCACAGTTAGAACTACATAGAATCAGGCTCCTCCTCCAGGGGCATCTCGGTGAGCTGATAACGTCCCAAGTAATGGTGTCCCTGCACTCTTCTGCATGGTTAGGGGTGGGGTAAGGCAAAGTATGAGGCAGGGTAGATGGTTCCTGTGGTATCAGAGATTCAGCATGGAGCAAAGGCTGGACAGCATCAGTCTCCACATACCTGCATTGGGTTGCTGCCACACCAGTCAGCTTGCTATATCAGGGCTCACATCAGCAGCAGCTGTATCACCCCTCTAGTGCAAGCATGAAGCAGCTCTCCTCCCTGGGACAAAAACTTGCACTGCACTGTCCTTTCCTCGAAGTGAGCAATGTAAACTCCACTTGGTTACTTAGTTGGAAACTGTGTTCCTGCACACCAAAGTCTGGTCTAAAAGTGTTAAAAGGGGCACTGGGCATGGGACGGGGGGGATATAGTGCATCTGTAGAGCTTCAGCAGGGAAAGGACATCTTGGTCAGCAGCTGGCTCCACCTGCTGATATGTGTATTCTTAAGGAAAAGGGTTATCTTGCAAGATTTTAGTAGATAGGTAGGCTTTTATAGTTTAATTATTTAGTTCTGTCACTTCTTTGTCAGTATTCTTTTCTAACAGTATTGACTTATGAATACGTTTTTCCATTCATAGGTATTAAATACAACATGGTTGGTTAAAAAATTGGATCAACCTAGACTATCAAATAAATTATAGACTGAACTTAATAAAGGGATGTTCAGGGCTGAATCTTGGGGGCTACATCCTTTAAGATGGTTTTAGAAAAAGCTAAATGTTTATTTACCAAAGTTGAGCAAGGAAAGGCACTCAAAGACATGGAGTTCATAGCGCCAAATGTATGGAGTCAGGCGATTTTAAAGAGGGAGCGTGGCCAGTTATTTATAAAATTGAAGATTTTAGGAAATACAAAAATGTTTGTCTGAGTAACAATTATTCTGTGGTGGAGCAGACCAGAGTTGTGGCATGAGTGATGGGACGGTCAGATAAAATGTGTACTGTGGTTGCACAGTGTGAGGGTGGTTGCACAGAATGTGAAATGTTTTGTGATAGCTGCTGAAGTGCATTGTATGAGCGTGGATGCCTGACTTCTGTTCCTGTATTTGGACCTATGTGTATACAGGAATAGGAGACTTCAAGCAGTGTCACTTAGTGCATCCAGAAATGAAGCACCACACGTATTGCTGCTAACATTTTGAGCAAAGCCCAGCAAGTAGTGAGTTCTTGTGCATCTCATCACTCATTTATTCCATACTGGCTTGCAATGTGAGCTGCTGAATGGGTACTGGAGGACATGCTGTACCAATGATCTGTTGCCTCACATTTGCCATTGTATGTCTGCGAAGAATCAGCATGCTGTAGGTAGGATTTGTCAACTGTCTCATGCAGCAGGTGCTTAAGACAGTGCCTGCTGTAGGACACTGATATCAGATCTTCTAGCAGTGGTGTGGTGTTTATCTCCAATGATGCGTCTGGGCATTGTCAGGGTGTTCCTTTGATTGTCAGCACGCCAGAGTTCTTTTTTACTCAATGGTAGTAAAGGAGTTCTATATGTCAAGCTGTTAACACCATGCTGGCTTTCACTAGAGAGGCGTGTGCCACTTAAAGCTTGTTTTTTATAGCTTTTGCTAGTTTTCAAGACAGAATGATTATTGGTAAAGTTTATGCTGCCAGTGATGGTCAACATGTAATGGGGTGGCGCCATCAAGGGAGGATGGGAATATCCTTAAATCATAATGATAGAGGTCCAGTTATTTGCGTTGATGAGTTGATCAATCCCAACTGTGTATAGCCTTATGAATATGGAGTCTGAAATGATGCTGAATAAATATGAGATTTTCAGAAATAAACTTGGCAAAGTAAAGGGATTTTCTCATGCTATTGCACTAAAAAAAGATGCTATTTTGGTGAGATACAAACTCAACAATGTTCCAATGAGTACAAGGCAAGAATTGACTGATATGTTGAAGGAGTTGACTCGCTCTGGTATAACTGAACCAACTGATGCTTCTGAACGGGCTTTTGATAGTTCTGGTTTAAAAAGCTACAGGAAAATTAAGACTATGGCCCTCATCATGACACTGGCGGTAAGTGATAAAGTGGTGGAAATACCGCCAACAGCCCGGCAGTAATTACCGCCAAATTATGACCATGGCCTTGAGAACTCCCATAGACAGCCAATGTACCACACCACCTGCCAGGGCGTTAACACCACGCACGCCAGCGGTCGCCATCAACAGCAAGGCAGAAGGCAAAGTACCACCCACCATATTATGACACATCAAACCGCCAGGATTTCCAGGGCGGTACCAACGCCATCAAAAGCCTGTCAGAAACAGAACACAGAAGACTAAAGACTCACCAACAAGTACACAGAGGACTCCGCCACCATGGAACCGTAACTTCAAGGCTTCCTGATGCTCTTCTACGCCATGCTCCACCTGGAAAACCAATGTCGACGAAGATGACGACAGTGAGTACAGCCGCCTACCACACAAGAGAGGGAGGGAGGAAAAAGAGAGTGACACACACATGCACAACAAACACCATTTACACACACACACACCATACACACAACCAGCTGCAGATGTAAACCAATGGCACACGACACACAGCACAATAAAACAATGACCAAATTTTGGAAGTAATAAAAATGTATTAGCAAGGGAAAAGCCACCACATGAACCGTATATGTACAATTGTCCACAAAGGGCCAATGTCCAGTCCAAAGTACTAAGGGCCCACATGGCCACAGGGAACAGTTCAAGGCCCACCTTGTCTCCTGACATCATCTGCAGAACTCTGCAGGGGCATCATTTTGCAAGTGGGCAGGCACCTCAGGAGGATGGGAGGTGGGGGGGCACCTTAGCCAAATTTGGGAACTTTCCCACTGGTTATAGAGGGGGCTCCATGCCCATTTCCCTTTGCTGGGGAGTGCAAGGTCACAGTCTCTCAGGTGGGTGACTTTCCTACTGGTTCTGGAGGGAGCTCCATGCCCATTACTCTTTGCTGGGGAGTGCAAGGCCACAGTCTCTCAGGTGGGTGACTTTCCCACTATTTCTGGAGGGGGCTCCATGCCCATTTCTCTTTGCTGGGGAGTTCAAAGCCACAGTCTCTCAGGTGGGTGACTTTCCCACTGGTTCTGGCGGGGGCGCCTTGTACAGCAGTCCCAGGAGGCTAGCCTACATGCCGGAGGTGAGGGTTGCACTGTCTCATCTGGAGGTGAGGGCTGCACTATGTCAGCAGGTGAAGGTGCCTCCCAGGCAGCCTCTGCTGGAGGTGAGGGCTGCTTAGTCTCAGCAGGTGAAGGTGCAGCCTCTACAGGAGGAGTGGGCTGCACTGCGTCAGCTGGAGATGAGGGCTCTGTGACCACTGGTGGTGGTATCACCCTGCCAGCCTCTGCTGGAGGTGAGGGCTGCACTGTCTCAGTAGGTGAAGGTGCCTCCCAGGCAGCCTCTGCTGGAGGTGAGGGCTGCTTAGTCTCAGCAGGTGAAGGTGCAGCCTCTACAGGAGGAGTGGGCTGCACTGCGTCAGCTGGAGATGAGGGCTCTGTGACCACTGGTGGTGGTATCACCCTGCCAGCCTCTGCTGGAGGTGAGGGCTGCGCTGTGTAGGCAGGTGAAGATGCCTCCTGGACAGCCTCTGCTGTAGGTGAGGGCTGCACTGTCTCAGTAGGTGAAGGTGCCTCCCAGGCAGCCTCTGCTGGAGGTGAGGGCTGCTTAGTCTCAGCAGGTGAAGGTGCAGCCTCTACAGGAGGAGTGGGCTGCATTGCGTCAGCTGGAGATGAGGGCTCTGTGACCACTGGTGGTGGTATCACCCTGCCAGCCTCTGCTGGAGGTGAGGGCTGCACTGTGTAGGCAGGTGAAGATGCCTCCTGGACAGCCTCTGCTGGAGGGGAGAGCTGCTTTGTCTCAGCAGGTGAAGGTGCATCCTCTGCAGGAGGAGTGGGCTACACTGCGTCAGCTGGAGGTGAGGGCTCTGTGGCCAATGGTGGTGGTGCCATCCTGCCAGCCACTGCTGGAGTCGAGGGCTTCTTCCCCTTCATGGCAGAAGTCGAGGGTTTCTTCCCCTTCATGGCAGGAGTCGAGGGCTTCTTCCCCTTCTTGGCAGGAGTCGAGGGCTTCTTCCCCTTCATGGCAAGAGGTGCGGCCTCCTTCCCCTTCATTGAGGGAGGTGCAGCCTCCTTTCCTTTCATGGCAGGAGTTGAGGACTTCTTCCCCTTCATGGCAGTGGCTGTGGGATCTTTACCCTTCCTGGCTGGTGGAGTAGGATCCATCACTGTCTTGCCTCCACAACTAGGAGGTACCTCCACTGTCCGCGTGGACTGTTTGGCTGAGGTGGTGGGCTGGGTCGTTGGGACCCTGCTCTTATGGGCAGGGGAGGGGAGGGGAGGGGAGGGAGGAGGTCAAGTTCGGCAAGGAAAAGCTTTTTAGGGACAGTGGGGCGGAAGGAGGGATAGGAGTAGAGGTTGAGAGAGTGGTTATTGGAGGAGTACATCTACTGGACTTGGGTGCAGGTACATGGGGAGTGTGCTGATGTGAGGTGGATGGCTGTGGGTATCTGAGTGCTTGCGTTCGTGACCTTCAGGAGGGGGACAGACAGGGTTGGAGAGGACACAGGAGACGCATGCATTGATGTTGTGGAGGTGTCTGCTAGTGAGGTGTGTGTGTGCTGCTTGGTGTGGTTATGCTGGTGGTGGATGTTGAAGCAGTGCATGCAGGTGTGAGTGTGGATGTGACTGTGAGGGAGGCGGAGGAGGAGGGGGAGATGGTGGATGTGGTTGTGTCTGCAACTGTCTGGTCTTTGCGTGAATGCTTGTGTGTTGAAGTGTGGTGCCTGTGTTTCACTGTGCCACTATTGTGTGTTGTCTTGTGTGCATGCTCGTCTGTATGTATGCATGGGATGGATTGGGGTTGAGGAGACTGGGACTGGGAAGTGGTAGTTGGAGGGGGGACAGTAGGGACAGGGACAATGACTGCCATCAGAGAGGAGGCCAGAGCCTGAATCGATCTCTGTTTGGCCGCCAATCCACCGTGGATGCCCTCCAAGAATGCATTGCATCATTCACAATGGTTGACTGCCTTACAGAGATGGATCTCAGGAAGTCAATAGCCTCCTCACTCAGTGCAGCAGGACACACTGGGGCAGGGCCCGAGGGGACTCGGCAAAGGAGATTACCACCCTCCTGGGTGAGGGGGCACGGGCAACTCGCTGAAGGACTACTGGGAGGGAGGTGCTGGTATGGAGGTGGCGGATGTACCTGCAGCTGGGGTGTCCACAGAGGTGTCCACCCTCACCAAGGAGCTTCCATCAGAGGAGGTATCAGAGTCTGTGTTGTCACCGCCTGGCTATGCCATGGTGCTCCCCTCATCCTCCGTCCCACTGCGGGCCAATACGGGGGTCAGGTTCTGATGGGCACCCCTTCCTCATTGGGAGGCCATCCCTAGCTGGGCTGCCGCGGACTTCCATGCTCCACGTCTCAGGTCCTCCCACCGTTTCCGACAGTGGGTGCTCTGCCTGCCATAGGCCCCCAGGGTCTGCACATCCTTGGCGATGGCATTCCATAATCCCTGACCAGCAGAGGCGATACAGACGGGAGGACAACATCAGACATACAATCCACCCTGTCACACATATGGCCCACCAATCCTGTTTCCTTCACCACTGGCAAACACATTGCCTGCCGCACACCATGTACACCACCACATGACATCACCCCCGATGACATGATGCTTGCACACACATCTCCATGCATCCTTCCCACATGCATCGTGCCCAAGGTGTACTCACCTGTTGGTCTGGAGCCCCATACAGTAGTCCATACTGGGGTAGTACCCTATCCACCAATCGCTCCAACTCCTCTGAAGTGAAGGCAGGGGCCCTTTCCCCGGTCACACAGGCCATGGTACGTTCCAGACACAGGTCACAGCAGCACCCGCAGTGTAGGTGTTCTCCTGTTGGAGGTCAGGAAACAAGTGAGGAATCAGATAGAGAATGGAGGTCACGTCCGCGGCGGTGTACACCGTCACCGCCGGCGCAGATGCCCATTGGCCACTGTACTCCATAGAGCCCCATATTATCCAATGAGGAATTGCATAGCGGTGCAAGACCGCCTTCCGCCACAACATCGGCAGAGTTACCTCACTTCCACCTGTCTCTACATACAGGACAGGCGGTTGCCATGTCATGGTGATGGACAACGATCAGATTAACCTTTACTGCGTCACTGCCTAGATTTGCACATACCTTGCCATTCACACTGTCCCATCACATAAATGCAACATGTACACTGAGGTTGTGGTTCCATTGTTCAAATTGTGACAGCCTACTCACTCTTGTGTCCCTTAGATACCTGCCGCTGCAGATGAATGGAAGGAGAAGATGAACCCTTGTGTACAGACCCCTTGTGGACTTGGCTACACTGGAGGACAGGCACATTATACTGACTTATAGACTGGACAGAGCTGTGTGCCCAATTGGATCCTGACCTGATATCAGCTATCCGTCATCCCACTGGGATCCCCCCTCTTGTGCAAGTGCGATCAGTGCTCCATTTCCTGGCAACTGGTTCTTTCCAAGTGACAGTGGGCTTGGCAGCTGAAATGTCACAGCCAGTGTTTTCTATTGTGCTGGCAAGGGTCGTCTGCCCTGGTGAAACACATATGCAGCTACACTTCTTTCCCCCAGGTGGAAGATTTGGCCACTGTGAAGGCAGGAATCTATGCAATGGGCCATATCCCCAATATAATTGGGAAGATTGACAGTACACATATTGTGTTAGTCCCCCCCAAACTGCCCGAATGAACAGGTGTTCAGGAATCGTAAGAGTTTCCACTCACTGAAAGTGCAAATGGTGTGCCTCGTGGACCAGTACACCTCCTACGTCACTGCCAAGTATCCTGGGTTGGTGCATGACGCCTTCGTCCTGAGGAATAACAGCATCCCAAATATGATCGCCCAACTACAGAGGCACAGGGTGTGGCTAATAGGTGAGCCAGATCCCCTACCCACTGTATGTCAGTGTATGTCTTTAGGTGTTCTCCCCATAGGATTGTGTAAGGCTAAATGTTGTCCCTCAATACTTGCAGGTGACTCTGGCTACCCAAACCTATTGTGGCTGCTGACCCCTGTGAGGAATGCCAGGACAGGGGCTGAGGACCATTATAATGAGGCACATGGGCGAACCAGAAGAATAATCAAGCAGACCTTTGGCTTCCTGAAGGCCAGGTTCAGGTGCTTCCATCTGACAGGTGGATCCCTGTGCTACTCACCCGGAAAGGTCTGCCAGATAGTAGTGGCATGCTGTATGTTGCACAGCCTGGCCCTCAGACAACATGTGCCTTTTCTACAGGAGTAGGGGACTGGAGATGACCCTGTGGCAGCAGTAGACCCTGAGGACAGTGAGGATGAGGAGGCAGAGGATGAGGATGAGGAAAACAGAACATCAGTTGTACGACAATACTTCCAATGACAGACAGGTGAGACAGTGGAACTGACCATTACTCTGACTACTGATTTATCTGTGTGCCTGTAACATGATGGCATTCACTTCCTTTGCATCTCAACTTACTGTCACCTATGGCTTCTCATTTTCAAGATGTTGGTGATGTGACAACATTGTCCTGATGTGATCACTACAGACAGTTACAGGTCATTATTTGTTAGCTATCAGTGTTCAGATCATTTGCACTCGATGTGACTCTTCCCACAAATGCGCATTTAAGACACATAAGACAGTGTTACTCAAATTGTGCTCAAGGGTGTTTATTGTAGTGCTATAGAATTGAGGGTAAAGTGCAATGGAATGGGGTGATGGAGGAGGAAAATCCAGGGTATTGTTCCAGTCTGTTTGTAGCACAGGTCCAGTGTCCAAGGGGCCATAGGAAGGGGAGCAAAGGCAGTTCAAAGTGGACAAGGTGACAGGGTGGGACACAAGGGGGACAATCAGAATTCTCATTTCCTGGTAGTGGTCTTGGTCTAAGCAAGTGTCTCTGGCTTCTGTCTGGTTCGCAGGGAACGTTTGTGGGGTGGTTCACCTTCTGCAGGGGGAGGGGTGCTGGTGGCCTGTCAGTCCTTTGGCGGGGCCTCCTGTCCAATAGCTGCAGCGGATGTGGTGAGCTGGTCAACAGACTGGCTAGCGGTAGGGGCCCGCTGCTGTGCAGTCCATTCCCTCATGATGTTGGCCATGTCTGCCAGCACCTCTGCTATGGAGATCATGGTGGTGTTGAGGGTCTGCAAGTCCTCCCTGATCTCCTGATGGTGTTCCTCCTGCAGCTGCTTGTTCTCCTGCATGTTGTTCAGGATCTGGCCCATCGTGTCCTGGTATTGTTGGTAGGCACCCACAACATTAGTGAGTGCCTCCTGAAGAGTCGGTTCCCTAGCCCTGTCCTCCATCTAGCGCACGGCGGAACTCCCAGTGCCCCTGTTGCCCTGTCCCCTGAACGGTGTGTCCACTGCCACTGACCCCAGATTATCTTGGGTATGAGATGTGGACTGGGGTCCCTGTACAGGTGGGTACACTGGTGACTGCCGTGTCCTGGGGAAAGAGGTGTGGGGATGCTGGGTAGGTGCTATGGTGTTGGTAACTGATGGGGAGGCTCTGTGGTGGACTGGGAGTGGGCTGGGGTGACTGACTGACCAGTGGTCCCGGATGGGCCAGGTTGTTGATCCAGATCCTGGAGTCCAGAGTTACTGTCATCACTAGGGGCATCTTCTGTTGGGGGACTGGATAGTCGTGGCACCTCCTCTCCATTGAAATTGGTTGGGGCACCTGTGGGGATGTAAGTGATGTATTATGCTTCATGCCTGTGACATGTTGTACATCCCTATCTTCCCCTCAATCTTTGCTGTTGCCCTCCCACCTTTGTTTGTGTATGGTGGTGTATTGTGTGCTTGTTAGTTCTCCGTGCTGTGCATGCTTTGGTGATCGGTGTCCATGCAGGGCTGGGAGGACTGAACATGCATTGATATGGCATGCAGGACTTGGCATTCGGGATAGTCATATGTGTAGGTGAAGTATGTGGGATGGAGTGAAGTGATGGGAGTAAGGGTGTGAGATGGCATGCATGTATGGGGGGTGATAAGTGATAAATGTTGACTTACCAGGGTGCAGTCCTCCGGCAACTCCAAGTCCCTCAGTTGCAGTAATGCCAAGACGGCAACTCCAACGAGTCAGGTTGCAGTAATGCCAAGACTTGCTCCTCCCATGCTGTGAGGTGTGGGGGAGGAGGTGAGGGTCCACTGCCAGTCCTATGTATGGCAAGCTGGTGTCTTGCTGCCATGGAACGTACCTTCCCTCGTAAGTTGTTCCACCTCTTCCTGATGTCGTCCCTTGTTCTTGGATGCATTCAACTTGTCCACAATTCTCCGCCATAGCTCCATCTTCCTTGTAATGGATATCTGCTGTACCTGTGCTCCAAACAGCTGTGGCTCTACCCTATTTCCTCCACCATGACCCTCAACTCCTCATCTGTGAAACGGGGGTATCTTTGTGGGGCCATGGGTGTTGTGTGGTGTGTGTAAGTGTGTGGGTGTTGGGTGGGGTGATTGGGTGTGCATAGTGGAGTGCGTTAGGGATGTATGGGTGTGTGTGTAGTTGTCACAGTGGTCGTGATGTGTGTCTGATGGCAATGATTTGTATTCGTAAAGGGTTGTGGGTAATGTGGGTGGGTGTTTTATAGTGGTGTGGGTGGGTGTGGTGTGTGTATGGGTGTCAGATGTGTGTTTTCTGAATTGGCCAATGTTGTGAAGTTTAGTATTAGGGTCTCCATTCTGAGTGCGGCGGTGTGTACCGCCAATGGTTTACCACCGTTGAATGTCTGCTGTGGTGATTCGTGGGTCATGATGTGGTGGACATTGTTCTGTTGGCGTAACGGTATGGGTGTTGGTACCGACATTTTATCAAGGACCTTTGGACTGGCAGATTTGTATATATTGCTGTATTCTGTCGGTTTGGTGTGTGTCATAATATGCCGAATGGATATTCGCCACCGCGGCGGTATGTTGGCGGCTGTCAGCGTGGCGGTAAGTGGTTTTTACCGCCAATGTCAAAATTACCACCTATATGTTGACTTAAAAGCTGTAAACAAACAAATTGTGGTGGATTGTTATCCTTTACCACATATTCAAGTTTTGTGAGCCACACTTAAAGGGGCCTCCATGTTTAATATCTTGGATTTGAAATCAGCACATCATAAGATTTAATTAACGCAAGAGTCACGTCATATTACCACTTTTATTACTCCTGATGGTGCCTATAGGTACACATGAATGCCATTTGGTTTATTTTCTGCCGCTTCAGTTTTACAAAACCTCATACATACTTTGTTTGGGGAAACTAAACGGCTTGTGGTGTTCTAGGATGATATAGTAGTGCACTCTTTTTCTGTGGATACACATATTGTCACTTTGAAAAATGTTATTTCCATTTTGAAAGACAAAGGGTTGACTTTGCACCTTGATAAATGTACATTTATGGCAACTGGCATAGTATTTAGGTCACAAAATTTTGAAAGGTTGTATTTTCCCAAAAGAACATTTAAAGAAAGCTGTGCAAGATGTGATTACACCTGTCAATAAGGATCAATTGAGATCTTTTTTGGGATTATGTGAATTGTGTTCACATTTTGTTCAGATTTTTTTCTATGATGGTTGCATCTTTAAGGAATTCACTTAAGAAATGAGTTAGGTATGAATGGTCTGTCTAACATGGCATGTTCCAATTCTATAACTGCAGTTGTTGAAGCTACACCCTTAAATCATTATTTCCATAAAGACAAAAGTGTGATTACACTTGATGCCAGTGCTTGTAGACTCAGTGCTATATTTAGCCAGATAAACATGGAAAAGAGGTCACCATTGCTTTCACGTCTAGATCTCTTACGCTAACTATAAGTATTCTACTATTGAAAGAGAAGCTGTGGCATGTCCTTGGGATGATCAACATTTTAAAACACATATTTGGGGGAACGGTTTTCCATCAGGACTGATCATAAACCTTTATCAAGTTAGTTAAATAGTAATGGTAATGGCAATGCATCTTCACAATTAATTACAATTTTAGTAAGTTTGTATAAATACATTTTCTCATTGTATTATTTGCCAGATATGAAAATGTCAGAGGACATTGTTTATCCAGATTACCACAGCAGGATGAGAATGTTCAACCAAGATTGCAAGTTGAAGAGTGATTTGTAGTCTCTATTTATGATGCTATTTGTGGTTTTGAACAGAGGATTTCAGAAGAAGTATGGTTGCAAATTATGAAAAAAGATGGAGTTTTGTCTCAAGTTTCATCTACAGTTTGAATCATATTGGAAGGTCAAAGAGGAGTTATCTGTTGAGGGTAATTTGGTTGTTAAAGCTGGTTGTTTTGTTCCTCTAGTAGCTGTAGGGAAAACTAGTGTGTTGATTGCTCGTGAGGGACATTATAGACAACCTGGTACTTTTAGAAAGGGTAGGTAAAGTTTTTGGTGGCCAAGTTTGGATAGTCAAGATGTTTGTAGAGAATTTCAAAATTTGTGAATGCTGACAAGATGCTGAAAACAGTTCAAGTTGTATTTAAGTCACATAGGTTTCCTGATCAACTCTGATCTGAGTTGGCTATAGATTTTCTTGGCCTGTATAAAAACATTTGTTCTGAAGAGCTGTATATAATAATTATATATTTCATAGTAGTTATAGATAAAATGGTGCTGCAATCCCAATTCTGAGGCTCTTATTGAGTTCTTAAGCTGATGCTTTTGTGGAGAAGGGTTGCCCACCACCACTGTGATAATGGTAAACAATTTACTTCTCGGAAACGTACTTTTCTTTTACAGAGTTGTGGTGTTAAACATATTTGCACCGTTTTTTTATTTATTTGCCCAACATGATTGGTCTAGTTGAAAGATGTATTAGTGTTGTTGGTGAAGGTATTCAGTTAGCTATCTAGGCTAGTATTAATGTAGAGAATCATGTTGCTTAATTAATTTGGTCTTATCTTTGTACTCAGGATTCCACTGTTTTTTCTCAGTTTGCGCTGCTTTATGGAAGGAAACCAGGTACCGGTATGTCTCTTTGTTGGCTCTCCAAATAGTTGCCTTACATACAACTTGACAAAATGTATGCTACTGCCAAAACCAATGTTGAACATTCTAAAAACAAATTCAAGTGTAGTACTAAACATGTTCAACTTTGGTTGAAAGTTAGTGATTTTTGTCAGAATGAAGAAACCTGATTTTTTGCTAAAAAAAAAAGGGGGTGAATCAAATTTTTCAAAGAGTTTTAAAGTAGTTCTTGCTGTCAAAACATCTGCTCTTTTAAATAATGGTTCATGGTGGGGCTTGTCAAGACTGGCAATGGTGAGGGTAACCTCATGAATGATGATTACGATTCGTTAATAGAAATGGATTTCGGGAGGTCCGTTGCAGCCATGTCAGCTTCTAATGTTCATGTCTACTGAGTTTGGGATGGAATGATTTGAACAAAATAATGTTGCGTCTTCAAATCAACAAGCTGTTGTTGCTTCCAGCACTGGCCACAACCAAAATAGTAGGCCAGCAGAAAATACGTTTTCCCAGGACGTTTAATGTTTATATTGTGTACCTTTAGTTTTGCAAAGTTGTCACATTGCACTCATTAATCATTCCTATTTCTTCTGTCAAGTTATATATGTATCACATACTTATTTTATGTGTAGTATGTCATTACTTGACGCTCTAGGGAGGTTTAATTCTCTACACGTCAGAAGTTCTTGATTAAAAAATGTCTGTGAGTTCTTGATGTTTACATTTGGATTGGCAATCGCTCCTTTCCGACTCCTGTTGCGGTGAACTCCACATTAATAAAGGTTAACCACTCACCTGCTTGTGGTTATCATTTGTCAATTAGTATTTGGTGGTAGAGTGAGCAGCACAGTGTATTAGGATTACATTATGTACTAATTGTTTTTTTTAAGGGGGGGTCTGCGAGAGGCGTGTGTAATGGTGTGAAGTTCATCATGTGGGCGAGTGGCCGCCAACACCCCCGCCCCTAGCACGGATTCCCATTTCTGGGACTAAATTTACCTGAATTCACACTGGAGTTGTTAAAACTTCCCCACATCTCCATTAGAATAACTTAAGTAATGTAAAATAACACATTGGCTAAAATCTGTATTATGCGGTTTTCGGCTGCAAAAACTTCCTATTCTAGGGTGTTTTCAAACAGTTAAAATCGTAATTAAGTGTATTTGGCACACTAGAGGAGGTAGTTGGATGTTGCCGTGAAACTGAAAGTAATTAAATGAAAGAAAAGCTGCGACTGCAACAGACGGTTCCAGCACGCCTCAAAGGGGGCTCCTGCAGGCCTTCCAGCCACGGACTCCGTTCCCTTGGTTCTGCGGAGGCCGGCGTGCGAGTGAAACAGCGCCGGCTCGGCTGGCCGCCTCTCGCTCTTCCAGGAAGGGCGTCTCGCAGAGGGAAGCGCGGCCTGGGAAGGCTGCGACATAGCGCCTCACGGAGACTGCGCACGGCTTTGTCTCGTTAAGTCGCACTTTCCTTGTGCCCGGGACTACTTCCTTCGCTTCTTCTCCATCACTTTGTTGTTCGTGTCCCAGTCACAGGGGCGCAGCGCGCATGCTCAACGGCCGCCACGGCCCCTTTCTGCTTCTCCACCTCCCCTCCGCTCCCCCCTCCCTTCATCCGGGTCTTTCTCCGAATTAGCATTGACAGCCTAGGCACAACTTTTCCCGAGGCAAAGTGAAATCAAGGCGCGCACTCTGAAGAAATATAGTCCCTCTACTTCTAAGTCGTTACCGGTCAAAATTAGCGGCCTCCTGGGGCCGGTTCCTGCCGGTAGCGGCCATTGCATGCGGTATCGACCTCCGCCAGCCCGGATCGGGCGCTCTGAGGGCCTTTGGGTGGACTTTGGAGCGGCGGCGGAAAGTGAGTGATGAGTCCCGGTCTCTCAGCAAAGAGACGAACAACTTGCTGTGCGGCTGGAGGAGTTGCTCTTCCGATTGTTATTGTTGGGAGATTTTTTTTCTTCATCCCTTTCTTTTTTATGGATGGTCGCGTTTTTTCCTGCCAACAGGGGCAACTAACTTCAACGGTACCTGGGAAAGTCTGAGCGGGGCAATCAGTGGAGTTTTATTTATATATATATTTTTTTTTTTACTTGATCGTGGGTCATGGAATTGCACAGCTTACAGGAAGCCCTAAAAGTGGAAATCCAGAGTCACCAGGTAAATACAGAAGGAGAAAAGAAACCACGAAAGAGTGAGTGTGCTTAGCGTGGATGTGGACTGAGCTGCCCCCGGCGGGTGTGTGGGGGGCACAATCAGAGGGGAGCGGGCTACCCCCAGCCCCCGCTCGGGGCAGCGCCTTCGCATCCAGCGATAAATAATAGGAGCTGATCTGCCGGAATCGGGCGCCCACGCACCTAACAAAGTACTTTTGAGGGCTGTTGGGCTACTTTTGGGGCTCTTGTGTCGCTTCCTCCGTGTGTTTTTGTTGGGGGCTTGCATTTCGAGAGTCGTATAACATTGCGGCGATGCTGCTGTGCTGCTGGAGCACAGCAGGACGAGACCTGCATATTTATGAGCACTGTTTACTCGCCTCTTTGTTCCTACCCCCGTTCCGCTGCAAACTCCTTAACTATTTCCTTTTTACTGTCTCTTCTCTTTTTCCTTTGTGTTATTAGAAACTGCTTGCACAGATGAAGCAAGATCCACAGGTAAAAATAAGTCACTTAATTCCCCTTTAGGAATCTCCCTCCCCTTCCCTGCTTGCCTCTGCTGTCATAGAGCGCAGTACTGCTGGGACGGGCTGGGAAACTTTATCAGCACGCATCTGTCATTTCTAGCTTGTTCTTTTGTGCTTTCCTCTTTCTAAACCTATGCCTACATTCCGTGCAGTACATGATCGTGCTCTTTATTTTGTATTAAAATCACTTAATATCAGATTGCATTTCTTCGTTGCTTGATGCACTACCCTAGCTCGCCTTTCATTGGCTGCTTTTTAATTCCATTTTTTTCCTCGCAGAACTGCGACCTTAAAAAAGAAATTCACGAAAAGCAATGCAGGATAGCAGCCCTCAATGAGAAACAAGTAAGACACGTCATCGTTTTTGACACAGTTGCTTTATGTACTTTTTTGTTATTTTTTTTAAAGTGAAGACAATTCCAGTCAAAACGTATTTTCAGTTTGCTTTCAAAATCCCTGTAACCGCACACGTTTCTATGAAAGAAGGAGCGCGAGAAGGTCGAGAGGGCGGGGATGCGATGAGTGGGGAATACAAAAATAAGCTGCACTTAAAAGGTAAAACAAACGAGGCGTCCATTTTGAGTCGGTCGACATGTTTTAGGAGCGTGGCAGAGCTCGCCTAAGCTTGACTCACTTTTTCCCCTCCCTGGCGGGGTTCTAGGAGCCCCAGCTGAGGTACCAGGAGATGCAGGGTAGCCATTTCAGGTTTCCATTCCAAATAATGATTTATCGACCACTTTCCTTGCTGTGATCCGGCGAGCTGGCAGCACTTCACTCTCACACTTTCACTTTTATGTAACCTGTTAAGAGGGCTGATCTGCATTTGGTAGTGAACTTTGCTGCGTGCTGGTTAGGGTGCCATAGGTGGCAGTGGCGTGTTGTGTGTGGAGTAGTGTTGTGGAGTTTGTGTGCCGCATCTCCTTCTAACGTGAACTGATTGTTAGCTTTCAGCACCATGAACAGATGCCATTGAATGCTTAGCCCAGGCTCTCTGCTGCTGTCTCCTTCAGCACTCGAGCAGCAGCCCTCCTCACTTTCCATACATCACCTCAAGGCGAGCCCGCAGAGCCCCGTTCACCCGATAGCGTCCTCCCTTACCAGATAACTTTCATTATACACCCTCTTGAAGGTTGTTTTAAAAATAAAAAAGCCCTTCGGCGTATCTCTGTGCTCCCTCCCCCTCCTCCCCCATTTGAACTCCGTCCATCACCGTTCCGACGGAATGCAGCTTTCAGCACTAAACTTGGAACAGCGCCTTTATGTGCTCTCATAATCTTTCTCATTGCCCCCAAATATACTCGGGCTATCAAGCAGATTTCTACTTTATTCTGAAAGAGTTCAGCCCCTCCCTCCGACCCTCTTTCAAATGGGCTTCTCTCCCGAGTTTCTTTCCACGGGAATGTGTCAGCAGCACTCTCAGTTTGGTAGTGGAAGCTTCCATTTTATGAAGAAAGGGGGGTCGCTTTTCTTCCTAACACGGAGAAAAGTCTGCAGAGTTTCACGGTGGGGGATGGGACCCCATTCATGCTGAACATTACCATTTTGATTGCTTTGATGCCATTTTTTAAGGGGGAGGGGCGGCAGAGTGCCCCACTCTCGGCAGAGCACAAAGATGTTTAATCACTGCACACAATCAGAGCGAGGACTTTCTCCCTTTTTCTGTAAGCACATCTGACACTACATGTTCGCTGAGGGCTTCTGCGAAAACAGCAAGTTGTTGACTCCAGCAGTACCGCGAGGGGATGTTTTTATAACGAGTAATAGTGTTTACAGCAACAATTCTTCACAGCAACTCAACCGTTCACCGTGGAAGAGTAAGCGTTTTTCATAATGGAAATGCACAACGCACGTCTTCCTAGTTGTTTACGGATTGCAAAATGTATTTTAAGCGACTCTGCCTCGCCTCCGTGATATTTGTCACGACAGAAAAAAATATATTGCTACATTGGAATGTCACATGCGGCGTTATTGAAAGGGCTTGCGTTTGTGCATCGAGGCATTGAAGGATCTTGCTCCTGTTTGCATTAATCACGAAACTCCTGTTTTCTGAGCCTAGAAGTAGCTAATGAAGAAATAAACGCAGCTGTGAGCGTGTGGAGTGCACCCAGGCATAGGAGTATGCCGAAAGTGTTTCACACAGTGAGCACACATATTGGCATTGCAGATTAAAGCACAGTCTGCAGCCTACAGTATGTTTGTGATATTGTGTTTCACTTAGCGTTGCTATGAAGCTGAGAATAGAGACAATGGTAGCAAACTTACGCAACACTCTCTCTCTCTCTCGTAGTGGAAACTGATTTAACTCCGTAACTGATTTTAAGATATGAAAAAATGGTAATGAAGGAATTTGTTTATAGAACATATTTATTTTGTGCAGTTAGAACAGAATGCATACCCCGGAATTTCTCAGTTAGAATCAGATCAGTTCAATGTCATAAAAACAATTCACTCGAAGCAGTGTCTTTCTTTTCGTTATTCACTGACTTGGGTCATTTCCCCTGTCATGATGTTGTTCCAATCAGCCAACACCTGTTTCGCCCACTATGGCTCACAGACCTGGGGCCTTTTCAAGGCAGGACTGTCATGGGGGTTGTCCCTGGAAGGCATATAATACTGGCAGCCTCACTCTGTAAGCTGGAGCTCTCACATTTAGAAAGTTGTACTAAACCAGATCAAATTCACCAGGAAAAGGTCCATATGCTGTTGATGAGTGGAAGAGCAGCTTTGAAGGCCTTCATATTTAACAGGCGTTACATCTCAAAAGGACTCAAATTGACTAAGCACAGACCTCATATAATGCGTACAACTTTTTCTGGTGCTTTCCATCCCTCTCTGCTGCTGTTCCACTCTTCAACTGCATATAGGCCTTGTCATAAAGACCTTTATCAAAGTCACTTTTGAAAAAAACATTAAATTAATTGTTGTTTTTATGATATTGAATTTAATCAACTTGAGTGATTATCTCATTCCAGTGAGTGCATTGTATTCTTAACAGTGTGGTTACTTTCTGGGACAGGGGGCCTTACCCATGGTGGTTTGGAATACATGTTGACACCAACCAGATGTACTTTCAAGCTAATCTAACTTTATAGCAGGTTATCAAGTTTTTGGAGACCTAAAACCCATCGCTTATTTTGTTTATATTTATCATCAAAATTAGTACACACTTCTTTGGTCCATGAAGAAAGGAGATCAGTAATGTTTTCACTTTCAGTTGTGAATGAATTACTTTCACATGGTCATACACGTTAAAGAGCTAAACCAAACGTCATTGAGGTGGAAACATAAACTCATTCAGGGTCTGACAGCATATAATCACACTGTATCCATGCTGATGGAAATCCATTGGCCCTCTTGCCGGCCGACACAGTCTTCAAAGCCAGCTGCATCACTTACAAAGTCATCACAGCCATCACCCTAAATTATCTTCTACATAAAATCACCATCTCTGGTGGTTCCCAGTACACCTGCAGCCAGGACAGCATCAGACTGCAGATTAAGAAGTTAAAACAAAAAAAAAAAAAACAAGGCAGCAGCCCTTTTCCATCTATACACTCAGGGTCTGGATCAACATCTTTGTATTCATAAGCACCACCCCAACACTGCTCCAACTTAGTCAAGAGTTAAAGAAAGTTGCATCACAATGCATTAGCAATTAAAACTCCACAAACTAATTACCTCTCGTTACACTTGTTGACTTTATGCTGGTCTTCGACTATGTACAGTGCTCTGGTGTAGTTAGGCTGTGTTCATGCTAAAGAAATACCACACTCATACATACAAACATAAATACAAGTGCACTACTATGTGCAGTATAAAATGATGTCCACCAGTGTCACCTATCGATGTGGTATTGGTTGTGGTGGTGGCAACTGTTTCAAACTATCAGATTCAAAAAAATATGCCAGCTCTGGATTTAGGCCTTGTGAATGTGATGTTACCGCAGTAGCAGCCAGAGTTAAAATCCAAAGAGAAAAAAATCAGCAAGATTAGAAAAAGTTTACTGAATATAGGACGATTAAAAGGCTCAGATATCCTGCTTCTTTTTCCACAGAATGCCATCTTGGCGTGGTCTGAATTAGGAGTAATTTCAATTCCTGTCAATGTGTTTATGCTAAACCAATACCAAACTTGGACACCTTGTCCCAGATATAATCCATAGTAGGTCTTAGTCTTATGCACATCTATAATTTTACTAGGCAATTTTAAGGACTGTGTTATACTTTCAAATATTTCTGAATAATTGACACAGACCTCTACATTTTTTGTAGAAGGGACACCTGATGACTAAAACTAATGCAACAAACTGTTCCTTCAATCACATGTTTGCACAACAGAAACCTGATGTTAGGTCACATTTTGCTTGTCACGCCCAATCGTTCTTAATAAACATTTATGTTCACAAAACGTGGAAAAATACATTCATTATAAAACTTCACAACTCCTCTACATCCCCAGAATCCATGCATATGAAATGCTATGGTGATGCACTTCATCAATATTTGAGCTAACCCAGACATTGGTGACCCAATAGAGCCTGTACCCACTGAAGTTTAGTTACTGAATGAGTTAGTGAGTGTGTTCCTCGGTAAATACCCTCACGTTAGGGAGAATTTTGGGTGTGGATCTGATGCTTGTCAAAGTTGCTGGAACCATGGAAACCAAAGCACTTTTCACATCTGAAAGCTTTTCACACTGACCAATAATTCTTGTCATGCCTTTCAGGCAGGTGAGAGGGAATTCATATTCGGTGTACATTCAGTCCTCTGAAAATGCAAGAAGCATGCGCGACAGTGATGATAGTGGTTTTGTGGAAAGTAGAATAGAGGAGAACCTTTTAATTTAAAATTAAAGGACTATGTTCTGGCCTTTCGTTTTTTAATTCCTCTGCATTTTACCTTTCCTAGTGAAACCCTTATCGTTAATTTTCTCCATAGCGCATATTTTCATTAGTTAATATTTGTAGTGGCTGTGGCCCTCACTAAGTTACACCGAGCGGTAATTGTAAGATACTGGTAGTGGTATGAGACACGCATTTATGCAGGGTGCACCGGAAGGCCAACTTTCAGTGCTCCTGCATGGTCATGGTAAACACAAGTTGGTGTTCCCTATCACCATCATGGCTAAATGGACTGGTCGTGCCCCATGAATAATGCACATGCAACCCTCTTCCTATTACTGAGCAACAGGAGCAGTGTATTAGGGCGACAGTTTGAGCCATAACATGGCCTCATTCATGATAGTGATTTTGAGG
The DNA here is from genome assembly GCF_031143425.1 of Pleurodeles waltl. Classification (NCBI taxonomy): domain Eukaryota; kingdom Metazoa; phylum Chordata; class Amphibia; order Caudata; family Salamandridae; genus Pleurodeles; species Pleurodeles waltl. The sequence goes on from NC_090442.1 coordinate 260,043,075, forward strand.
GGACTTTTGACAGCATAGAGACCCTAGCCTTGAGTAAGTTGCAAACATGACTCCCATACCCTGTGAAATGGCTACTCCTAACAGAACTCATGCATGTAGTAAAAGTACTACAACATTGTTTAGTTGTAGGCAGTACTATCCAAGGCAGTGATAAAACAAGGTACATAAGCCTACTTTACCTCTGGGCTCATTGGAGAGGAGCTATTTTGTGTAATATAGCTCTCAGCCAGCTACTGTCACAGCAGTCTAACATGACTCTTGAATACATTAGACTAGTATTTTGTGTGATAGCACTTAAATAATACCTTGTCTAATTTAATTCAGGGCATTAGCAGTAAAAACATGTTTTGAAGGAATCATTTTTTTTTCTTTTACTAGCTCCTGCCTAATTGTATACTTCAGTTGTGATCACTCGGTGCAGACTACTACAGTGGTTAGTTTGGCGTAGAGCAACGTCTCATTACAAACAACTTTGTTTATTTTGTAATGCTGTAATATGCCAAAGAACTTTAAGCAGTCTCTTATTGACCTGCTCTTCTGTTGGGATTCTGTGCTGCAAAAGTCTGTGCTGAGATTGGCCTTTACATCCAATAGTTTAAAAAATAAATCTTGTTTCGAGACCAAACACTGATTTGTAAATATTAGCAGTTTTAAGGTAAAGTGATCATGTGAGATAGATGGATATATTTTGTGTAGATGTATTACATAATATATAGCTGACGTAGTTTTTGCTTGGGCTTACAGTATGCTCAGGTGCTTTCTCGAGGCGAGGTGTATAGGGTATATTATGTCACAGAAGAAGTCTGCATTGATAATAACAATAAAACATGCTAGGTATCGCCTGTATAGTCCATCATATCCATTAGCAGTCAACTATTCTCCTGTACAAGGCAGTCCTAAAGTTGACTTACTGTAGATAATTCAATATCATAATCCGCCCACACAAAGAAATGTATTTTTAAATTATGAACGTTTGTTTTCTTTGGTAAAACTATTGGTCTTTGTCATTATCTTTCCCATATAAAGTTGTAAGTTGCATTCATGACTTCATGAAGTTATGTATTGAAACAATGTAACAGTTAGTACTGGGGATATGTATGTCCGTCTGCTTTGATCCAAAATACATTGATAAACTATTAAACCCTTTAAAGGAACATGTTAAGTGAGCCACTATGATAGGAGTTGATCTCTTCTTGCATAAAAGGAAACAACACATTCAGCACACTGCCAATGTGCAATATAGTTGAGAGTCAAAGTACCCACAACGGCTCTAACTTTCTCTGTTTGTGATACACAGCAGAACACATTTGAGAGATCTAGCCTATCCAATACTTTCAAGATAAAGGCGGTCATTCCTACCTTGGCGGGCGGCGGTTGCCGCCCGCCTGGCGGGAACCGCCAGAAGACCGTACCGCGGTCAAAAGACCGCGGCGGTCATTCTGACTTTCCCGCTGGGCTGGTGGGCGACCGCCAAAAGGCCACCCGCCCGCCCAGCGGGAAAGCACCAGCAACGAGGAAGCCGGCTCCGAATGGAGCCGGCGGAGTTGCCGGTGTGCGACGGGTGCAGTTGCACCCGTCGCGATTTTCAGTGTCTGCTTGGAATCAATGTGGGGCCCTGTTAGGGGGCCCCTGCAGTGCCCATGCCAGTGGTATGGGCACTGCAGGGTCCCCCAGGGGCCCCACGACACCCGTTCCCGCCAGCCAGGTTCTGGCGGTGAAAACCGCCAGAACCAGGCTGGTGGGAAGGGGGTCGGAATCCCCATGGCGGCGCTGCTTGTAGCGCCGCCGTGGAGGATTCACAGGGGCAGCGGGAAGCCGGCGGTCCCTTTTCTGAAGCCGCGGTCAGAATAGCCCCAGAAGCACCGCCAGCCTGTTGGTGGTGCTTCTACCGTCCCCTACCCTGGCGGTCTCAGACCGCCAGGGTAGGAATGACCCCCAAAGTGACCAATAGAAGGCTATTATGATACTCCAGCAGCACTCACTTTCTCCAATTACCCCTGTAGTATATCTTGTATGGTATACATGGCCAACACCCATCCAACATTTTTACACACTGACATTTTGACTGACACACTTACTGGAAACAGTAGAACAGCCACACACACCTCGCTGATTTTACAGCTCCACAAACCTAGTCAGACTCATGTAATAATGGTGTTGTTACAACCAATGTGGAAGGTTCCTGGGTTATCTCAGTGCTGTGAGGTCATACTAATGGCAAAATACAAGCTCAACAAATGTCACTAGCTTAGGTAGCAAAATTTGGGAGAAAGGAGTGAATCCCAAATTTCCAACCTAAAAAAAACAGTTGACTGTAGTTAGAATCATTGAGGTAACTAAGGTTCGAGATGGACTGTTCCCACGAGGAGCAGGGTCAGCACTGATTTGAATTGAGTGGTAATATGGCACTGATTTAGGTTTTGGCAGACAAACACTCAGTTGAAACTTCAACGAAGTATCCTGTCCCCACCGCCCAATTTTCAGTCAGACAGACCACAGCTTTTATGCTGATGGAGTAAAATTTTCTCCATTGTTGTAAAACGTCCCCCCGGTGGTGCCACAGAGTAGGTGAGTCAGAGGTAAGGCATCTGACCGTCCGCCCTATTTACTATTTATTGTCTGTCACTATTGGGAATATCCTGGTGGTTAGGGACTGTAAAAAAATAAAAAATGTCCACCACACTATGAGAGAAAACATGGGAGTCCTTCGTTTTTTTAAAATTTCTTAAAAGCAAACTTCCACTTTGGGAGTTTGTGTTTGAAAAATAAAAAACTTTGGAAAAGTTTGACAGCTATCATTCATGTTTCACAGAGCTGCCCTTCAAACTTTTCCTATATTTTCAGCAATTGCCATGACAGCTGTTCCTTCCAATGTTAGAGATATCCACGGGTAGGGGACATCTCTAAATTTGACGGGCGGGGCAAAATCAGTAAAGTCCTCCACTACCCTGTCTTTACTTAGTCTGCCAATCACTGAACCTGGCCCTCTCTCCAGAATGGCACAGAGTGTGAAAAACAATGGTTTAGAATGCTATCCGGTGGGATTGCCAGGGGCTACATATGTATTCATCTCATCACCATTTGGATTGCTAGTAGTATGCCTGGAAACCTTAGAATGGCTTAGCTTTCCAAGCCTACTATTGCTAATATTTGTGAATTCTAAAAAGTAGTAAATTTGAATACATTCAAAGAGTACTCCCATGAGTGTAGAATTTCTATTTTTCTGGTGAGCCAGTGACTATATGCATTTAAATTTCTAATCCAAAAAAATGAACAAGTTAAAACCATCCCCTGCATAAGTCCAAGTATTCAGGTTATTTTTTCTTATTGTGTTGCAAAGTTTTGTTAGATCTGTGCCACGGCAGAGGTGTGCATCACAACATATAGAAGTATAACCCAAACACATATCAGATAATTTTGTGTGCCAAGTGTTTAACGGGAAAGGTATTAAGTGATTATGGAGGTTGTGACATGCCCATGGTTTGGTCATCTACCTTGGTTCCAAAGAGGCATATCATCATTGAAATATATCATTATAAAGTATTATTTAGGATTTTTAATTATATTTTTTATAAAGTAGCTAATAGCACTCAAGATTTTTGGTATGTAGCTACTTAATGTAATAAGGTATAATTAAAGTTATAGGTTTGGGAATCTCAATCGGTTGATCAAGTGGCATGCAAGAGACAGTGAGCTAAAACGTTTTGAACTTTGTTTAGAGTTTGGCGAAGAGGATACTTGGTAAAAGCGTGGTGGATAACCTGTCTGCTGTAGTAAAAGTGCCATATTTTTAATGCACATTTGTTATAGAGTATTCTAAGTTCCATAGTTTGAATGATGCCCTTTGTGTTTTCTGCCTTTATGTTAAAGGAAACTATTATCATAATGTTTTGTCAATTACATTATTAGTACAGTTGTAGTATTCGTTTTTAAATTACATTAGCAGGGTAGTTCCAACATGTTTTAAGTTCTTAACTGCAAATTCACAACTGGTCCTGGCAGGCCTGCGCTTGGCAGTTTGAGTAACCCTCACAGCACTAGCAAGCCCTCATTTGCCAGGTATCTTTGCGAGTCTTATGTTGCAAGCATATCCCAGTTCAACCTATAATAATGATGTAATTCATAAAGTATTATTATCATGAAACCAAAGCATCTTTTAGCTGACACTTAAATTCATTGCCGCTTGAGGGCCTTTACAGTCCTTCCGGAGGTTTTTAAACTAAAACATTATTTGTATCTCTTTGCCTTATTTCAATATACAACCTTAAATAGTGTTACACGACTTCTGAAAGTAAGCCTTTACTTGTTGTATGACCAGTGATAGCTATTGTTATTCAATCCCTCATGCTTGAGTGTAGCCAATTGTTTTTTTGTATCTAAAAGCCTCCCTTTTCCACAGGATCAGCGCCTGCTCTCTGCCTCTGTTATCATTGAGCAAATGTTATAAGGCTTAAAATATATGTTGTAAAGAAAATGAATAGCAATCACAGAATGGCGCACTAAAGTAGTTGATTCTGAGCCTTCTGAAGCTTCCTTTTACATTCTTCTATGAGCCTTTTGCACTCATGTAATAAACAGAAGTCCACAAAGTCATATCAATATGCCTGCAACAAACTTTGTCTGACTGAGCATTGTTAAATTAATTGCTTCTCTTGAGTGTGTAAGTGTTTATTTCACTTATTGAGCATTCATAATGACTTAAACAGTGGGATCCACTTCAATAATGTAAGGGGCGGGGGCCATGCATCAGTAGGACAAGAGAATGTACAGAGTGGAGGTTGGAAGAAAGGATGTTGAAACCCTCAAAACCAGGATGTCTAAAGCTGTATATGAGGATAAAAATATCTCAATTTCTGATGGCCATATTGAAAAGGTGTGTTTTCATTTTCTTGAGAAGGGGGCATTTGTCTTAGTCTTTCTTCACAGATTAACGGACTGAATTTGTTTATAGGGGCTTGAAGTTCAGAAATGTGCTCTCGGAGTCATATTTGTGCAAGCCCAGTTTACCACCCAATAGGAGTGGGTCATTAAAGCAAACAACAAGACTTTCAGTAGGCCCCTTAACAGTATCTTTCAAAACTATGTTTTTTGCAGCTGTGAGGAACATGTTAATATTACTTTATCTTTCTACTGAAATTGCCAGTTGGGGTGTTTGTTTTATGTAAGAAGTAACATAAGTACAATGTTTCGGTTATAACATATTCAATATGCTGATATGGGGGAGTTATATATCTTCCACCACAGACTTAAAATAAAAATAAATGAAACCGCTGTGTAAATAGTAGACATTTCCGAAAGTCAAGACAATGAACAGTTACGATAAAGCACCAAAGAAAGCAAGGGATCGTCAGGCTCAGCACACGTTTATAGATACTTTTTCATGTACGCAAAATTATAGTGTTTCCACTTTGGACAATGAGCTTCATTGAAGGTTCCCAGATGTTGATTCTATTTTAATTGTTTTCTCCAGGGTTCAATTTGACGATACTTTTATACTTAAGGTGTGTGAAATGGCCACAGTTAGCTCTGCATAGCGAAGCTTCAGAACAAAAAGAAGTTCTGTTTTTTCCCTTCTGTTGTCTGTTTTTGATCTTCTTGCTCCATAAAACTTTCTACCTGATGCGAGCTGCCCAACCTTGGGCAAACCTTGCTCTTTTCCTTGTGTTACCTAGCCTGATTCATCGATGATTGGCCAATGAAATATCCAACAGTTGTGAAAAGTAATGAGCAAATATATGTATCTAAAAAGCAAGAATAGCACAATAACATAATATGTCAGTAATGTGTTAATAACAGGATAGTTTATCAAATAAATTTAATAATATTATGTTGTCGTGTGTGACCCCCTTAAAGTTTGAGCTCGTAGCTGCTGGATAAATAAATACAATGATCGCAGCTGTGTAGAGGAAAAGGATTGTTTTGTGGAAGTACATAACCTCTGCCCAGTCAAAACATGTACTCCTGGCTCCCAGCATGTGGACGGAGCCAAAGCCCCTCCTAGTGATGCTCACATAATTGTCTGGCGCCAGCTCTTGTTTCAAACAAGACCATAACAAGCAGAAATGCAACAAAAGGGCTGAAAAATTAGGTCCAAGTTTGCAGGTTGGTCATAGTGTGCCTTTGGAGACTGCTGCTGATATAAACTTAAAGTCCATGGTAGTGTTGTTGATCCCTTAACCCTTTATACTGCCCTGTTATTTCCAAGCCAATGTAACTGTGTTCCTGTAAGGAGAGCTTCCTTCACGGTAGTGAGAATAATTATTCCAGTGATACTAATTTTGCAAACTTTGTAAGGTCTTGGCTTGTGAATAGCAATAAGTTACAAAAGTGGGGGTTGCAACGCTTCCAATTATGGATCGGATATTCATGCAGAAGTTCAATGGGACGTGTTTTTAAAAGGCATGAAAAACATGGGTACCACAGGTTATACTCTGCCAGAAGTGGCTAAAACCTCAAAAAGCGATTCTCCCACTGTTAATCTGGTAGTTAGGACTATTCAAATACTGGAAGTGTGATAGCAAAGGACTGTGGAGGGTCCTTGTTTCCCTTGATACTCTTTTGTGATGGGGCACAGAATTTAAAACGAAGGGCCTGATTTAGAGTTTGGCGATGGGGTTACTCCTGTCACAAACGTGACGGATATTCCTTCCTCCGTATTACAATTTCCATAGTATATAATTGAATCGTAATACGTCGGATGGGATATAATCACGTTTGTGACAGAGTATCCACCAAACTCCAAATCAGGCCCTAAGTTATCATTTGAGTATTATCCATTCTGCCTGGAACTGAGGGATAATTTACACATAATACTGCATTATGGGGAAGATAGTATTGTATCTAAAGGCTTCTACCTCTTACCAAGAAATTAAAAGCAACAATATGTATGATTTGTAAACCCCATCTTGGGCTTTTCGCATCATTAAATGGAAGCATTTGCAATTCACCTAGTGATTTCAGTATTAAACATTTTTTTATCATCGCATGTAGATTGATACGTTTGGTATTTTGCTAAGTTTGATATGAATGTATTTGTGTAAAATTTCAGTGTTGCACTGTTATTGGAAACCCCGGTTATAGAGGCTTTTAAATTGCATCGCAGAATTCTAGCTATCTTGTCTTATAGAGTTTGGCACACACAGGGGGCCAGCAATAGAGATTACAGATGAAATGAGAACTTGCTGAGTTTACTATTGAGTTCAAGTGTATTCTGTCGTCCTTATAGGCACCAACTCCAATGCTGTCCATATGAAAGACTTTATGTGTGTAAACAGTTATTTTCTGCTGGTCCTTAATTTGATTTTAGGGTGTAATAGCGATTTGCTAGTCTGTTCTCTGTTGTGAAGAGCACAGGTTTGGAGAACTATTGCGTAACTGATGATGAATTTAATGCATATCGCACAAGGAAACTAGAGGAAGATGATTGTTGATATAGTTATGATTCATACTGGAATACCCCTAATCCTCAATTTATTGTGTGTGTGTGTTACATAAAATCCCATGCTTGAACCTAAAATACAATTATATTTTGAGAGCTGCTGGTTGGTAAAAATATTCATTGTTCTGTAATAAAGCTGACAGCGAAGAAGCAGACCGTGCATCTCTGATTCTGAATGCCTATACAAATTATTACAATTAAAACAAAAGATTCACCAAATTAACAAATTTAAGACCAGTATGTAGGGGTACTACCAAAACTAAGTAAACCAAAGGTCTTACTTGTCAAGTTTGAAGACAGATGTAACTGCTACTCACTGATTCATGCTCCATTAAATTCAGTACATGAGGGCAAATCAGACAATGCAGGCCAGAGGAAGGCCTTGGGGATTCCACATTCCCATAAGGGTTTGAATCACATAGACTACAGGAAAGAGTAACTACCAATCAGTGAAGAATCATGATAAAAGAAATCACAGCCATTAAATTCAACAGGGATTTCATTCCCTTCTAGTTTTTTTTCCTTAGTAGGATGGAACTGACCTGAAGCATGGATAAATAACTAATGCAAACCAATGAACTCTATAGTTACAATTGTCTTCCTCCTTTGGTCCTCATAAAACAAATATTGACAGTTACCCTTGCTTTTATAAGCCTCACATTTTGAGATCATGGAGGTTGCATTTTAGGTGATGGAAGCATGCAAGACTTACAGAAAAAATACTCAATATAACTGATCAAGTCACTGATGTAAAGTGTGTTCAATATATAATTTTGAGGCATTTATGGATCTCTTGGTGCCTGCATTTGAGGGCAGATGCAGATCAGTGCCAAAGGCCAAAGAAGTAAAGGCTTTCCCTTAGCATAATCACAAATCTATATTCTTAAAAGGTGAAAGTTAGTGTCAATTAGGCCATATCATAGAGAAAATAGCCTGGATTTCTGCACCTTGCTTTTCAAAATTACGAGTGAGAAAAAGATATTACAAAACGTCAGTTAAATAAAAAAAAGAGGCGTTGCATTTAGATCGTTAATTTATGCACTAGCAACAGTAACATGGATAGTCCTGGAAACGTATGCTTAAGAAATTCCTGAAAATAATGTATTAATCAGTGCGCATTCAGAATCTTTATAGTGTTTTGGATGCCCAGGTAAGGAATGTCAGATGGGATACCATTGTTTCAAATGATGTTACTCTTGGACAAATAGACTGCTGCCTAACTCCCTTTTTATCAGCACTTGGTGATCCTGACCTCTTGCTCTCTTTTCGCTGTTATGAAGCTCCACAGCAACTGTTTCGAGATATTGAGGTGCAACGATTTCACCAAAACCAAATCTAGACATAATCTCATTCATAATGGCAATCATTCTTGGTACAACAAAGAGTGTAGGGAAGCAAAATCCTCCCTGGTCAAAAGTATTAAAAGTGCCCTCAATCCCAAATTCAGGCAGCTAAGGCTACATATAAAGCAAGCCAAGATATCTTGGGATTCTTCAATATGGGGTGATTCGTTGGACGCTATTTGAAATAAGATCCAGGCAACCTTTTGGTATGTCCTTAGCCATGGAAGTAAAACTATTATTATGAGACCTGACTCTAACATATTATCAGTGTACTGGGTCGCCCACTTCCAATCCCTCTATAGCGAGGATAATATTACCCACGTCAACCAGGACACAGTGGATCAGGAGAGGTCGATTGTTGATATAAACATCTCAACAGATGACTTCCCTGGGCTACAAAGAAAGCTAATGTCATTCACCCTTGCCAAGACTCAGTGAATCATTTGTGAACTGAAAGCCGGTGAGGCCCCAGGCTTAGACAAGATTACTGGGGACTTATATAAATTGGGACTGGAGGTCTGGGCACCCTACCTAAATACAGTTCTAAGGCCATCCTGGCTGCCCCCCGTTACAGTTGAAGGGGACCTGAAATAGTCCCCATACATAAGAAAGGTTTGAAATCTGATCCAGCCAATTATAGTACAGAAGATGTTTACTAAACAGGTTCTGGCCCGCTTGAACTCCTGGATGACGTTTTCCTGCGGGTGTTCATCCAAAAACGAGCACTGTTGACCAGGTTTTTAGATTTCAAATGATTAGATGGAAAACAGTGGACTTAAACAAGGGAGACTTTATGTAGCATTCGTGGACCTCAAGGCTGCATGCAATATGGTTCCCCGAGCTAAACTCTGGGCAGTTCTGAGAGGTCTGGGCCTTCCACCTGCATTATTGGAAATCTTAGTGCAACTCCACACTGAGAATTTCACCCAAATAAGATGGGACCCTAATGGGGAAACAGCAGGCCGCATAATAGTTGACAATGGTGTAAGGCAGGGATGTGTTCTCTTCCCCAACTATTTTTTTTATTATTTATAAATAATCGTGTTGAATTTTTATTGGGCTGTGAGAATGATTCTCTGGTCTTGGGTGGTACCAAGATCCCAGCCCTGCTATTTGCAGACGATACCCTGTTGGTGTTGAAAATTCTAAAGGGTCTCAAAACATTACTTGATAGACTCAGCTTCTTTTGCACCAACAATGGGTTAGTTATAAATGCCAACAAAACACAATTTATGGCAATCCATCCACATAGACAAATCGTGGAATGGTGAAGTTGGGGGGAGCAAATCTGGAGAGGGTAGTAGATTTTGACTGCCTGGGCATTCCCTTGTCCAGTACCAGCTCTTGGCACAGCCAAGGTATTAAGAGTGAGCTTCTCCTCAACCACAGAGCAGCAGCCACGCTTTGCTTTGCAAAATACTACTTTCCATGCAGTGTCTCCTCTATTGGAAATTTGGAGAGCTCAAGCAATGGCTGCAGCTACCTATGGTTCTGAATTATGCGGCCATAGTAATATAAAGACTCTGGGGGTAGCTGAAAATAAGATTTTGAGAGCAGCATTAAAATGTTCATTTTTAAAAAAAAATTGGACTTGGATATCCAACCAAATACTGCCCTGATGAGATTGAAACCTGTTTGAAACTGGCTAAGAGTATGGTGTATCTCGAGTTGAAACACTATAGGATTGGTCTGAAGGATTTTCTTAGTGTGCCCAGGAGTGTCGCTACACTGCATTGCTAAAGTATGTCAAGCAGACCCTTCGCATACTCGGCTTTTCTGATTTCTTGCAACATCCTGAGCTAATTAACACCTCCTTTGTTAAAAAGGTAAAAATAGCTTTTGAGGTTCTTGAATGGTTGAAAATACTCCAATCATCCTGTCATGACAGTGTGGCCGAGTATTTGTTAAACCAAAAGTGTGAGCCGAAGTTTGAAACTCCTTGATGAGATCGACCCATTGTTTACTAGATCATTTTATATAAGATTCAAGTTGGGAACTTTGCCACTTGCATCCTTCACCAGCAAGTGGAAGCCCTACTGAGGCGGCAGTGCACTCTGCCTAGCATCCGGGGTAGCTGATGAAACAGATGACCATTTACTCTTTTTTGTCCAACATAGGTGAGACAATGGAAGTGCTCGATTGTGCCTTTGTGCAGATATCTGGAAAAAGGCCAACACAAGCTGGGCCTGCATATTTGGACCACATATTCTTTTCTCTATTGCTAAATTTGTTGAATCAATCTGGCCTATTCGTGCCAAGATTGTAAAGCAAGTAGTAGATGTTACCATCAAGCCCAGAAACGTACCTTTAATTAGGATCAAAGCAAATGATAACCTTTCCAAGTGTTGCTTATGTACTACCACTATCTACAAACGCACTTGTTCACCTCCAGTGATCAATTATGAAGGCTGAATTAATACCGCTACAAATTCTACAGAATTTGTTTGGTCTATTTATGCGAGGTCTGTAAAGCAAGCTGTAGCTTTTCCTCATCGAGCTAAGAGACCAAACTATAGGTTAAAAGTAAATTACAACATTATCGAACAGGGTAGTGCGCGCATTTGCACTACACAGACTATGAAGGCTGAGCCAATACTGTTGTAAATTCTATAGAACTTGGCTTTTTTTACTGTACTAAATTTTATGTCTAATGTTATGTATTCTTATTTTTATGAAAACAATATTCTTAGATATGAATGTATTTTATTCTTACTTTTTTCCTTTTCTCTTTCCGTAAGTGTTTCTAGCAACCTTTTCATGTTGTCGCAGACTTTGATCATGACTTATGACAGACGTTTTATGATTATTGCCTCTTGACTTTTGATGAGAATTTATAAATGAGCAATGTGATGTTTTTAAATTGTGCTGCTAATGAAGTCTTCGACCGAAATAAAGTATTTAAATGGAATGGATGCACACACTCAAAGTTGTAAAGAGGGGCACATATTAACTGCTGTTTGTTCTGGTCATGTACAATAAAACAATAAAATTTGTCATGAGTTCTAGGAACATGTGGACTCTGGGTCCTGATAAATATTCAGATGAGTCACTGGAAACCCATGTAGGATGGTAGATCTTGTGACATTTCCACTCTTCTCACAGTTAGTTAAAGATGCCAGCTTCCAGCTGTCTAGAAAGGTGCTGTATTAGTCACTAATCAGCAAACAAATAATACAAGCATTGGCAATGCCATAGGACTGGCTGAAAAGGATGTTGTATGGTAATGTAAAGCATTAGAGGTTGATTGCATGGGAATTAGTACATACTGTATATGTGTGGAATCAAAGAACTGTAGATTATTGTTATTGGTTAAAAGGTCACATGACAGTTGCACTATCAAGCCATTCCTAAAACTCCATGTATGTTAAAGATTGCCCTCCTCCCATCTGTGGTACTCCCAAAGAACAACCCCATAAATGAGTTAGCCATCCAAGACACTTTAGTAGCATTACAATGTCTTGTGTGTGCCCCCTGAAAGTTCAAGCTCAGACAGCTGGATAAATAAACAAAATTATTATAGCTGTGTCAAGAGCAAGTACACATAACGTCTGCCCAATCAAACATCTACTTGTAGCTCCCAACATGTGGGCAGAACCAAAACCCCTCTCCTCGTGATTCTCACATAATTGCCAGACCATAAAAAAAGGACCCTAGTAACTATAGATTGCTGGTGATGGTATGCCAATGTGCCAGGTTGTGAAATGTTATTTCTCAGAGTAGGTCTCTGAACGCAATATTAATCCCAATACACAGGCTGGATTTCAATTGTCAAAGGCCATTGGGTACAGTACAGTGGTCCTTGTAAGCATGGCTCATGAACTTCTGATACATTTAAGTGAGCCACTATATGGGCTATAAAGGGAATGCAGGGAGCCCCAAGCTTGGTTACAACTACCTTAGTAGACCTACAATGAGAAATATGGTCACTGATTAGGATTTCTGGCATAATAGAATTCGGTGTTCACTGCGTTGTGACTGGAACTTTATACTGGCTGCTTATTATATTCAGTGCTACTGTGAAACCACCCAATTTCAAGTTCGCCATTATTGCTAGTGTTTTCAGAACATAATAAAGATATAATTTTGTTTTTTTCAAACATTGCACAGTGACATAGTTTATTATCTCTCAATACCTTTCTAAAATGAGCGTTCCAAACCATGCCATTGTCATTGCATATACGCATTGTGTATGTGTTGTGAACTGCATTCCTGCTACAGAGTTGGTTTGTCTTCTTTTGCAGTATGTGGTGTGTGAAAACTCTATTAGCTGGTTCAGCGATTTTACATTGTGAACCCTCATTCAGTGCAGAGCAGCTATAAAATTGATATCAGAATTGTCAGCCGATATACATTTCATGGAAATTGGGTTCATCTTTGGTAACATACCTTATATAGATTGCTCAAAACCCCTTACTTTCATTCTTTGATGGTAGACATTAATTACTGTATATTCGTGTCTACCTATGAAGTTATACTTTATGACCTTTTTAATTATTTTTTAAGGAGATGACCAACCACACTGTCTCTGAGCATTAACTTTTCTGCCAAAGACAGTAAATAAATATCAATACAATCGGCAGGTAATTGTATATGTTTCTGTGATATGGATTCTGATTGAAAACATTTTGTTTTTCAGTACTGCACTACCTTTTCAAATAGGCATGGTTCCTAGTGATCATGGGTGATATGGCTACTATGACAGTTTCTATTTAGGCGATAATTGTTTCAGAGATAAATAATCCTTTTTTGATTTTATTGGAAACAGCAACGGCCTTATTCACATCTGAAAGGGCTAAATACCTGGAAGGCTGTCTTTCTATTTGCTTAATACGTTCAGAATATATAATCTGCAAAAAGGATTCTAATATGTAGTTATATGCACATGTTCAAATTGAATCGCCTGAATCTATGCTGCGTTGTTCTATAGCTTCTAAACAAAGACTAGAAATGGAATTCAATACTACTGTTTGTGAACCAGAGCTCTGTTTCTCTACATGCCAACAAGTCCACTTGAATATTCATTTTTCAAATAAATGCCCGTAGCTGGGCATTCTTGTTCAGAAATAACTTAAAAGGCCAGGTATTTGCTGAAATATGTAATTTCCGTTCATTTATGATGTGGGCAGAGTACTAGTCGTGGGGGCCTCCCATCTGATGCGGATTTGAAGTAGCGATGGGCTCTTGTTAAAGGTACGAGATGATCAACAAATACCTGTAAGTAAGGCTAGGTATGTTGTCTAATGAAATCGACAAACTGTAATCCATATTATTGCTCGGTTGTTGGAAATGAAAACAAACAACTACATCCCCGAGAAAGTATTAACTACAAGGCATTGATGCACAGTTTTCATGACTGCATATAGCACTGTAGCTTACAGTGAAACCACAAACAGTTTGACGCTGTCTATGCAGGAGGCACCCAGGAGGCCCCCTGAGAGTCATTTGTTTTTCAAAAAATAATTTGATCTGTAGTCCTATCACTATACTTTTCAAGGTGTGCAGACCTCCACTTTGCTATTGAGTTGAAAAGACCCATGCAGTGTTCTGCCCGTAACATTTTTTCCCACTCCAGATAGAAAGTTACACCAGATGTGGTAAGGTATCAGCTAAAACTGTGGATCTGGGACTTGCTAGATTTGTATGCCAGAAAATCATTGGTAAAAGATACATATATATGTCATTGGGTGTAGATTTTCTAGTGTTGACTCCAAAGGGGTAATTATTTTGTAAACAATATTTAGGGCGCAATATTTTTGTCTGACAGTATTTGTTTTTAAAGATTTGCTGGTACAAAATCACTCACATATGTTTTTTTTTTTCCCGAAGAAAGTATAGAGGGCTTATTTTTATTTTGTTGCAAATATCTAAAGGAGCTCATTGCACAGTTTGGGGTCGCTTAATCGCATTGTTATTTGGATTTTAATTGTGTTGTGTCGATCTGGAGCAGCTTTTTTGCCAGTGCAAAAGGAATGCGTAGTGAACATGTAGGGAAGTAGTGTTTTTATGTTTAAATGCCATTTAGGTGTGTAGGGATGTATTACGTCACAAAGACAATTAGCATGGAGGCATATGTGTTAGACGATGTGTGGCGTAAAGGTCCCTTTAAGATTAGTCAAGTGTTCTAAGGTTTGATTCCGTTTTAAGGTTTTTCCAACTACTGCTTTGGTGGTTGCACTCTGGACTACTTAAATATGGCACAATGGGTATTTCCATTGACCTAAATGAAGACAATTTCTATAGCTAAAACTTGATTTAATGCATTGTTTATGGTTTACAATTTTTCACAAAAAAATGCATGCATACTATGGCACCTACAGTTAAAGAAAAAAGGTGAATTCATACAAACATTACTCATCCTGAAGGTGAGATTATGGAGTAATTGGTGTGTGGTGCTGACCACTAAACCTATTTGGGCATAAAGGGCCACTAAATAGTCAATGATGACTCCCAAATGTTTGATTTTGAGTGTGGGTTGGAGCTACAGTGAGGTGGACCTCGTTGGTACAGGGATGTTGCTCCACTTCTTGAGTGCATAGATGGAAAAGGCCTGCGTCTTCTTTTCTTCTTTTTTTACACTTCTTAGTCTGCAGTCTGACGGTGTCTTGGCCGCAGGAGTGCCAAGATCTACCAGAGATGATGAGCTTGTCTTCACAATAAGTGAGGATGCTGGCTGTGACAGCTCTGTAAAGGATGCAGCTGGTTTTGAAGATGGTGCAGATGGCCAAAGGAGTTCCATAAGGATGGTGTATTGGGATTATACTTCTTCGACCCTGGATGAGACAAGTTGTAGCATGTAGGATGCCCCCATGGGGTGCCAGTGTGGTATCTGGGAGGCCACGCAGTACAGCATTACTACCACCCGATGCAACAGTACAAGGACTTGGACAGCAGTTCTGAAATCACTTTCTGTTTTGAATTTCTTTAGAAAACAGAGCTTGTACCAGGTTGTTTTTTGCCATTGTGTTCCTTGAGGGTGAGGTTGGTGGGCAAGGGTAAGTGACTTCGAACTCTGTAAAAGTTGGGGTTCGACACCTTTAAGGTTCATGTCATTTAGACAGGTTTGCACTGGATCCTGCCTGTTCTTGGCAAATAACAGGAATTCTGTCATGGGTGGGTTGAGAATCAGGTAGGCGCTGGACATAGAGGATATACCTGTGGTATACCTTAAGGTATTTTTATTATAAACTGGATCCCTGTATTATCCAGAAAAATGATGTATCTTAATGACTCCCCCTTAAATTGGGGTTGTGTCCGCCCTGGTTGTGCCTAGTTTACAGGGTGGGAAGAGTTAGCCAATAGTGAAGCATGCTAACTTTACATGGGTGGGACCACCTCATCCAAAATCTTTTTTTTTTACCCAAAAGGGGTCCAATAAGCTGGGTCCCAGGAGTTACGAAAAGGAATTATCCGTTCTGTCAATAGATTCACTGCACTCATTTTGATTTATGTTGTGTCTCAGGAGGAAGTGTGGTGTTTAAATCCTCCCTTTTTCTAATTGTAATATGAAGAAGTTCCAGTAGGTGTCCTAAAGAAAGGTAACAAAAAAGAAGTGAATCTTGCATATGATTTTCCAGTTTCACAAAGCAAAATCAAATGATTTGCGTCTGTTTATCCTGGTTGCAAGTTACACCCTTTGTAAGGCAGATATTTAACAAAGACAAATAGAAATATAAATGCATTCTTGGCCAAAATATAAGTTGGGAAGAGCGTTATTCCTCTAGGTATTCCTACCCAGTGTTCCCTTTCCCAGATAACTGCAAGTGCTGAACATTCCTGGCCCCAAGGCACCACCTGACACCATGAGATTGGGTAGCACAGAACATTCTCCCGCCAGCCCACAGCCTGTGGTTCCCCTAGTGGTCTCCTCAATCACTTCCCCGCACTGCCTCGCTCCTTCTTTGACCCGCCAGCTCCAGGCAGGTGATAAATTGTAGCGGATTTGTCCCCGAAATGAGGACACTCGGCAATCAGTTGTAGACTATGTAATACAGGGTCTGTGTGTTACTCCACATTCTGAGGCAAATGCTCATAATATCCAGACTTTTGTGGATGGATACTGTCCAGAGGCATTCATTCTTGGCATTTATAAATCTGGCCACCACGTCATCGGGGGCTAAGCCATCAACAGTTGTTGTGGCATGGCCCTCCACATATTCTCTGTTTGGTACTTGTGGCTTTGTCTGTGGACAAAATGTTCAGTTTTGCCTCAAATAGGATGTTCCTGCAATAAACGTTGAAATGTTCGTAATTCACCCTCCATTGCTCCCTTTGCAAGTAGTCATATGCAAAAATTGTGATTGTAATAACCTGTGCTCAAAATATCTTCTCTATCGAGGGGAAGAATGTAGGCCCTTGGTACTTGTCATCCGTACCATAGTTATGGTGGAACAATACCCATATTGTCAGATGGAAATGCTGATGTAGTCTATTTCGAGTTACACGACCTGTCTATCAATAAAGGTAAAGTAATTTGAAATCTAATGTATATTACATTTTTGCTCAAATAATAAAAAGTCAAATTTAAAATTATGTTCGTTTTAATATACTTAGAGATCAAGCGTTTTTTCGTAAATATATCTAGACTTGCAAGCAAAACAAGACAACAAAGCTTGCAGTACATACAGCTTCCTACTTTCGAAACAAGCTTTCTCAAAGTAGGTTAACTTAAAACTTGCAATTTTGTTAAACTATATTAGTAATGTCGAGGTGGTGTTTGGTTTTCGAACTCCAGTATTTAAAATGATAAAGGAACCTTTCAGTTAATGCATGGTTGCAGTGCTGTTAATGTATGGTTGCAGTGCTTTAAAATCTTGTAGCTGTTGAAGCTTGCTCCTTTATTAAACGTTCCATACAATGAAGACAATTTATGAGAAGAACTTAGTTCAGAGTATTTTAAAAAATCGCTCAGACAATGACAGGAACACGAAAAGCGTAGCCAAATCCAAATATTTGCACTGTATTGAGTGCACCATGATTCTAAAGCATGTTTCACAATATACTACAGTTAAAATATCTTTGCTTTTGTCTTTATTCTCTCTTCAAATTTTCGCTTATTATGTGTCACAATTTTTTTTCGCTGTGGATTTATTTGCAGTGCATGTTGTCTAAATTAAATATTAAGGCACTGCTGATTGTTCAGGGTTGTATAGTTCTTAAGGGCAGCGCCACGTGCAGGGCCCTCTTGGAGCACCAACCCCGCTCACACTCTGCCCTTTGTGCAGTCTTCCATGCGAATAGTTCATTACGATTAGTATGATTGAAAATGTGCTGCCTGTGACCGGGTGCCAGACCTATGTGTCCCTTCAGTCATTGTTATGTCCTCGGAGCACTTTATATCACCTGCTATTCCCCCGCTTAAATCCTAAGTGAAAAATGGAGACTTTATCCTGATGGAAAGGGGGAACATTGCTCTCTCTTTCTATCGAGAATTAGGACATGTGATCTTTTCTTTTAAGACCCTGTAGCTTGAAATTCAGTATTTGCTCAATAATCACTTTCACGCACTAAGAAACGTGCTAAATATAGTTGTGCTCCTATGTTACATTCATAGTAGAAATTTCCTCTAGAATTCAAGATTGCCTGTTTTGCGGGATATCTCTTTCCACTTCTTTTAGCCCTACACTTTTTAACATCTACTCGAATCCTGTGGCTGCCCTGATTGGCAGTTTTGGACTTAATCTCATGTTATACATGGACGATACTAGGACTATTGTCTCCTTTACTAAAAATTCCCTTGGCATTTCTGATAGCTTCCATGCCTGTCTCTCTTCTCTGGCAATGTGGATGAAGGTGAACATGCTTAAATGAATAGCGACAAGGTAGAGATATTGATCTTTGGTGGTTCTTTTAAGGGGTCTCATTTTTGGAGTCCTCTTAAATTGTGATGGACCTCAGTCCCTTCAGCCTTTGACTTCATCTTTTCCTCTTCTTTCACTTTTGTGAAACAGATCAACAGCTGGGCATCATCATGCATTTTCTATTTGCGAATGCTTTGTAAAACTATCCTGCTACTACGGATTGAACTAACTAAAATCCTGCAGCTAGTCCTCTCCTCGGCCTGGTACCTGGATACTACATTTCTAGCCACGGTGAAGTCCACCAGACACTTCAAAATGTTCGTTTTTATTCTCATGAGAGGTTAAACACTATACCAAGCAGTACTTTGCATTTGGCTGAGGCCTCTCTTGCTAATATGCCTCTTATCACTTAGGCTTACGTGGGTGGGTACACTTTCTCTTACCTTGGCCCAAAGTATTGTAATGCTCTTTCTCTTGGCCCTCTCAAACTCGCTATCTCAGATTCTGAAAAGGCCTGAAAAAATGGCTTTTACCCTTATCTATCTTCTTCAAAATCATGCCCTGTCCCCTTCCAGAATCTTCTAGCGCCAAGGCACCCATTCTGGGTACCAGTCTGGCTTTATAAAAACTTTCATCATCATCATATAGGCTCCTCTCAGTGAGTAAATATTTTCACTCCACAGTGACATCATGGATATTGCATTTAAAATGGTCCTTTGTGTAAGAGCTTGTATATATTATCTTCCCAGTTATAAGTAGTGGGGTGTACGTTATTACTTTTGAACTGACACTCTTGATGTAGGGGATAGCATCTAGTGATTGCATGATACTCTTTGATTGCAAATAATCTTACGGGTGATATAGCTGGTATGTGAGTGACAATAGTTATAAAGCAATCTTTAGAGCCTGGCCAGCATAGGATCAGAAAAGATGGATCCAGGAGAAATGTTCACAATAACCATTGACTACCTGGGTTCTATTTAGAATGATTGAATGCAAATTCGACCTAGCTGGAAATGAAAACCTGGTATGGATCTGCCCTAGCCTTGGTTTGTACCCTAGCGCTGAGCACACAAGTTTGCATTTTTCAACTCACAAAGTGATATCTTTTACCTCTTCACCCCCACTCCATTGGTTACTGTTAGAAAGTAGGTCTCTAGATGGCAGAGGTTTGCACCCCATCCAAGTAGGAACCACAATCCTAGTCAGGGCAAGGTAGATACACACTAAACGTTTACCTGTACTCACCCTCTGGTAGCTTCACACGGAGCAGTCAGGCTAAACTGTAGAGGCAATATGTAAAGTATTTGTGCACACACACACATAGTAACACAGTGAAAATACCAAAAAAGGACTCCATACCAATTTAGAAAAATAGCTAATATTTATCTGATTCAAACAAGACCAAAACAACAAAAATCCAACATACACAAGTCAAGTTATGAGTTTTTAAAGGTGCAATCAAAATGCAGTGGTTAGAAGACAAAAGCGCCAATTGGAGCTATATGGTCACGCTGGACCAGGGCAAATCCAAATGAGCAGTCCAACCGCAATGGAGCGTTGGCCGGGTTCAGGAATCATGCAGACCTGCTGACAGTACCTTTGTTGTGTTGATGCTCGGTGACGATGTGTTGATCCAGGGGAGGGATGCGCCATGCTTGCAGGTGATGCATTGTTTCATGATCGGGCAACTTCATTGGTGCTTAGATGTCCAGAAGCGATGAGTACTGGTTCAGATGCAATGGTGCTGCGTTGGCCAATCCAGACATGCATTGTTATTCTGGGTCGTTGCGTCACTCAGTCGGGGAGCAGTGGCCATGGCTTCTTTGCAGACCACAGCAAAGTGGCGTTTCTGCAGTGGAATGCGTTGGTTCCAATTGACGCGCTGGTGTTGTTGCGTCAATTCTTTTGTTGCAGCATCACACTCACCTCTAAGGGCCCAGGACTGAATCTGGCACCACTTGCGAGAGCAGGACTCACAGCAGAGGAGCTCAGGTGCTGGTAGCAAGATGCAGGCAAAGTCTTTGATATCCCTGAGACTTGAGAAACAGGAGGCAAGTTCAGTTAGGCCCTTGGAATACCTTTAGGTTGCAGAGCATAAAGAGTTAGATCCAGTCCTCGCACTCCCAGGCAAGAAGTAGCAGGCAGCAGGCCAACAAAGCAGAGCAAACAGCAAAGTGGCAATCCCTAGTGACAGCACAATGGTCCTTCTTCCTAGTAGAATGTCCTCAGTTCAAAAGTGTTCTGAGTATATAGTGTCAGAGGCCCAGTACTTATACCAAAAAGGCCTTTGATTTAGGGGTAACTTCAAAAGAATTCTCTGAAGTGCACCAGCATCCCTTTCAACACAGCCCTGGCTCCAGACTACCATTAGTGGGTAGTCAGCTTTTTGTGTGAGGACAGGACAAAGAGTATTCAGGTATAAGTATGAACTGCCTCTCCCTGCCCAGGACACCTATCAGTATGCAGATGAATGCAGATGTATCTCCTGTCACACCCAGCCCTTCCTGTGTGTGGCTGTCTGGAGAGAATGCACAAATGTAGCTGTCACCTAAACCCAGACTTGGATTCAGAGGCAGGCTAAGACACAGAAAGGTGAAAGTAAGAAAATGCCAACTTTCTAGAAGTGGCATTTTTGACCGGCAATTTAAAAACCACCTTCACCAAAAGATGTATTTTTAAATTGGGAGTCCAAAGACACCATACTCCATATTTTATCTTTTACCACTTGGAAATTACACTTAAAAGATGTTTTAAGGCAACCCCAATGCTAGTCTATGGGAGATAATCTTCACAATAGTGAAAAATGAATTTAAGAGTTTTTCACTACTTGGACATGTTAAACCTAAAAGTACATGTCCAACGTTTTAAATACACTGCATCCACCCCTTGAGGCTACCAGGGCCTACTTTAGGGGTGACTAAAAGGTAATAAATAGGGACGTTTGGGCCTGGCAAGTGGATACACTTACCAGGTCGAACTGGCAATTTAACCTGCACAACCACGCCCTGCAATGGCAGGCCTGAGACATGTCTAAAAGGCTACTGTAGTGGGTGGCACAATCAGTGCTGCAGGCACAATAGTAGCATTTGAATTACAGTCCCTGGGCACACATAGTGCACTCTACATGGAGATGCCAGTGTTACCATGTTTTAAACACAGAGCACGTGCACTTTAGCACAGGCCAGCATTGAAAAGGTGTGCAGAGTCCTAAAGCCAACAAAAACAGAGTCAGAAAAAAAGGAGGAGTAAAGCAAAAAGTCTGAGGATGGCCCTGCAGAAAAGGGCCATTTCCAACGACCTAGATTTTGCTGCTTTTAGGGGCAATCGAGCTCTGACTTCGGATACTGCCTGATGCAGCTATCTGATCCGGCCTTGAAGTAGAGCTGGCGACACAGTCGACTTGCTTGTGAGAGTGACTCACTAACCGGAAGATTTGTCATCTCTGCTCAGCATTGAGGCAGCTTGCGGAAGGGTTTGGAAGACATATGTTGTGGGCTACATGAGCCATCATCTATTTTGCATGTGAGGGATGAATTTCGTTTCTGCCTCCGCCTCATGGAAGTAAAACTGCTTTACCTTTTTGCATCCAGATTATTTTGCAAGTAGGCAAGCAACTCGGGGACAGGGTGCCATCAGTAAGGGGTGTTAAGATGCTGCGGAGATCTCTGTGGCCCATGCGCCATTTCTCAGTAAGGGGCCGTTGTAACAAATTTGTACAAGAGATACACCTCTGAGTCTTGTAATAAATAAATGCCTAAGCCAGAGTCTTATTTACTCTGCTTTGTTCCTGTTCCTCGCTGAGCAGGCGTGAATGGTGTGCAGTTTTCCATGTTGAGGATCTAATTATAAACGCAAGGGACAAAACCAACTTATAGCTCTCTTTGAAGGGAAAAGAGTGTGCTAGCTTTGTTTAAAATGGCCTTTAATGAACTTCTTTGGGAGCTTGTATCTTAGCAACACATTCTATCACGGACCAGTGAGGGAGAATCATTTTCCAAAGCTACAGATGGTAATTTATATCACGATTATTTGCATTTACCTCTCTGTAGTGACTCAACGGGAACGTGCGACATAACTTGCAACTCGGAAAGCTATCGCAGTCTTCCTGAGTGGTTCATTTGTACATATTCAGGCTTGTTCTTTAATTTGCTGGGCACTGGCTGCACTTAACAATTGGTACTTGCTGCTGGAAGCAAAACTGTATAAATGATTTAAAGGGAATGAAATACTATTAATCAATGTTGTTGTTCTCCCTCTGAGATTCACTATATATAGTGCAGTGTACCTTTCAGGGTCCAGCGATGGTTTACTCCTCTACACACTGTTTGAATATTTTTATCTATTTAATGAACTTGTTCTTCATATTGAGAGTAATCATACACCTTAGGTGACTAAAACGTACTGCAATGCTATTTTAACAGACTTATCCATTTGGCAAATCAGTATTAATGGTTACCACAGAAGGATGTGGAAATAAGTATGGGTTTGCTTGAGGCAAAATTCAAAAGGGTATTTTTTATATACATTTTTCTTCATTATATTTTTTAACATCCTGTTACAATATGGTGCCTAAGTTTCACATTTCACATACTTCTGAACAGTGTGGAACGCCATCCTATTCATAGAAACGAAAAATAAATTACAAAAGAATGGAGTATGACATTAAGAAAAATAGTTTTGTATTGCTTGCATTACTTAAAGATGGAAAAAATACTATTCGTGTTATTCAGATGAAGGAACGTCATGATAGATTGAGTTACAGTGACAATTAGCGTACTTCAAGAGTTCATTGAGCAGAAGCCTGGAGACGACAGACAGGGAACCCGACTGAAGTATTTTTTCATACGATGCTTCGTGGAAATTAGGTCTTCCTACTTTTACAGAGGTGGTTGTAATGAGTTTCCGTTTTCTGACTAATAATGCTGTTGACGATACCTTTTGCCTCTACTATAGTTAATGAATAAGGTTATTGCCGGGCCTATGATTGACAGGAATGCCTTTCGTTCGGTTTCTTCTGATTCATTTTAGTCACTCTGCACACAGTTGGGTGGGAGAAGTTTCATGTTGTCGTTTTGGAAACACACCCATGCGCGTCTGTGCTAAAAAAAAATCCACTTTCCATTTCTGTTCGCTTCTAAAACTATTCTGAGGATTTCAGTTCTGCATAAGTACACACATTTTCTCTTGTTCCTCTTTTTGCAAGATTTACAAATAGCCTGCCTAACTGACTCAGACTTGAGAAAGGTCACGGGGCATGTTCTATAGGGCTCGAGGAATGCACGCCTGAGCTTATTACAATTCAATTCCGTACACCAAACGTATCTCTCCCTTGTGTGCCTACACAGGACGTTCGCCACAGTAGCACACGAGTTTCCCAGATGCTGATCGGAGCAGGCAGAATTCTATCAAATGACATTTAAATGCTCACGTTTTAGGGGGTGAGGGAGGAAGGCTGCAAAGTAACTATAGGGGGTCCCTCCCCCCCTGGACCGAGTGAGGGGCCTGCCGACCATGCACAGTGTACTGTGCTGAGGAGGGCCATTGAAGCTCGGGGGGCACCCCGCACTGTGGGGGCCTTTGTTACGCCACAGAGTTTGTGCACACCTCACAAAAGTAACTGACCAGCATCATATTAACACACCCAAGATGTGTCTCCTGGGCCTGATGCCTCGCCCCAGGATGGACAAAGCAGGGAGTTGTTCAGAGATCTGGCAGTGGTACTGGCACCCGAGCGATACAAGGCTTTGGAAGGCGAACTCTGTTTTGTCAGTGGTGGCCTGGAAAAGTGGCGTCAGATGATGGTATGGGGTAGCAAAGGTTCTCCCACCTTGACTGGTGACCTAGCTGTGAGTGGCCCAGGGAAAGGTTGATGCAATCTTTGGTTTGTGAAGGGGTAGGATAGGTGAAGCTGGTTGGTGGGTGAAGGGCTGTTTGCGACCCAGTGTGCTTGCAAACACAGTGACATTCACTATCCAGGTATCAGGGCACCGCATTAGGGTGCCAGGAGTGAGTGCATATGAGTGAGTGTGTTCACATGCCAACTGATACCTGTGGCACCACACAGCGGGGCAGAGTGGATGTGCGTGAGTGACTGCGGGTGAATGTGAAGGCAGTACCACGGTGTTGCTGGTCACGTTTATCCTGTCAGGAAGTTCTTAGAGTTGGCATTGCGTCTTACTAGTGTGGCTGCGGCCACAGAGCTACGTGAAAGTGTTGTAAACATTGTATGTACATTTTGCTGCTAGCGTTGGGAGCGCGGTGCACCCTTAATTTATGTGTTCCACCGATTGTGGGGAATTCTAGAGTGGGTCTTGTGCTGACAACATTTGGCACCTCAAGTGGGTGTAAGGTGGGAATGTATGGTTTTGCTCATGCTTTCAAACAGTAGTAGTGTTTAACATGGTTGGGCCTCATATTGTGATTTCCATTGTAAATTGGGGCATAGGCCCAGGATTACACTGTATTATGTTGACAAAGTGTGTGTTGAATACAATCTTTTTTATACATATACTGTTTACTGTGTGTGAAGTCTTCTTTATGCCACGCAGCGTGGTTGTGGTTGGGTAGTGCTTTGTCGTTGCTTTATACATTGCTTCTGTGATAAGCCTGACTGCTCTGTGTCAAGCTAACCAAGGGTGAGCAGAGGTTATACAGTAAGTGGAATCACTCACCCTTGATGTGAGTGGCAGGATCTGCCTGGCTTGTGTCCTGCCTCAGTCAACCAGAACGTGCCGCCTCCAACAGAAGTCCACTGATGTCACTTCCTGTGCAGGTGGGTGATGAAAAATGAAGTCCTGGCTGCTTCTTTTGATGTGAATTTTGGCAGGAAATCAGTGATGCCTCATCCTGTGAAGATAGATGATGGGAAGTCAGTGATGTCAATAACACTATTGCCCAGTCAGGAATTTGAGATCCATGGATAAAGCCATTCAATGGGCTAGGTGTGCAGGAATGTCTTTCTTCTACCTAAATACCTACCTATTGGAACAAGTTACCTTACCACATCCGTATGGATACAGACCACATTAAATTCATGAAACTGATCAAGACAACTCTGTTATTTTCTGCCTGCGACTTTTCCTCAGTGCTGAGATACCCCTGCAAGGGGTGATTCATATGCAATATCAAATTAAAGTAACATAACATTAACATTTGTAACAGATAGATAAGAGCCCAGACCTCAAAGGATAGGTTAGAGGGCAATTGTAGTGGTCAGTAATTCATTAGAAAGCCCACTAGGCCACCAGCATTTGGTCAAAATTTGAACGATTTAATGGTTATTTTAAAGGGGGTTGAGGAGTCTCCCCCCAAGGATACTTCCAGAAATGTGATGCAAAATGGTATTTTTGTAAGCACATTCTATAACATGATTTCAATGTTTGTAGGACTTGAAGACTGCTTTTCAAGTACAGGCAGGATTATCTTCCAATTATAATTTTGAATCTACACTTGCAAATGGTGTATTTGTAACAACATTAACATAATTTCAGTGACGTTGTTCAAAATATGGAGGGTTTAAAGGATACATTACAGGGGTACCTAAAAGATAATCGCCTACAGCCTGCTACAAATGTGCCCAGTTTTATATTTTGACTCTAGACTGAGACACTTTCCAAATTGCATCAGCAGCACGAAGTACACTTCTGTAGTGGAGTGTGTGTGCAGTTGCAGCATGCACCGTTGCACAAGCATTTTGCTAAGGCAGGACTGAAAATGTCTAAGCCTCTTGTTCTAAATTCTTGCCTCATGGAAATGCATATGAGCAACCAAAAAGTATTCAACTGCACAGATACTTGTGTAAAAATGAAACTTCAGATGTTTACATTTCTTTTTCCCCTGAAACACATGATGTAACTGAAGTGTACATTGAAACAGCAGTTGTTGATTACATTGGTCACAGCACTGTTTAGGTTTGGAAGCGTCCTCCTTTCATCAGAAACTATATTGCCCAGGCCAATAAATAGTAATTATTATCCACAGGTGTAGGAGCATTTCTTCACGTTGCAGAGTATTAAAACCTACTCTGTTCTGGCAGCAAGATGAGGCAGAGTATGAAGCTCATTGAACAGCTTCTCATTCCCCCGAACAGCCACCAATGAACCCCTTCAATGCAGATCGACTGATAACTCAAAAACCTATGAGCAGTAATTAGAACTTGTAACTTACGTGGATCACCCAGAGCCAAGGAAAAGATAAAAAACAAAAGAATAACACCAGAGGACATGGCTAATTTTGCCCCTCTACCTTCAAAGCGGATGTGGCATGGAAGAAACTAATGACAGCAGATTCCCAAGAAAGTGGCAACCACCTCACAGGAAAAACTCACTACTAGGTGGGATCCTCCCTTAGAGGAAAAGAAAGGACATGAAAGTAACTGCATGTCCAATGACTGCCCCAAAGCCAGGATCTGAAGTCTACATATGGCTGATCTTATGGGTAACCATGTGCCTGAATGATCTTCCTGCCTATGGCTGACAAGTGGCCTGTAATCTGACCTGCTGTTAATCAGTTCCTCTCTAGGTAGTCTTGTTTTGTCAGAAAGAGCTTCCAGTATCCCAGTCACCAGCCTCCCAATGCCCATGCCTCCCAGTTGGCAGTTTCACACATCCTGAGGGATGTGCAGACCAAGCTAGTGGATGACTCCTTATCTTTAAGCCAGATATCTGTGATGGGTCTTTGGTCCTTCCTCTGGGGTTACAGCTCTCGGAGTATGGCTCTAAGAGAGACGTGACTGCCCTCCCCACTGCACAAGGCATTGCGCCAGTGTTTAAGTCTGCATCACAGGTCTGCATGCCTAAAGGACCGTCTCCCACCTTCCTCACGAAACCCAGGATAGAGGCCCTCCCCAAGCACTACTAATCACCACTGGAATGACCTCCCCAACTGGCAAACACACCCATGACCTTCAAAGCCTGAAAGAGGCTGCCACTGTAAAGAAAATACCAAAATGCAGATGGAAATCGGTTACTATGTTCCCACAGAAATAAAAGAAAATGTTTAAATCATTATGTTTTCCCCCGTTTGATCGTGGAATGTCTAAATCAGATATCCCAGGTACTGAAGTGGGTATAACCATATAGACAGGCACTAACTGAATAATTTGTCAGAAAACTGAAAACAATAGTAACTTGCATATTAATATTAAGGACATTATTTCTGTGAAATACCCCTTTCATTTTACAATGACTATTGTTCAAAATCTAAGAGAAACACTAAATACATGTGCTCCTACTGGAGTGCCTAAGCTCAGTTTGCTCATTATTGTTTCTTGAAAGTTGCACAAATAATTTAAAGTTGAAGGAATACTTATCATAAAACAAGCTAAATAATATGAGTAGAAATTGTCATAGATGAAGGTCGATACCATGATGCAATAAATCAGCCAATATTTAGGATGTCACTTGTACTGGGTTGTGTTAGCTAAATACAATGATCAATTTGTTACAAAGCTTCATCTTGTTAATTAGAAGGGAATGTCAGAAAGGAACACTACGTAGATCTAAATGCTATTCTACACCCAAGAGGATCGGCCCCATCCATACACAAAATAAAAGGTATAGCTCTGACCTTAGACACTAGAATACCATATTGAGCCAGTCCTTCTGTTGGCAAGACCCACTTCAATGCTGTGCTGGTATGAGATCATCATAAGTGCTTTCAGCATGAGCTAGGGTATCCTTCTTAAATCAATCCATATTTTCTATTCCATGTCCCCGTCCAGAGTGGACAGAGGTTCCTTTTGAATTGGGTCTACCATTAAGCTGGTCATTCAGCTTGGTCATATGATCCCCAGACTAGCACCTGATGAGCCTCTCTTTGTATCGCCCCTAGAAAATAGTCAAACCTTGCTGTCAATAAACCTCCATATGAAGTCTTGATCTTACCTAACAGCCCATGTCTCATTTATGTTGCTTTGAAGATGTCTGCAAGGGCGACATCATGCTCCTGATGAACACTTTGCTGTGCCACTTCATGCAAGGCACATGTTAAAAAAAAAATACAGTGATAATCACACAAGAATAAGGCAACACCCAAAAGAAGACACAATACTCCTGATTGGGATCAAAGTGTCACATCACTTATAAGAACTTATGGAGGCAGAGGTTATTGAACTGTGAACCTGAGAAGTATTCATTGGGAACCAGTATATTCTTTTAGATGACCCAGTTTACCAGATGTGCATGAATATCAAGAAGAGTTTTAATATTATAGTCCCAGCAGAATATCCAGAAACAGTAATAGTAGACCACTTGATCAAATGATCAACCATTTCATTTCATTTGTAAAACCAGAACCAAATAGATATGTTGGTACCATGTTACAGACATTAATCTGAGCTGATTTAGCTACCAAATACTGAATATTTTCAGCACATCCTCTAGATTAAGCCATGAACCACGTTCAAGCTTGTGTTTTGGATTGGCAAAAAAGCTGAGCACCTCCTTTAAACACGTAACAGTTTGAAAACTCTTCGGCTTAAATAACTTCCTAACCTCAGTCATTATTTACTGAGGACCAGGCAATTGTACTTTCTTTCTAGATGAGGTCTTCAACTCAGTGTATACTCTGCATTCTTGTTGATACATCATTTATATCATGTGCAGCCTAGACCTGTGAGTAAATAACAAAAAGAAGAGGCCTGCCAGTAAGCACACCAATTCCTTTATTTTAGCCAGCACATTAAGGACCCATACAGATGACTGCTTTCACACAGAACTTAGTTTCCTCCATAATATGATCATCAGTGTCCTCAAAGTCGCTCAGACAGTCTGGTCTGATCACTTCCTTATTATATGATAGAACACTGCCTGGCTACTAAAATAAACAGAAAGGTTTTGTGGAAGGCTTCACAATTTCATTTAGTCCACAGAGCCCCAGAGGAAGCCACTAGAATGATCAAATCAGATTCAAGGATGTATTATATTACATGAAATAAAAAGATAAAGATAAAATAGAATGAACCGGGGGGAAATCCAGTTCTGAGGAGAGCAGGATGCACATCAGAAAGCACCAGAGAGGTTACCAGGTAGATATTAAGCCTGCCAATAAAAGTAGCAAACTCTTCATCACAACACTTCCGGATTGGCCAAAATACTACTGATGCAGGTTCTGGAAAGGTCAAGCCTATCGTATCGGATCAACATTGGTGAGATTTGTTCAGCATATAAATAGAAAAACCTGTGTCAAAGATCAGCCAAGAAACCTCTTTATTCTCACATTAGTATGCCGCAGACTAAAATTATCCTATGTGTTCTTCAAAATGATATTCCTATGTCAGTGGCAACAAATATCCTGAAAAAGTAAGTTCTCCAACCAGCAAATGTGGCCTCCCCGAAACAAGGCCCCAACCTTTTAGGGTGGAAACAGCAAAGGGAATTAGGGATCAAATTGGTTCCTAGTGCTGTTGAGCAACTGTACTTAGTCGACTGATCTGTCATAGGCATGGAGAAATTCCCTGAGGTTTTCACAGAGAAATTAGGTTTGCTCAAAGGTTTCCTCCACACAAATCAAACTCAAAGTCAATGCTAAGCCAGTAATACACAAAGCATTTTCCATACCGTTGTTCATAAGAGAGACACTTAAGAAAGAACTAGACAAGCTAGAAGACACAGGGGTCGTTGAGAAAATAATCGAAGTGCAGAATGGCTTGCCCCCATTTTAGCAACTAAAGAAGGAGGGAAGCATATCTGCATAAACTCTCAGAAATCTCAATGAGAATATGTAGTGCGACAGACCCCCTCTCCTGAAAATCAACGAAATGTTAAGTGTCATTCAGGTTGCTCTTTATCCAAACTCTAAAGCGTTAACCTTCTTCATAACTCCTTTTGGAGCATACCAATTCTGTAAGATACCAGTTGGTCAAGCCTCGCCGGCAGCGGTTTTCCACTGAGTTATGCCGCACATTTTGCAGGGAATCAGTAAAGTCCTCTGTTTACAAGACAACCTCTTGATTTACAGAAACTCCAAAGAGGAAGTACTTGAAGAAGTTTTGAGTAAATTAAGCAAGGTAGGATTTACCATACAAAAAGGGAAGTGTGAGATAGGGGTCAAGTCAGTAGAATATCTTGGACACACCTTTACCGAAGACTGCTTAATCCCAAGGGCAATTTAGTGGATGCCGTCAAGCTAGCATCAGCGCTTACCAGCAAGGAAGAGCTAAACTCCCTCTTGGGATTAGTGGAGTATATGTCCAAATATATCCAAAACTTTGTTGAACGAGTACACTCTATGAGAGTCTTACTTAAAAAAGGAGTTCCATTTGATTGGAATGTTCAGTGCCAATACGACTTCCTTCAAGTCAAGGAGGCCATTTCTAATGCCCCCTACTTAGGCATGTTTGATGCAGGAGCTAAAACCACATTTACAACTCACGCCAGTATGGGAGGTCTAGGTGCATCTCTTTCCCAAGTAATTGATTGGAAGGAAAAAGTAATACCCATTGCATCCAGAACATTAAAGGATGCTGAACTTAATTACTACATAATAGAAAGGAAGCATTGGTGTGTTATAGGCCATAACTCATTTTAAGTTTTACTTGTGGGGCATACCATTCATCTTGAGAACAGACCATAAACCCCTTATTCCCATGTTTTCTTCTAAGTGCATTGAAAAAGCCACTCCCACACCTCTAAATGGGTTTTAGGATTACACGGTTACAACTTCAATATGGTGTATGTCCCTGTTATCAGAAACCAAGTTGCTTCCTAGGCTTCCCATAGCATGCAAGGATTCACAAGTACACCCCTCAGAGGAAGCTATTTTATCTATTTAAATTCCAGCCATTGATAAGGTAGAATGGGAAGAATGTGCTAAAATGATAACACATTAACTGCTGTCAAAGTAAAAAATAACCAAAGGTTGGCCTGCAGAGTGTAACGAATTTCCAGATAACCTCAAACCATATTAGAATGTAAAAGATGAGTTATCCATACTTGGTAACAGAGTATTGAGATCCAATAAAATAGTACTACCTCTGGATATGAGGGAACGTATCATTGAGATTACCCACAAAGGTCACCCAGGGCGGAGTATGACCAAAAGTAAAATCAGGAATGATTATTGGTTTCTATATATAGATTCTATGGTAGAAGAGAAGGTGAAAGGTTGCTTGCTAAAGTCACACATAATGCACTTCTTCTCCCTGATGAGTGACCCTCTAATCCCTGAGAAAAACTTGGCCTAGATATGATAGGACTTATGTATATGTGCAATGTTCACAGTAAATTCATCTTTTGTGTTGGTGGATTACCATTCCCATTGGATTTATACTAAGGCCGTGAATAACATCGACCCCTCCTCATTGATTGAATTCTTATCAGATACATTCTCCAAAGAGGGCATTCCCAGTACTATAGGGCCTGACAATGGCGTGCAATTTACTTCTGAAGAAATGACACAATTTTTAATAAACATATCCACTAGCCATGTAAGAACACCCCTGTATTGTTCTTAAATCAATGGTCTGGTGAAAAGGGTAAATAGGATGACCAAAGATGTAATAGGTTTAGCCCTAATGTCAGAGGGAACAATTTGAGAGAGCAATAAGGAAAATGTTTGGGTCATATCATACCTCTCTTAGTTTTGTGACATGTGTATCACATTTTGTGTCCTTCAAAGGTAGAAATCCTGGATCGCAACTTACACCTAATTGGCTTAATGAAGTCCTGTCTGGGTGGATAGAGACTCAGTCAAAGGAGAGATATAAAAACACCAAATCAATTCCAAGACTAGGTAAAACACCAAATGGGGAGCTATGAAACGTGAATGGTGCAAAGGACAAAGGGTTATTATTAAAAGATGTTACACCACACACTCAAAACTATCATCCGTCTGCAAACTAGAACGGATTCGATGTGTTAAGCGTAATTATGTGGTGATGGAGGATGGTCGTATTTGGAGTATAGACAATTTAGCCCGGTGTCCTAAGGCCCTCATTCCCATAGCTGAGGAGGACAAGGGAGGAGAGAAAGCTTCCACAGAAAATACTAGATCCAAGGAAGCCAGAAACTGTTGTCCTCCTTGTTGGCAGTCATATTACAAAACAGGTTAACTTCTTTCCAATTCGATATGGATGACATATTTTCAGAACTG
Organism: Pleurodeles waltl; assembly: GCF_031143425.1. Taxonomy (NCBI): domain Eukaryota; kingdom Metazoa; phylum Chordata; class Amphibia; order Caudata; family Salamandridae; genus Pleurodeles; species Pleurodeles waltl. The sequence goes on from NC_090442.1 coordinate 260,075,747, forward strand.
CACTTTTCATGTATTAGTTTTTCCTCTTAATCTTGAGTTACACACTATCCAATTCAATATACATGGTACTTTTCTTAAAAGTGCTTTCTTTATAAATATTTTTTTTTCTGATAAAGGGAGATTTGTTGTAATCTACATGGTACATTCCACTTCTCTCCTGTCAAGTAATAAAGGTTTAAGGTACGTCATTCAGTTTAAATCTCATAACAGTAAGTTTAGAGATGCAGGAAAGTGTGGACAGGTCCTAATAAATGTTTGTGAGGACCCACCAAAGTACAATTATGTGGGTGCTGACCTCATGTGCATTACATTTGCCTGACTGCTTCCGCTAACATTGTACAGAGACCACTTACTGTAATTTCTGATATAGTCCATAACAAATGCAGAAACAATGCATACTTTGGGGTGCTTTCCCTAATAAGCAAAATATCTGCATACAATGGTTCACCAGTTCCATCTTTGTAAATACATAAGACATTTAGAAACCGATTTACAAATATGTGTACACATACAAATGTAGATTTACATCTATGTATGTGTATGTATGTGTAGATTTACAGATTGTCGGAATACTTAAAGAGGAGCTGCAACATTCACAGCTTTTAATATTCTCTAGTGTTAGTCTCGCGTGTAATTCTAAACAATGTCCCAATGTGTAAATGCTTCCTAAAATGTCATTTGCAGTTGCAAACTTCACTTTTTCTAGGGTACTCCCTGCCCATCCCCACCCTGGAAACGGATTCACTCCATCCTGTGAAAGTGTAATTCTCCAACAAGTTCATAAATGCGTTCAAACGTTCCCGCACATTCCTTCCTGGGAATGCCCAATGCGCTGACCCTGGGAACAAATGTATTCTATGCTGGTGTCATATTACAAAATGAATTTACAAGCGTAAATACAAAACGTGAGTATGCACTCACAAACCAAGCCCTTTGTTTGTGAAAGTTAATGTTACAGATGGCTTTGTGAAATGTTACTTTGCTTTCTTGGTGGGAAGCTTTTGACATCTGTAGTAGGTCCGGATGGCACACCTAAAAAGCTTCGAGATTGAGACCTACTATGCTCTGTTTCCCATGGATTCCTGTATCACTAGCTGCAGAGTCGTCATTCATGAATTAAAGGGGAACATACTTTTCTGAGGAAACCGTGCATCAGTTGACTCTTGTTTTCCATGTGAGATTATTTTGGATTGGTTTGGTGTCTTGTGCCCCTCCTGCGTGCAAACTAGTTAAATCCGTAGAGTTTATACAGAAGCGAAAATAAATCGGTAGCAGTGAAATCCAATCGATGGTAAAGATACGGTTCTCCGAAACACCGTGATTTCGCAATCCAGATTGTTAAATGTCATCTGAAGGTCACAGTAATGCCTAAACTGCCTCTGACTGACTGATGTGTTCTTCCGAGATTCATTGTATGATGCCGCCATTTACATTGTAATAAAAATACAATTCTAAAAACGCGAACTAGTAGAAAATCATGCATAGACCACGGTAATTTATACAAAATCATCATAACTGTTACATGCGTTCAAATATGAAAAATACTTAATTTCACATTTATTTTGTGTAGTACGACATTTAGGTCTCAAATGGTTCCTCAGTTTCTAATGAACCTGTTAATTTCATGATGTGATATACAAGTACAGTTTAAATAAGGTACACGGTTTTCCTGTTTTTTTTTTAATTTACATTTTTAACAAATTTGTAAATTGCTGAAAAAAATAAAACTACACGGTTGTAACAACGAAGATGTGCTGCACCTTTTATTGTCTAACGACGAAAAAAAAACAAGTATTTCCACCGTTTACAGTAAGAAGGAAAAAAGTAGGATATGCATATTTGTGAATGAAATTAGACAGGGTGTGTTTCAATTGTTTGCCCTCAAGAAGAAGAGATATTACATTTACTTGCACATTGGTGAAAAAATGCAAACTAGACTTTGACATTACTTCTTTTAAAAATGTGTCCTTTTTCAAGGGAAGAGACAAAACTGAATATTTGTATTAATCAAATTCTGGGTATCATCAAAGTATGACAAATAAAGTAAGACTAGGTGTGTGAAAGAAAACTTCAATAGACAATGTAATTTGCATAATATATGTCAGGGCGGTTTGACAGATGAACCATTTTTTGTGAAAAACAATGTTTTTTTACATATACAACTATGAACTCCCTTTTTCGTTAAAACTAAGATAGACCTAATTCATCTTATGCTCATTACTAACATGGAAGTCAATGTGAAGATGATTGATTGTATTTATCCTGTTGCCATCTCTAGCTGCATCTCATTCAAGTGTGACTTTTAAAATACTCCATTAACCTCGTTTGGCATAAGTGGGTCTTTGCTCAAAGCAGTAACAAAAACCAAGCAATTTATTACAGACTGTTCTCACAGCATGGACCAACTTCATTTCTTATCTCTCAGGAACAGACAATGGGATCCTAAACTGGTCATTAGAAACACACAAAATGCCTGGATGTGTTTATTCTTGTGCAGTATGTTTTATCCTTTTCATTTTACGGTTAATACCAGTGCTGATGTACTTTCCTTTTACGGACTGCAATATAGTTTTGGGTAGAAGTAGGAAAATCAGAGGAAATATATTTTGTTATATTTATTTATTATGTTTGGTGTGCTCTTATAGCATAGACCTAGTTTCAACAAGCAGCTAATTGCCTTCAGGGAGCCAAATACAGTCGAGCAAATTGGTTGAGTAGTTAAAAAAGAAGAGGAAGCAAGGTTTGGGGGAGTGGGCGTACCACATGTGTAGAGTACTTGAGGATGAATGTTGTACTCTTCCAGGGCTTGGTGATGAAATCGGGTTGTATGTGGGTCCGAGTCCCCAATCTACGCATGATGCATGAATATGTTGCTTTTGCTCAGGGTTGGGAGTGGGAGCTGGGAGGTGGCTAGGGACACTGCACGTCAATTGTTATGTTCTTCTTTCTGTGTTGTCATTTCATGCAAAAACTAATAAAAGCTTTATTAAAAAAAAGAGGAAGCTAGGTATGAGAAAGAGATTGCTGACTTCTAAGTTTTATTAACAAATGAGATATTTGATATAGCATTGCCTGCCTCCAAGGGCAATGCAATGTCTTACTGAGACTATTTCTATTATAGCAGGATAAAACAGGGGGTGCATACATAGCATGTTATTGTGTTGAGGATATTTGAGTCCAGCAGAACAGTACTGGCCATTCTGCCACTCTTGCATTTCCCCAGTAGGCTGTAGGTTAAGGCGCTGCTCTGAGAGCAGGATGAGTGCCATGATGAAATATTTGCCACCTGACCCCATTCTAGTCGTAACCTCCTGCGGCGTGTGGCTGCTTCAAGCATTTTGTCAGGGCTGATTTTAGGTTCCATTCAGGCCTTGGTGATCTGATTACAAAAAAATCGAATGTGATGGAAGGTGTATCAGAATCAAATAATATCGGCATGCCCAAGATGGGGATTAGACCAGAGGCATCCAGGTACCAAAATCAGGCATTTTGGTACTAGCCCACATCTGTTCCCTGAGTAGACGGGTGGCAAGCTTAGTCTGGAAATTTAAGTGAAAAAGCAATTACTTTTTCTTTTCTGTACGTTTGAATTTGTGGCCTACCGTGAACCTGGCTTGCAGTGTTTCTGTTCCTGTTGGATACATAAACATCGATAGCGGTCTTTTAGCCGTGGAAGTACCTCTCAAGACAAGTCCTTTTTCCATCAGAAGAAGGACAAAATGGAGATATGTTGGTTATCAGTTGTCCCCAAGAACATGACTCGTGTAGTAACACAATATGCTTTTTACTCCATTGATCCGCCTTCAGCTATTTTATGTTCCTTAATGCCAACGTCCTTGTAATTTTCTTTTGTAGGCAAAGTAAGAACATTGATATTTGGTGCTTCAGAGTAGCAATGACCAGCCAAGGCAATAAGGCACAAAATAGAGCGCACTATAATTGTATTTGTTTACATTTTTATGCAAATTAGAAGGAGCAGGGCAGCATATATAACCTGCTGTAGGCCTGTTCTTTGAGGGCTACAGCTGTGGACTCTCTCAGTGTAAATCGCATTGGCACGTAGCATTGATGGATGGAAGCAATATGTTCAATACTGGATCTATGCGGTATTACAAAAAAAGTGTGCTATCCCACTAGAGCAGCATAGGCCAACTACATAATTAAACACTAGATTGCCTGTTACCAGATTGGATGGATGTATTTAATTGTAGCTGCATTTTGGACGGAGGTTTGTAATGTTTGGCCTGATTTAGAGTTTGGCAGGCTAGTTATTTCATCACAAACGTGATGGATATCCCGTGTGCCTTATTACAAGTGCATTCTAACCTATGCCACTTGTAAAAAGGCAGATGGGATATCCGCCAGTTTTGAGACAGAGTAAACCGTTGACCAAACTAACAAAAGAACAGGTGAACATGTCATAGTGGTTCTGAAAGCCTGAGCCCCTGCACTCCTCCCACATAACACTTTTCAGTCACCTTCCAGCTAACCCAATAGTCTGACACTCCCACAGAACACTATAGAAATTTTGCTGGGGACTGACAGCATAATGAAAACAACTTTAACTAAAGACTTCGTAGCAGAAGCAAGCCATCTGTGGATGGAGAAAATGGCATTTGGTTTCTTATAGTGTCAAGTGGAAAGTATTTTACGGTATTTGTAGGTTCCGAGGAAAATCAGCTGTCTTGGCTGGAGAAGTTGGTAAGGGGTTTGGGGGTAAATTACAGGCATTTATTGCTTGCCAGATAAATGGTTGGAGAACAGAGTTTAATTGCTTCTCTGCAGAAAATATAGTTTAAAAAGCTATGTATAATTCATTTTTTAAGGATCAACTGCTCTGAGTGACTGGACGTGTTAATGAATCATCATGTAACTTGTGTTTGTCAAAATCGAAGCTGGCATGGTTTTAAGAAGGGCTAGTCACCTTCAAGAGAGATATTTCATGTGTGAGGTATGAGGGTGTTTAGAGTAGAGTAGTTTGAGACATGAAATTATTGAAAATGAAAATTGGAGCTGATGGGGAGCCAGTTATATTAAATCACATCTTGGAGCTGTTGATGAGCAAGTGGAGTTGATGTAGTATGGACAAAGTTTAGTTCCAATGACTGAAGATATTAATCTTTTCTCTGCTTTTTGACCTAATTGGTGGGTACTTCTGGAGTCAAGACTTTTTTCTGAGAGAATGAGGTGGTCTACACTTTAACTGTGAATGTTTTGCTCTGATTGACTATCAAGTGCACTCTTGATTTTTACAATCAATCAACTGATAGGATACTCTAATTCTATTATAGGTGGGACTTTCCTAAACATGTATTAATTTGGAATAGAAAGGCTATTAATTGCTGTAGTTTGTCTTGTGTTAAAATACCCTGATATCGAATGAAGAGTGAACAAAATCAAACAGGATATTTCTATGACATCCCATTCTAAAATGATGTTCACTTGGAGAGTTTTAGATCCTTATTGCATACCTTTGGAAGATGACTATGCAAGACGTACAGGGAAGTTGCATTGACATTGGTGGCAGCATTCAAGCCACTCAATATTTTACGCACCATAGATCACATTTTAGAATTAAGAATTAACATGTATTACAAACCTATTTTTGAATTACTACATTGTAATTGATCAAGGAGTGGGATTCATACATTTTTGAAATTACCAATTTATGATCATTCCAGTGCATAACAATGCCTAAACCCGGCTATCTTGGAATGACAGAAGGCGCCACACAAATTTGTACTTTTCCTTCTTCGATGCCTGTTGTCTGTGTGCAAAGTTAGTATTCTTATAATGTAAAGTGGAGATTCTCTCATTTGCATGAGGCCGTGGCACCATGCAAATGAAGAACTGCCTATATCTGGGCACTTGTATCATACAATAGATTTAGGCACGTGGCCTGAAAAGCCATGGAAGGACAAACAGACTGTGTAGCACCCATGAGATTGCAAAAGTTTGGAACACTCTCATCAGGACACCTTTAGGAGGACCCCCTTATGTGTCCCCATGAGTGGATTTCTGGACACCTTTCAAATGCAGGCCACATGTTGCCCCTGTAGAGGCACAGACAGTGCAGGAGAGTCTGTTCTGTCAGTATCAGACACACACTGCATTCCAACCCCTATGCGAGGCATATAACTGCACTCACATTTGGCGGCCTTCAGGGTCAGCTCTCAATTGTTGGTCTGAACCTGCTCAAAAACACAGAGCAGTGGCCCGTATGCTGCTTCGTGCGCATGTGCTGCAGATGGGGCATTTTTCAATGAGAGGTAAGCCCCCTGTTTGTGTCAGGCTGGCTAATCGAGGGCGAGGTCCACTGATAACCAGGGGTATGCTCTTCGACTATAAGCGGGTGCCAGAATTCCCTGCTTCATTGTCCTGTTCTCCTTCAGTTTTACTCTGTTCTTGGGCTGTAAATGAAAGAAGCATTTGGCAAGATGAGACGGTTTGTCTTTAATGTGGTAACTAATAAAACTCTGGCATGCACAAATGCTGCATTGTGTACACTGGCATGTTTGTCATGCCTCTCCACTTTGCCAAAGCTTGGTTCATTTCGTATATGCATGTGTAAAACCGGCTGCCTAAATTGAACATTCAAACTTATCATCTGGGTTCTTTCTTTCTAAAAGCCAGATCAGTAGTTAAGCCTTTCTGTTGTTTAGTCAGCATTAGCTGCAGTAATTTACTGTTCGGCTGTTGGCTGGATGATTACATTGAAAACGGTAAGGAATTCCTCAGTTTAAAAATAACTTTTACTGTGTGAAAACGATTAAATGTTTTTTTAACTTATAGAATGATGCAAAAGCATTTTCAGGTACGCATTTACAACTATACCCAGGACACCCAATTTTCACCTGCAAGTTCCACCGGCTGCATAATAGAGTAATGGAGTCCAAAGTATTTGTATCCAGCAGGCACATTATGTGATTTACGTAGGCATGCTAGTTCTGTACCCAAATCTTGTTTCCTGTCTCTGATTCATTTTCCTGTCTCTTATTTTCAGTGTGCTTGCGACTTTAGTCCCGCATCTATCGTCAGTAGTTACTGCTTTCTCCCTTGCTTTTTGTGGTTTCTTTTTTGTCGGTGTTTAGTTGATTTTGTTTTATGGATTGAACATGGCTCATGGGCTGGATTTCCAAAGGCGAGCAGTGCGGTGGGCGAGGATAGTAACAGCCATGGAAACTCCTCTTCTGTGTTGGTCACTTCATCATGCTAGTAACACTAACAGATTTCTTAGAATCCATTGTTCCTCACCAGCAGTGGACTCGGATCATCTAAGATGGCCTTTAAGTAATGACATTGGTTTAAGTAATGACATTGATACAACAGCCATCTTAGGTGAGATTGACAGCTGGAGGTGTTGGGAGCCTAAGAGGGAGTACTTTGTTATTTTATCACCTAATCACAATGTAACTAAAACATGGAAACATCCACGAAATATTTGTGTGTTTGTCCGAAATGCAAAGGATACTTCATCAAACCAACGGCAGAAGGGAGCTTATGCAAACCATCCCCTTTCTTTGTGTTTTTTAGGGTCGAGCCTACATTGCATGCGCTCGCGCATGCGTATCGCAGCGAGATGCTTTAGTTTTCAGAAAAGGGCTCGGAGCCCTGTCGACGTCACGTCAGTGTGTTTGATTGGTTCGTGGGCTTGCCTAGTAAAATCTGCTTGCTTTCATTAGTGGAAGGCATGCACACGTCATGTTTTTTCCAGTGGTTAGCCCTCCTCGAGCGCAGCGACCAAGTACAGAAAACATGCAAGGCTCGCTGTTTTCTGTCGGATCGTGGACTACTTTTTCTCTATTTTCCTAGCACGATTTCGCTTGGCACAAGTCGAGCGCTTACACAGTAAATTTCACTTTTTTACGTACATAAAAGCACTTTTGCCGATAGATAAAAAGTCGGGTTAGGAGTTTACAACGCGATCAGATCTAACATGAGCAAACACGAGACCCGTTGCATTGCAAATGCTTGTCTGGCTTGTAATCACGAGTTTGGAAGTCAACGAAAGCTGCCTGCAGGCAGCTTTAAAAACAAAGAAACACAAACTTTCTTCTACTATTCCTTAATTATAACTGGCCCACACATTAACGTATACACAACTATATGTAGCAAAAATAATAGAAGCCTTACATGGCACCACAATAGATTTCTCACTCCATGGCATCATTTCACTGCTTCAAATTTCCCTATCATTTAGCTAATATAAATAATGGTGTACCCCATTACATACATTTCAAGGCTGTGTTATTTGCTTTTCTGATCTGTGCTTGTATAAAATGCTCAGGGCCCGATTCACAAATACTCTCCTCAGTCGTGGTAGAAGCTCCTCAGTCGTGGCGGAATCTCTGCACTCGTGGCGGGCTCTGCGCAATGGGAAACTGCAGTGCGGTGATCCCGCCATGAATGCGAAGATCCTGACAAGGCTTTTGGTGAATTGGGCCATCAGTTTGTACAATCATTTCTTCTATCGCCCTGGTCCTTAAGTGACTTAGAATAGCCCCTAGAATATAGTTCTTCACAAACGGCATACAGTAACAAAGATATTAATTTGTACCTCATGTCCCCAAATTGTCACACTAAATTTAGTATCCCTCTAGGACTTTGGAGTTAATTGCAATTTAAATCCAAAAGGTTTCATAGCCAAGATTTGTTTTTTAAGTAATTTATTTATACTTAAAATATGAAAGAGCATAACACACATATTGGGGGTCATTCTGACCCTGGCGGTAATTACCGCCAGGGCCGGGGCCGGCGGTAGCACCGCCAACAGGCTGGCGGTGCTCCGCCGGGCATTCTGACCGCGGCGGTACAGCCGCGTCCAGAAGCGGAAAGCCGGCGGTGTACCGCCGCCTTTCCGCTGCCCATGGGAATCCACCATGGCGGCGCAGCTTGCTGCGCCGCCATGGGGATTCTGACACCCCATACCGCCATCCTGTTCCTGGCGGTTCGCCCGCCAGGAACAGGATGGCGGTATGGGGTGTCGTGGACTGCAGGGGCCCCCATAAGAGGGCCCCACAAAGAATTTCAGTGTCTGCTTTGCAGACACTGAAATTCGCGACGGGTGCAACTGCACCCGTCGCACCTTCCCACTCCGACGGCTCCATTCTGAGCCGGCTTCCTCGTGGGAAGGGTGTTTCCCACTGGGCTGGCGGGCGGCCTTTTGGCGGTCGCCCGCCGGCCCAGTGGGAAACCCAGAATGACCGCCGCGGTCTTTTGACCGCGGTACGGTCTTCTGGCGGTTCCCGCTTGGCGGGCGGCTCCCGCCGCCCGCCAAGCTTAGAATCACCCCCATTGTTCTTTAGGTACAGTCTGATTGAACATCGACAGTGCAGAAGTTATACATATTCCTAGATTATTAGCAGGCACTGTAACCATATAAGATGTACCTGTATATAAAAAAAGCTACGCCTCTGTTGTGGATCAGCTTCTGCTAGGGTCAATTCCAATGTTAAATGTACACATTGGAGCTGATTTTCAGAGAAAAACCTATATATGTGTGTGTAAGTTTATGCTTTTTCAGTATTCCCAAAACTGCATTTAAATAGTAAGTTTACGAGTGCAGAGACTACGCACATAAAAAGATAGGCCTGTCCGCACTTGTAAATTTACTATAAGAATGCAGTTTTGTGAATACTGGAAAAGCATAAACTTACACAGACGTGTAAGTTTACCTTTGTGAATTAAGCCCCTGCTTTTATTTATATGTACAAAATGTTCTTTGCTCATCATTTTCATGTATTACACATCAATACATGGCATTTATTATTCTAATTTATTATTTTTTTAAATCTTTTTTTATTAACAGAAAAACAACAGCGAAGAAGCACTGTGATAAAGGCTTCTGGTGCATTAAAATCAAGGCGCCATTTGTTTACATCAAGAGATAGTGAACTGTCCATAAGAGCCCTTCTTCCCATTCCTCCCCTCTTTACAGTGTATCTGAAATCCGAGTAGGATGGCTCCTCAAATGTGGGTTTTCGCAGTCCCTTCTCTCAGGGTGGGGGGGGCAGAGGCCACCTCTATGCTCATTCCATTTCCCCTAGATGTTAATCCATTTGCTGGAGCAACCCCTTCCCTCATAGATCGCCCTTTCCGCTAGCATGGACCAGTCCATATCATTCTTCTAATCCTGCAGCTGGGGCACTTGTTCGGCCTTTCACATTTGCACAATGTTAGGTTTTGCAGTCATCAACCCCCTAGGATGGGGGATTCGGTGGAGGGGGGGGGGGAAGGGCCGCCTCAATGCTCATTCCATTTCCTCCAACAGTTAGTCCATTTGCTGGGACCTCCCCTTCCCTTGTAAATTGACCTCTGGCTAGCATGGACCAGTCCATGTCATTCTTTTAATCATGTAGCTGGGGCACTTGTTCGGCCTTTCACATTTGCACCGTGTTATGCTTTGTAATCATCAATCCCCTAGGAAGGTTGAATGCCTCCCACACTTTTGAGGGCACCACTTAGCGGAGGCCAGCTGTTTACCTCTACACATCCCATTTAAACAGTTGACTACTGCCTTCCAGTATTGTTGGACAACTGGGCAGCTCCAAAGCGTGTGAAAGAATGTCCCTTCTTGACCACATTGCCACCAACATAGCAGGGAAGCAAATTTACCAATTTTTAACATAGTAGTACGGGCATAATAACTTCTATGCAAAAGTTTCAATAATAAAGCAGAATGTGGAGCAAATGGCCACCTCCTGGGGGGAATCTAGGGCTTCAAACCACTCGTCATCCTCTAATCCCTCCATGTCTCAATCCCATTTTTCTCTTTTGGTGTAGAGGTATATTTGGGTAATTATTAATTAGTTTGCGATATGGAGGGAGATTGCCTTTCTGGGCATATGTTTATCCAGGAGCCAGTCTTCAAGAGACGGGGAGGTGGGAAGTTCCCCACCTTTGGGTATCGCCTGTTGTAATGCATGGCAAATTTGCAAATACCAGAAAACCTCAGTGTGTGCTAACTGATAATCTTTCTGGAGGTTGTTAAATGGGACTACCCCATCCTGAGTCGACATTTCACCCACCCTGGAGAGACCTATAAGGTCCCATTTATCAAATCCCGACTGTGTCCCTAGTGTGCCTAATGAAGCTGTGTCTCACAGGGTGGAGTTGCCTTTGTAATCTTCCCCTGTCATTCCAGGGCCCTAAGTGTCATGTTCCAGACTAAGAGAGGGACTGACAATGGAGTGGGTAAGGCAGAAATATGTGGTTTCCCATATATGGCTCTGAGATAGCCCCTGGGTCTTATGGCCAGCCTGTCCATATGATAAGCCCAGTGATTGATGACAATAAGATGTGCCACCCAGTAGTATTTCTGCACGTTGTACCAGCTCAGAGTCAATTTCTTAAGGGCTATTTGGGGTGGGCCTCCATTTCAGAGTAATGTTGGGAATTACGATTCAATCATTTGGAAATATGAGTGTGTGACTGGGTATGGTGTATTTTGTAGGCCATATAGGAATCGGGGAAGAATCATCATTTTGAACAGGGCCGTTTTTCCTAGTAGTGATGGGGTAACGTTCACCAGTAATTGACATCTTGTCGGGGACGTTCAAGCAGGGGTTCGAGATTATGTGTGTAAACATATTTGGGGTTATGGGTAATCTATATCCTTAGATATCCGAAACCTCTCTCTCCACAACCTTCACCACACAATTCCAAAGCAGGTGTGGTATTGCTCCTTTGAGGATGTGGATCAAGGACTTATCCCAATTGATAGTATAGCCTGAGTGCTGTCGGTATACATCTAGGATATGCATTACTCCAGTGGTTCCCAACCTGTGGTCTGTGACACATTCCCAGGGGGTCCACAGGCCTGACCTGGGATGAAGGCACTTCTCCAGCTGGGGCCTCTGATAAACACGTGTGTGTCTTTATATTTATTACTTCCTTTGTTCAGCAGTTTTAAAAGCACTGTTTAGCTCCTGTACAGCAAAAATAAAAGCGTCAAGATAACTCTATTGATTAATGTACCTGCTGGAGAGGAATGAGAGTTTTGGGCAGTGGCAGTTTTGACTCAAAGGCAGCACAGCTGGTTAATATGCCTGCTGCAAAGAACATGTATCATGCAAAGAACAGTATTTTATGTGCATGGCACAGTGGGTTACTGCTTTTGTCACAGAGATTCTTTTGTTACTGTTCAGTTCATAATGGTCATCTAGCACAGTGAGCTATGAACTGCCAATAAAGAGCTGCATGTAAACCACATGGCACAAATTAGAAAGTTGTTTTTTTCATAGTGTTTCATTTTCCTTGTGCTGCTAATAAAGGTTTGCTTGTGTAGAAATACATTCTGAATCCTAAGTGCCTACCAGTGTGGATGACATGTGAATCCTACACCTTGTAGTCCCCTGTAAAGTTCCCTGACACCCTACAGTGCTATGAGAGGTGCTATAAAACAAATGAATTACATGTGACAGAGAGGCTAGGGAGAGATGAGAGGCCCTAATGGTTTACTTCCTTTCCCCATCACTTATTTATGTGAAAAAGCTTTCTCAGATCTTAAAAACCTAAAAAATAAAAACAGAAATCACTCTGGGAATGTAGAATCTGACCTGAGGATTCACCTATCCTAAATAAAACCAAACATTGAAAAGGTAGTCGCCGAGATGCAGTGCCAACGTTCCCAATAAAATGTTTTGATTTGTGCATATTTTTTCAATATATAAGATTTATATCTTTAGTAATTTGAGTATTTGTTTGGTGTGTACTTGTTATATTTTTTGCAAATTACTCTTTTAATGTTTGAAATTTAAATTGTACAAATTGCTGGGGGGCCCCTGCTTCCAGTAATGAATCATTGGTGGTCCTCAGTAGTCAAAAGGTTCGGAACCACTGCATTACTCTGTCCAAAGTATGAGATGCGTTAGAAATGTAGAATAGAATGTCGCTGGTGTAGAGGGAGATTTTATCTTCCCTGCCTTCAATCCACCTTAGGCCCCTGATCAGGGAGTTGCCTCTAATCCAAACCTCTAGGGGTTCCAGGACTAAAGCAAATATTAGGGAGGAAAGCGGGCATCCCTGATTTGTTCCCTGCTGTAGTTGGAAAAATGGAGACATGCCCCTGTTCACCGCCACTTGGGCCAGCAGATTAGTGTATAAGAGTCTCACACATTATATGAAATATGGTCCGAAACCAAATCTGTCTAGGACTGCAAACATGAATGACTATTTGATAGTATCAAAGGCCACTTGCGCGTCCAATGAGAACACCAGTGCATCCTCTTGGAGGCTCAACACACATCCCAGGATGCCCGGAATAAGGCCAGATTGGTCAGGGTCCATGAAAGTACTGATAACTTTAATTAGTCTGTGGGCGAGTAACTTAGCCAAGATTTTGGCTTCCACATTTAATAGGGAAATGGGCATTTATGAGGTACATTGATCTTGCAGTTTGCCACCTTTATGTATCATCACTATGGGTGTTTGCCTCTGATCACTAGGCAGAAAGCCCTTCTTTTACCTTTCTTTAAACATTCGCAGAAGATAAGGTGTGGTCTTGGATGCAGTGAGTAGCCCACAGGGGTTTTACCTGAGGATAAATTATGGATCCCATGTATGACCTCTGATTCAGAGATCTCCTGGTCTAGATCTTTCCTGTTGGGGTGTGATAGTTGCAGGAGTTGTAAGTCGGCTAGTAATTCACGGCACTCGTCAGAAGCGATGCATGTCGATGAGTAGAGAGTCGCGTAATAGGCCGCAAAGTCATTTGCCATGCCCCATCGATCACCCACTCGCTGTCCTCGGTCATTTAAGATTTCCCTGACCAAGCGTTTGGCTGTGTTTCTTTTGTCTAGCTGAGCCAGAAGTTTGCCCACTTTGTTCTCCACCTCACAGAGATTATGTTGTGTTGCGCAGAAGCTGGCCCTAGCGGCATCCGTCGTGACCTTCTTATATATGATCTGTGTGTAAGATCCCCTTGTTTTAGGAGCTGAGCCTCTGTCTCGAGAATACCTTGCTCCAAAGTTTCCAGTTTGGCTATGTTTTTCTTCTTGTGTCCTACTATTAAATAAAGGCTGTGACCACTGATAACTGCCTTGTATGCCTCCCACAGAGTCTGGGACTACTCAACGTAGGAGTCATTCTCGTCAAAATATTTTTCTGTGGCTTTAAGGAGGCTTTCGCGGATGTGGGGTACTTGGAAGTACCATGGGTTAAGCACTATACATTTGGGTCTTTGTTGATCCTCCTGGCCATACACAGCCCAGACCAGGGAATGGTCAGAGATGTCTCTGGCTAGATGGTGAGTTTCCTGGAAGTGTAGGATCTGGATGGATAGTGTGAAAATGTAATAAATACGTGAGAGGCTGCCATGAGCTCCCAAATGGTGTGTGTATTGTAGTGTTGTGGGGTTTAGCGTACGCCATGTGTCTACAAGGCTTAGCTCCTCTACAAGGTCAGCCCGGGGGTAGGAGTGGGCCTCTCTCTCCTGGGGGGCGGGAAAGGGTCCCGGGAATCACACATGGCACTATTAAAGCTGCCCCCATCACTAGCCCCTCTTCGGAGAGATGAAGGAGGAGAGTGGCAAGTTCCGGGAACACAAGGTTATGCAATCATTGGGGGGGTACACTAAGATTAAGTTATTGTTTAGTGTGAGAGATTCTTGTGCTGGAGACAGAGAGTCTGGGGGAGTCTGTAGCTGTAATTCTCCATTGGTCCTAGGCGCTTCGTTAGGGAGTGTAATTTGTCAAGTTTAGTCTGTTGGGGCCCTTGGGGTCCTTTGCCACCCACCATGTTGCGAGGTCGCCCACCAGATATGTTAGTGCTGATAGTCCAATCCTCTTGATGGAGGGAAAAAGGGGGTGAGGGGGCACACAGCTGTGTGCTTCAACTTTCCCATCAAGGTCTTTCCAATACCCCCGCGGAGGGTGCTTTGATAATAGCCCAGGCGTCGGCAGTCTGATTTGATAATGAGGAGGCTCTTTTATGGATCGTTACATCTGAGGGCTACTGACACACACTGGGCATCAACTACACTTTTGTGGGGGTTGGGAGCGTTGAGATGCGTCACTGTGCCTCTACGCTGCAGCCTGGGCTTTCCCCTTTTTAGCATTCCTATGGGCTGCCATCGGGTGGCACAGTCATTCTAGGGTGTGAGTACAGATGTGCCCCTAATAGGTTTCAGGAAGGCTGCATGTGCCAGTGCTTCAGTGCGCCTATGTCTCAGTCGACACACCTCTCTGAATGCTTGCTCCCTCCTGTGATCCCTCAAGCAGGAGGAGACTTAGAAGTGGTTTCTGTGCCCCCAGGTGGTATACTCACAGCAGAGATAAATTCAGGCCAATCGGCTTGGCTTCAAAATGGTGGCCCTCACCTAATTTCAAGTCTTGGGGCTTTTGTGGCGGCTGTGCCGTGTCCTGCAGCTGTGCACAGCTGCTCCTGCCACTTCTCTGGGGATGTCGGTAAAGGACTCGTTGAAATAATGTTCACTGTCAGTATTCGAACAGGAAGTAGCAAGGCTCTCCGCAGCAATGGTGCCGTCTCCCTTACGGAATCGGCCGCGCTCTGTGGTAGCGCGAGGACAGCACCGCGGTGTGGGTGAAAGCCAGAGTCTTGTCAAACTCCCTCAGGATAGACAAATACAAGGGGAGTAGCTTCACTGGTGTCCCCGGGGCATGTGGAAAGTTAGCTACTCACCCACATGCCGCGGGGTCTGGATTGTGTGTGGATAGTTAGGGGATCTCCTTGCAGCCGCTCTAGAAAGAGGCCATCTTTCCTTGTGATCGGCCACACCCCCCTTTATTATTCCAACATCAGCACTCCTAAACATGAAGTACAGTTATCTAATTTTCTTCAATAAAAAAAAACATTTCAGTGTGTCATATTCATAGTTTACATCATCAAAGTGCTGTTAAAAAAATCAAGTCTCGCTCGTGGAAAAAAAGAGTGAAAGAAACCCCTTTACCGAATACTTGTGATGTGTATCTTACACTTAAAAACATTTAGCCAAGGAAGAAAAGCAAAGGTGATTTATCATTTCACTATATTTTCCTTGGTATGATTTAGAACTGTTAAAAAGACATTGTAATCAGTGCTGCGGACAAAGGTTGGGCAGTCGTAGTACTCAATAAAAATGAGTACATGGAGCAGGGAGTAGTACAAATCAATGATGAAATGTATGATATAAAACTTGATTCGACCGCACACAACAAATAATGAATAGAATAAATCAGAACTTTCAGTACGGTTTTGATGAGGGATGGATCAGACATAAAGGACTCAAATCTTTGACTAATCGCACACCACAAGCTGCATTACTGTATCTCTTTCCCAAAACCACAAATACACAAGAATTCATTAAAACCACAAGGACGATTGATAGTATCAGGCTGCATTTCATTAATTTAAACACAAGACACTTTCCGAATATGTGGATTTCTTTTTTGAAACCATTCCCTACGTTTAAAAAGTTATTCAGCCAAGATACAGAAGACATCATAAAATAAAAAAAGGGATGCCTTTATAATAAGCAAATACAATAGCTGGTGAAATATGTCCTTGCCTTGGCATACACTAACATTACCCAAAATGAAGCACTAGAGGTGATAGAGCTATACTTCAACAAAAAGGTGAAACCACACAGGGTACCTAAGGACAACATTCTGTCAGTAGCCAAAATTTCACTTGCAAATTATTTCTTTCTCTTCACTAAAGACATTTACATACAAACAAAGGGGATTGCCATGGGATTGTCATTCGCACCAGTAATGGAAATATTGTACATGGTTGAAAATTAAGAAAACTCCATGATTGGAAAGTGTTGATATTAGAATACTAAATGTCAAGTATTTATGTACAATAAGTGAAAATTATGTAAAGAATAGAACATTTTGTAAATATGAATAAACAGTGTGCGTATATTTAAGGTTGGCATGGATTCATAGCAAAGGACCAACAGAGTAAGGGCCTTCTGAGGTTTGGGCATCTCTTCACTACTCTATTGAGAGAGGGTGAACAGTGGGCCAGATCTCACTGTCTGTCACAGGTAACACCTGGTGTTAAGGTACAATAAAACTGTAAAATGACCCCTCACAACAGGGGAGAAAACTCCCATGGTTTGACGGGGGCTTATTTCTGTGTGCTTTGGGATTATCTTTTTGAAAATAGAAAAAAACAGTGAAAGTTTGCTTCAAATCTCCATCATTTTGACGGAGCCATCTGTCAAACTTTCAGTGCATTCAAAGGAACTGCCAAGACATCTCAGAATTTGGCTGCTGTATACTCCTTTAGAGCGAGGGAGAACTTACTATGTCCCCAAGATAGAGTAAATACTCATCTGCCAAACTCTAGGCCCTTATTTGTAGCCAGTCACTTGGCCTTCTGATCATATTATCCACTAGGTCCTACCTTGTCAGAGTATTCTTCATTGTTTCTATCACAGGTGCCTCTTTGTGTTCATTGGTATACACATTCTCCCCTATAGTCCTGGTTATGAGCTAGGCAGAGCGAAATTATTGTTTGAAATTCCACTTCACCTGATTCTAAATGGGCAGATTGTCTCACATCCTGTTTTTTTCCGTCTGTTGGAGAAACAGCCCCAATTTGTCTGGCTGGTAATTCCAATCCGAAAAATCACATGAGGTTTTGACCGCAGCAGCGGGCAATGCCTCTTGCTCCAGTGTTTTTTTCTGAGGGAGAGTATGCATTGCTCTCCCATCAGATCTTAACTTTCCTTTCCCTCCCTTACTCCTCACACCCCCTTCCTCCCCTCACCTAAATTCACTGTACTTTTACCACCAGAATTTTTTTTTCACACAGCAATTCTCCATATCATGGGGCGTAACTCATAATTTGGCATTGTAACTGTAGGTATTAGTGATGATTTACTGTCCTCCCCCTATACTGTGCAACTTGTAATTAGGGCCTGAATGTTACAGACAATGTCCAGTTGCCCTTCACACATACCCCTAATGCTCATACCTCTGGTCTGCTAACTGGTGCAGTCAAGGATACGCACTTATACCCCTCATATGCTGTCTGCTACAGTCAGTGATGCACATTCATTTCACAGCACACTTCTGGTGAATCTGCAATTGATTACAGCAGACCCCATCATGCCCAGTAGTTCTGGCTTATGCCAGTCCACGATTGTGCCCTCACTATTGCTCAGTATGGTACCTTCAGTTTGGAAGTTGCTGATGGGGTCCACTGGCTATATTAGTGATTATCACCAGGCCAATAATTGGATCATATGCCCTCCATCTCTATCAGAAAGGCCACCAACAACCCGCTGCTCTCTTTATTAGTGCTGCTGGGGGCCCATATCACTGCCCTGCTAATCAACCCAGGTATTCCTCCAGTCTCTTCACAGACTCCTCCCATTCACATTTGCTGCCCAGCTTTGTCAGGCCAGTGCTCTATATGCTCCTTCTGCACGGGTCTAGGCCACATCCAAATGTTGGCTGAAGCTCACTGTCTCCCTCCAGGGGTAATGGCGCTGTACCTTGGTGCACCAGGACTACCAAGGCTGTCCCTCTTCTTAACACAGAGCCAGCTGTTTTCCAGTTCATATTCACTGAACCATGGCCTCTCCCCTCATCTCTGCTTGAACAACTGCAGGCCTAGTCTGTGTCCAGCCCTGTGGTGTAAGTTACTCCATCTCAATTGTCTACTTCCACTGTGTCTCATCCTCATCAGAACTACTCATGCATGAAGATGAGTCCAATGCAGGTAGATTATACCACTGGATTCTACTGATTTGATCCCAGGCTGCAGGAGTTCACAGCTTACACTGTCATTTTACTGCGCAGCTCACTGCCCCCTCCGCAAAAAAGAGTTGTTTAGAAATAGGATGAGATCTATTATTTTGTTTCAATTAAGCTTTTTTTTGGCAGCTGGAATTCTAGTTTGTCAATTCAGCTTTTGTTATTTCCCCTAGTCACAAGTACACGAAAAGCATAGTGTACCACTTTGAGTGGGAAGGCAGCAGTGAAGGATCTTTACTGTTTATTATAAAAGCAGAAGCAGATGAATCCCTGGCAGTTGCATTTCTCGTTAATAGACACAAAGCACCAGGAGAAGGCATTCTCTGTACAAATGCATCGGGTAAGAGCTAGTATATAAGAGGAAACTTTGTACAAATGCTTTTCATAGGTCTGGATATGGATGTAAGCGTATTTCTATAAAAAGAGTTCAAGTGGCATTGCAGCTTATTGTTCAGAAATGGTCTTAGATGGATGTTTTCCACACACGACATTGTGTGTGTAGGTGCATGTATATATATATATATATATATTTATATACACAGAAATTCACCAGTTGTTGTTAGCAGAGCTAACTATAACTTGTGCCCCACCACCATGCACTGCTTATGACCTCACATGTTACATCACTCATGACATGTTTTATGAGATCATTTATGACATCACTGATGATATCTCAGAAGGCATTATTGATTGCATGAGGGCTTGCAGTAAGCCCCCCACAGGCAGCCAACTCCACATTGCACACAGCCTTTGGCCATGCACAGCAGGGGGCTAGCAACCGGGCCAACCCACCCTGAGGCAAACCTCTCTCTCGGAGGCAGTCAACCTCACCCTGCACACAGCCTTTCGTAACCTGTGGTATGGGGTTGGCTGCAGGGCCTGGATTGCAGCAAGGCCCTGAATCCAGCTGTCCACAGGCAACCACCCAGAGGCAGCAAACCCCACACCATGTACGGCCTTTGCTCATGTGTGGCATGGGTTAGCCACAGGGTTTATGTTGCAGACAGGACCTGCTTCCAACTCTCCACAGGCAGCCAACCTCACACTGTGCACAGCCTTTGCCCACGCAGAGTGGGGTTGGTCTCAGGGCTTGGCCTGCCTTCAGAACCTCTGGCAAAACTCCCACAGGCTGCCAACCCCATACTACACACAGCCTTTGGCGTGCTCAGCGTAGTGTTGACCTTTATGCCCCGGGGACACCCTCCACTGGGGCCAACATATACATATTAAGGGGAGGGAATGTTTAGCCCCCTCCATGAGCTTTATTAGGTCCTGGGGACCCAATTTCCCGTGGCCAAACCAATAAAAAAGGTGAAGGGACCACGTGGCTCCCACTCCCTGAGCCTTCATAGGCCTTGGAGACCCCATACCCTGGTGTCATTTTATATTTGAACGAGTGGAGGACTGCACAGCCCCTCTGTGAGACTTATGAGGCCCTGGGAACCCCATACTCTGGGGGCAAAGCCAATTAAAAAGGGGAGGAGGGCATATGCCCCCCCATGAGCTTTTTGGGGTCTTTGGGCTCCATTCCTTGAGGCCATGTAATTAATAAAGGGAGCAGCGATTGAACATCCCCTCCCTGAGCCTTTATAAGCCCTGTTGCTATGAGCCAGGACCCCACATTTAGGCCATTAGTACCACTCGGGGTATAGGTTCTAACATGATTTTGTTGCAAGGTATGGATGCTTAGAGATGGAAAATGTTTGATAGCAAGTCATTACTCTTTGCCTTTTGTCTGATATTATTGGGTTATCAACCATAGCCGGAAACAAAAAGTTTATCATATTTTTGATAAATAGTATAAAAATTCATCATAATATGTGGAAAAATAAATCTAATTCCACCAAGTTGGTGAAATTCAATTTAATGTAAAAATAATTATGATTATTAATTGTAATAATAACAATATAGTCCTTAAAATTATAACAATAGAACGTCATTGTATTCTTCATATATTAATATAGATTACATGCATTATTTTCACTGTTTCACTGTTCACCTATTTAATGCGCCTTCATTATGTTGGATACTTTGCCCCTCAATACGAGTCTGGCGGTCCTGGGATCGCCAGACTCAGGGTGGAGGTTGGCCTGCGCCGCCAAAGCAGCCGTCCGGCCTCAACATTACACCCCTGGTGGACCCAAGCAGCACTGCCTGGGGATTACAAGTCCCCTCTCTGCTAGCTTTTGCATGTAGGTCCCACTGCAGAGACAGGATGCTGGGGGCCCCAAGATTGCGGTCCAAACAACTTGGGCAGCACAGCTATACCATTGACTCAATGAGTTGTCTCCTTAGCAGTGCTTTAAATGGGTCGGTACTGTCCGGTACTGAGTACCAGCACTTTTTTATTTTGAGAGGGAGAGTACTGGCACAGCTCAAGAAAAACGTAATACTTCTAATTGGAGAGTACCAGCAGTTCTCAGAAACAAGCAGGTACTCTGGCACAGAGTACCTGCACTTTAATTTTTCCATTTCAAGCACTGCCCCTTAGCAGTAAGAGTCTCTTCCATCCTATCAATGTTATCCTAGGCTGAGTTAGTGAACACATAACACTGGAAGAACAATTTGCCCATTTAGGGTAGCAGCAAGTTACTGAAGACACAAGGCGGTATCATTTTCTTCCAGTTGTGAGTATGAAATACCATGACCAAGTCTGTTTAGAGTGTGAATGATGTCAACATTGCCTGTCGGCGTTTTTATGGTGTATGGGAGCAACAATTGCTTGGGGGATTTCTGCTGGCCATTTGTGACTGCATATATAATGTCATGACTGAATGATTGCATAAGTAAGGTGACCCTTTTGGACAGCTTTGTGTTTTCTGGATCTCCAGTGAGACCTCCTAATAAGAACTATGTAATGTAATCAGGCACTGTAAATGAATCTTTATCAATGTCTGATGTATGATATGGCCATGGTGTTGATGTCAAGGTTGTTCTAATCATTTGTTTTATATGCAATGATGTTTGATCAGTGTTCTTGTTCATGTCTGTTACCTTAACCTTTAAAACTGGAAATTCTATTTACAAACTCTGATTTTCTCTTACAACGTCCTGTAGCATGACACTATCAGGTTGGGCCAATAATTTTCCTTGGTTGTCTGGGAATATGTGGAGGCTGTCACAGAGCTCGAAGTCCAATTTTCTTCTAATATGCTTCTTGGTTGATTCGTCTATCCCCTGTATTCCTCTGCGTGTCATGAGGGTTTCAAGCCTTTTAGTGAGAGTAGTCTCAAGTATTACCTCTTTGTTAGGAATAATCACAGTTCTAATGTATTGAAATGGTTCATCACATGCTTCATCTCTCATATTTTTGTAGTGATCATCAGTTTGAATGCTAGATGCATGATCTTCCTTCTTTACTTTAAACCTTGTATAGTTCCTATTACAAGATTTATGATAATGGGCTTCTACAGCCACTATGTCACTACTACAAACTGCTAAGATCTTTGAATCACAATTAATGGTTGCACACTATCGAAGCCTTTTGTCAACTATGAGCTGTGTGGCCTTGATTAATATCTCACACGTTGATGTTCCCTTGTGGCATTTTATGCACGTTTGATTTTAATGATGTTCTTCTGTTTAAGAGTTTACTGGTGCACTCACTCGTCCAAGGATCATCTTTGACACTTGCTTCAGCTTTCCGCTTAATAGTCTGTAAATTTCTAATTCCTGCACTTCCTGTGGTAAAATACTTGGGAACCGTTTTGCTTTCCACATTTCTCGCGATATCTAACAGTGGAATGTGATTCCTTACTTGAGCTGCCTCTTACAAAGTTTTCCATGATGAGTAGTCCTGGAGGCTTGTCAGCGTAACTCCATTTTGGATATTTGACCATAAATTAATCATACACTGGGGATCAGAGGGACAGGATGTGCTTGTTTCAGTCTTCTTCTTGATGCAGCAGGGTCATTCACCACCAGCTCTGGAAAAATAAATTAATTAAAACATTTCTAAATTTTACTTGGTGTACTTAATATAATCATAATTACTATTCTAACGATTGCCAATTTATATAATCACATTTACTGTAATTGCAAATTTTAATCATAAAATCCCAAATAATAAAAAATTATGGAAACATTTCCTTTAACCTCTAGGTATCTGGAAGTGGAGTGGTAACTCACAAAAGGCAAAGAGTTATGACTTGCTGTCACATATTTTCCATCTCTAGACTTCTATACTTTGCTAAAAAATCATATTAGTACCCATCCCCCCAAGTTGTACCGATAACATGGTTGGCTCAAGGCTTATGGGGGACACCATTCCCTGGGGCAGTTCATTATTTTAAAGGGGACAGGGGTCACATGGTCCCCATCTTGGAGCCTTATTAGTCCCCAAGGATGCCATCTCCCATGACCAACTATCATAAAAGGGGAGGGGCCCTCTTCATGAGCCTCATTACAACCCGGGGACCTGATCCCCCTGGGCTGTAACTTATTTCAAAGGGGAGGGAAGTCCCCCAGGACCCACATCAATTAAACTTGGGTGCCCGGGGCCCACTTGGGGCACCCATCAAGCATACAGGGGCACCAAGGAAGCACCAAGACCCCCACAACCCCAGCTGGCAGCCTGCATGGGATGGAATTCTGCATTGCTCTCGCCCACAGGGAGGAGCTATTTATGCAGTTCCGTCTGGGTGGAGCAGTCTGTTGATCTGTTTTCCTGCCCTGACCGCTACAAATGTTTTTGAACCCTAATTTCTAAAACTACTGAGCGGATTCACACCAAATTACAAAAAGCACAATCTGCGGACCACAATCTAGTTTCCAGACAAATTTGTTGAAATTCCCTTCAGCAGTTTTTGCTGTAGTGCTTCTTAAAGACGTCTATGGAGAATGAATGGGAATTTTGCATTGTGACCCCCTTTTTTCTGGGCTCCCACTTGACAGATCACCCTAAAACTTTCCATGAATAAACTAGTCAAAATGTAGCAGTTGTTTGGAACCTCTCATGCAGATTGGTCAAACCTGGCCAAAGCTATTACCAACACAAAGAATGTACAGTACTAACTGTAACTACCCCGTCGTTGACAGCCTAATATACATATATATATATATATATATGTATATATACATATATACATATATATATATATATATATATATATATATATATATATATATATATATATATATCAAAATAAGCAAGTCCTGGACTACCAAGGCATATTCAGTGGCGGTCCGACCATGGAACCAAAAAGTCCAAATATAACAGTAACGTGTCCTTACTCGGTAGAAGGAAAAAGGTACGGACACCTTAAGAAAGTTGCAAATATTAATTCAAATTATTTAAAGTTATGTCCAGAACTCCTGGGAGCCTGTATGTCAACAGAATTTGAAACATTTAAAAAACGAGAAAATTATAGCTGATGTGTATAATCGATATGTGTCTATACCTTCATATCCATATATCATATCAAAATATATACTCATAATTCTATCTCCAGTTAAATCCTGAATTCATTTCTGTGTAACCTAGTGGTTCCAAATTAATTGTAAAATACATGCACCTGCAATACCATAAATAAACATCGTATATCTACTCATGTCACATCCAAGTTAGTTATCATGCCATATTTGAACATAAACCATCATACTATTTCCTCATTAGAATAAGCACTTCCTGCTTGACATGATGGTTCTATAGTTATGCTCCCCAAGTGGGTTATCATACATTCATTCACAATTGCTCCCATCTAACATTGTACATAATCATGTGAAGTCCAATAATTTCATTGAAATGATACTATGGCCTTTCCGCCCTAAAGTCTATGTTTGATCTCATTTAAATGCTCCCCTACACCATTAACATGTACAAACCTCATATATTGTATATACAACCAAATCCAAAAGAAGCTTGAGTATCGTAGATCAGCTAACTTTTCTCATATCCTTACCTTGAGTACCCAGATGAACACTCATTTTCTCACCTGAATTCAAACCCAGGGGGATAAAAGTCATAAACTTGATGATATATTTAGATTCTATTGTACGTAACAATTTCTGGGTATCCCCCCCGCGTGAGTTAGATCTAACCTGATCACACACCACAAAACTGAGCAAATTTTCTTTTCCTTGATGTATTTCATGAAAATGCCTTATAACTGCAATCAAAGTTCCGGATTGCTCTCATGTGTTCTAACACTCTTTTTTTCGCTTTATGGACAGTACTACCTACATAGATCTTATCACATGGACATCTCTGAGGGAGCGTAGCTCTTCTACTCAAAATTAACATGCAATGTTTATGAACTAATACACAATAATGCAGCATAGAAAATGTATTAATGTACTCTTGTTAAACGTGCGCTTGAAATGTGCCCACAGGGAGTGGCCACCAATGTATACGAGGGTTAATGAAATTGACTAATAATGAAGAATTAATGTATTAATATGTGATTTTATACTAGTAATATGAGTTATATGTGTTAATGTTTGCTAATAAATCATTAGGCCTTAGTTAGCATGAGTCGAGGCCTAGCTGCCCGGCTTCATATTAAATGTGTTTTTCTAAAGTACAGTGTGCTGACTTGCTGAAGGACATGAACTTGTACTCTTCCAAAAGTTAGAAGATGAGTGTACCCGTAGTAGATCCGTTCTCATGAAATTCGACTTGCTCAAGGAAGCGTTCTTGCTGAGTGCAACAGTGTAGACTAGTTACAGGTACAAGGTCGTCTGAACCGGTACAGACAATGGAACCACTGATTAGGGATGCGAAAAGGACCGCGAGAGTATGAAATCATACTGGACATTCTACCCGTTGGAGACGTCAGTCACAAGAACCAATAAACTACGTGCGAACTGTTATGGGGTGACAATTTTGATTAAATCACTTGAAACCTATTGGATGAAGATAATGGGGTGCCAACCCTACCCAATTAGAAATTAGCGGACTATACAACAGAAAAGGGATAAAAACCTTTGACACAAGAAGCCAGAGAGAGGTGCCATTGCGAACCTTTGCTATTACCCAGAGACTTTGTCACTCTACCTAGTGACTTTGTTGTTTGGTTCTGCAAACCATCTTCACCTTATCTTGCCCGTTCTATACTTTTTCTCCTTATGAGGGAAGTGTCCCTACTTACCCCGTCTTGCTGAACGTTGCAGTGTTTCCTGGCTGATGGCGAATCAACTGATGTCCTGAGGATGAAGACTGACTCTGTATGCTGACTCATTACTGAGTGTAACTATATAATGACGAAATATATTTGTCTACTTGCTTTTCCTTTCTAGGTACCAACTGCTTCTTTTGACAGAGACCTTAGTTAGAAGATTTTTCCAAATTGATGTTGCCAGATTGTTTTGCATGAAGCCCAACATGCCAATGCTAATTCGAGGTTAGTTAAGGGGTTCACTAAATGGACACAAATAGACAAATGACTGAATCTATGCTTTGTTGAATAATGCGCTAATGATACTCTGCTAAGGTTAATCTATGTTGACGTCGTGCTATGTTCTAATATTTGTGATCTTTGCTTTGATGAAATCATATCCGTGTTGCCAAATTACGACAATGTTGATGTGTTTCTTGGGTTTGAGACTAATAAACTTGCTATTAGAATTGTAATCAATAGGGAATAAATATCATAAAATGGTACTAAACTGGTGTGGTTATTCATGACTGAAAGGTCATGGTGGTCTTTGAGTCTTATTGATGACGTTATTGACATATTAATTGACATGTTGATCAGTTATCTTGTCCCAAGGTGTCTTCAATCAGGGTCAAAAGATTCATTGGCCTAAAACGAGTCCCGGAGTGAATAAAATAAATAGAAAGAGACGCGTTAGCAGTTCAAACAATACACGCAAAATCTGTATTACAATTGTAATGTTCCTTAATCAAATAGTCCTTCTGTCCATTTCCTGATCTAACATTAGTACAACTAATGCTATATTTAAATGCCTTACACTTCCTACAGTAAAAGAATCCCATGGGTCCCCCTGCATTGTTATCTTCATTCTTAGAACTTGTCACCACATTATGGCTCAAGTTATCCCACAATGACCTTCCCTTACCGAAAGTAACCAACAGCATGTTAGGAATACAAGCCACCGGATTCTGCTCTGTTTTTAAAATGTGCCAACTTTTTGTGAGAACTTGTCTCACATTGTAAGCCTGATTAGAGTAAGTTGTAATAAATCTTACTTCGTCCACATCGTTGCATGATTCCTGCACTTTATATAGTAAGTCTGCTCTTGAGCATTCATCTGCTTTTCTTTTTGCCTGTATAATGATATTATTGCTGTATCCCCTCTCTCCAAAACATTTACACATTCTCATGCTCTCCTGTTGGTAATTTTCCCATGTACTACATATACGTGTGGCTCTTAGTACTCCCCCATAAGGGATGCTCATTATCAATTAAGGTGGATGTGCACTTCTAGTATTTAGTACACTGTTCCCTGCCATAGCTTTTCAAAACAATCTAGTGCTTA
Source organism: Pleurodeles waltl (assembly GCF_031143425.1). Lineage (NCBI taxonomy): Eukaryota > Metazoa > Chordata > Amphibia > Caudata > Salamandridae > Pleurodeles > Pleurodeles waltl. Next base: position 260,102,893 of record NC_090442.1, read on the forward strand.
AAACATCATTCTCAATTGATATCTCCACATCCAAAAATTGAATATGTGTCTTGCTATGTTGTTCACTCAATTTTAAATTATATTCATTGTTATTCAAAGCAGCCACAAAATTAATTGCAGAGTTCTCATCTCCTTTCCAAATCACAAGATGTCATTGATATAACAACACCAACTTTATCCTCAAAGTCAGCTATCTCAGTAGACACCTGCTCCTCCCACCAACCCATAAATAAGTTTGCATAACTTGGAGCGAAGCAAGTGCCCATAGCTGTCCCCTGTAGTGGCATGTATACTTGTTATCAAATAGGAAAAAGTTGTTATTAAGGCAGTACCAAATCATATCACAGATCATTTCGGTATATAACAAAAATGAGATTGATCTCGCTCTCATATAGTATCCAGCTGCTGCTAATCCTAGATCATGCTATATGCAAGTGGAAAGACTTGTAAAATCAAGTGTCAAAAGCAAGATATCCTCCTCCCAACTCAAACCATCCACAATCTTCAAAAATTGTATAGTATCTTTAACACATGATGACAAACCTTCTACAAATGGTTTGAGATAATAATCAATATATCTTGAAGTACTTTCAAATAGAGAACCCATTACCGACACAATTGGTCTCCCTGGAGGATTCTGTCTATCTTTGTGTAACTTCGGTAAAAGATACAAATCTGGAGTTTTGGGCTGATTGCATCTCAAAAATGTATATTCTTCCCACTCCAGTAAACTTCTTTCCCTTCATTCCACTAAAAGCTCATGACATTTAACGGTGGCTAACTTTAGGTCTACCTTGTTAGCTCTAGCATAACAGTTGGGATCCCCCAGTTGTCATTCCCCTTCCAAAAGGTACTGGCTCTTGTCGAGAATCACTACATTCCCACCCTTATCCGATTGCTGGACCACAATACTAGTATCTTTTTTCAGATTTTCCAAAGCCAATTTTTGAGAGGCAGAAAGATTATCTGATTTCTTACTACTAGATCTATACCTCATTTTTTAAGCTGTTTAATCACATCCCTTGCAAAAACCTCTATGGCATCACTATGTACCGCTGGTAGAAATGTTGAGGGACTAAAGGGTTTAAAGGGACTAGGGCAAGATTTGCCTATCTCCATCCCCAAAACCTCTAAATTCAAAACTGGATCATCATGTGCTTCTGTGCCGTCATGTAAGGTAGACTATGTATCAACAACTCTGTCAGAAATACACAATCTGGTAACCTCATCATCTTTTTCAGGTAAACCAGAACTCACTCTCACTTTAGTTTGATACAATTTTTTTAACTTCTATTTCCTTACAAAAAGAAACAAATCTATCCTTGTTTGAACACAATCCAAATCACTAGTAGGGCAGAACAATAGGTCTAATGCTAAAAGCCTCTTCTTCTCCTATGTCAATTCTCTACTAGAAAGATTTACTACAGTCATTGTGTTGTCTTCCGCGCTCTTGTTGTTACTCCTGCTGTCATTTGACCTTCTTTTCTTTCTTTGTAATTTCGGTGCGCGATTCCTCTTCCTCTGCCTTTCATCCCTCTGCCTCTGCCCCTTTGTGGGAACGATTCCTTCTGTTGGCCTGTCCTTCCCTGATTCAGCAGACGGAACTGTTTTAAAACATTTGTCCTATTATATTTTTATCAGATCCTGGACCCTTTGCAAGAGTGGTATCTGATACGTCTGATAGGTTACTATCTGAAACATCACTTTCCTCAGGTACTCTCGAAGTTAAATCAGAGCTTCCATCCACACCAGAAGATACTGGTTCCTTGTAATCATCTGAATACATGTAGTAATATTTCCGATGGAATGTCAGAATACTTCCTGACTGATAGTCTTTGAAGTCACAAATACATTTTCTTTGTTTCTTAAGTGTGATCTCTTCTTCAAAATTTGAGTTGTTTTATCCAAGTTCTCCCTGAATTCATCCAAAGTAGCTTGCAACACCGATGTCAGTATTTCCCCATTAATATTATCTATCTCTTCCAGAATCTTATTCCTATCCTCTGAAGCATATTTAATCAATATTCTCATCATATTGAGAGAACTTACTTTCCCATTATCTGCCCATTCTTCTAGTAATTTTGGGCCAGGGTCCTCAGAGGTAGGAATTGTATAAATTTGCAATCCCCTAGGCCATAGGACAGTCACCATCTCCCGAGACAAACGCCAGCTATGCTTGTCAAATTTCAGTCCCAACAGTGAATAGAAAACAATTGCTGTAAAACGGCAGCACTCCAAATATTAATACACTTTACTGGTTAATACAAATCACACAGCATGCCGTCCTACCTCTGCACCCTAACATTAGCTGTGCATTATTGGCAGTTTCATGTTGTCGCTCTTGTAAATCACACTTGCAGCTTCACCTGCCGTCTCCTAGCCCTGTGTTATATCTCACTGGGCTAATAGAAACTGCTTACCAGTTTTTGCTGTAGTGCTTCCTGAAGAAGTCTATGGAGACCCCTGACCTGATTTTAGGTTGGGTTTCACTTCCCACGCCGTGTAGCTCCTCCTGACTGCGTCCGTGCCCTCTACCCCACCCTTGTTGCGAGTTCGAGGCCCCCCACTACCCTCAGGCACCCACCTGCGCCCCATCCCTGGTGCCTGGTGGTTTGCCGTAAGTATTGTATGTCTGGCCTGTAATTGTCTTTCTTTTTGTGCCTTTTTATTGCTCTGTATCTCCGTGTTCAGACTCCTCTCCCTTTGCTGCGAGCCTTTTTTCTCGTATTTTTCTGCCTTTTTCGACTTTCTCAGCCGCTCTCTCCATTCCCTTTTCCCGCCGTTGTGTCCCCTGCAGCCCCGTCCCCTAGTGCCCCCAATCGCCCACCGCTCCCGCCTCCCCGCTGCTCCTCCCTCCTACCTCTCCTTCTTAATGTTGGCCGCTGGCGTTCCAGAGGCAAGCCCGTCTGCGCCCATCCGCGCCTGGACCGCGCACCTCGCCAGAGCCCCTGGCCCCCGCATCCCATACGGCGCCCGATGTTACAACAATACCAACGACCTCCTCGCCCTCAACATAGGCCGCTCTGCCTCCTGCTTCCAAGCCACCCCAAAGACCACCCACAGACCCTTCACCTGCAGGAACAGCAGCTTCTCCTGCCCCCAAGCCGGCAAACACCTCCCCAGCACCAAAAGCAACCACCTCAGCTGCATCCTCCTCAACACCTGCTCCGTTCACAAGCATGCCGTGGAACTTTGGGACCTACTCACCTCATCATCCCCGGACGTCGCCTTCCTCACCGAAACGTGGATTAACCCCTCCTCAGAACCGGACATCGCCATAGCCATCCCTGAAGGCTATAAGATCACCCGCAGAGACCACTCCAACAGACAGGGAGGAGGGATCACCATTGTCCACAAGCACACCATCAGAATCTCAACCAAAACTTATGACGCCCTTGACGCCGCCGAACACTTACATTTCTAGATTCACATCAACGCCAACACCACCCTCAGAGGAACCCTCGTCTACAGGCCTCCCGGCCCCTGGCCACAGTTCAGTGACTCCCATCGCCGACCCCACGCCCTTGCCTCTATTGACTACATCCTCCTCGGTGACCTGAATTTTCACCTCGAGAACGCCAATGACAGCAACCCCACCGCCTTGATGGCCAACCTCGGTCTCAAACAACTTGTCACAACGCCCACCCACTCCACCGGCCACACGCTCTACCCTGTCTTCTCTGCTAGCAGCCACGTTACCATCAGTCAGACCACCGAACTCCATTGGACTGACCACCGCTGCGTCCACTTCACTTTCCAGAAACCCGCCACAACAGATTCCCCGCTGCAGCTGGAACAAGATCACTAGAGACCAGCTGATCTCAACCCTCGTCCGTGCCCCGCCTCCCTTCACCACCGACCCCAACACAGCCGCCCTCAACCTCAGACAATGGATAGACGACTGCGCCAACACCCTCGCCCCAATCAGGAAACCCTCCAACAACCGCACCAGCACTAAGGCCATCAGGTTCATTGCCGACCTTCAGGCCTCCTAGCGGGAGTGCCAAAGAATCGAGAAGAAGTGGCGCCACGAACAAACAGAGAGCGACCACACTGCCCTCAAGCCTGCCATCCGCAAGCATAACCAACTAATCCGGACCACCAAGAAAGCCTTCTACCAGGATCGCATCGACAACAACGCGCATGACAGCAAAGAGCTCTTCAGCATCGTCAAGGAACTCGCCAACCCCGGTCCTGCTCCATCGACCCCCCCCTCCCTCTCAAGACCTCTGCAAGTCCCTCTCTACCTTCTTCCACTGAAAGATCATGGACATCCACGACAGCTTCAACACCTCGACCCCCACGACCACCACAGCCATCACAAACCCCAACGCACCCAGCTGCACCAACCTCCTGCTCTACTGGACCCACATCAGTGACGAGGACACCATCAAAACCATGAGCACCATCCACTCCGGATCACCCTTCGACCCCTGCCCCTACCAAGCATTCAACAAATCAAGCTCCATCATCGCCCTCCAACTCCGTATGACCATCAACAGCTCCTTCAAGACCGCCAACTTCCCAGAGAGTTGGAAGCATGCCGAAGTCAACGCCCTGCTAAAGAAACCCAAAGCGGACCCCAAAGATCTCAAGAACTACCGACCAATCTCCTTCCTCCTCTTCCCGGCAAAGGTCATAGAGAAGATTGTCAACGGCCAACTGACTCGCTTCCTGGAAGAGAACAATACGCTGGACACCTCGCAATCCAGATTCCGGAAGAACCACAGCACCGAGACCGCCCTTATCGCCGCAACCGATGACATCAGGACCATGCTCAACAAAGGCGAAACTGTGGCCCTCATCCTCCTAGACCTCTCAGCTGCCTTCAACACCGTATGTCACCACACCCTCCGTACACGCCTCCACGATGCAGGAATCCGCCACAAAGCCCTGAACTGGATCACATCCTTCCTCTCTGGCAAAACCCCGAGAGTCAGCTTCCCTCCCTTTCTCTCTGAATCAACCAAGACCATCTGCTGCGTTCCCCAAGGATCCTAGCTCAGCCCAACCCTTTTTAACATCTACATGGCACCGCTCACCAACATCGTCCGATCCCACAACCTCAACAAAATTTCCTACGCCGACGACACCCAGCTGATCCTCTCACTCACCAAGGACCTCGCCACTGCCAAAACCAACCTCCACAACGGAATAAAGGCCATCGCCAATTGGATGGAGAGGAGCCTCCTAAAACTGAACTCAGACAAGACGGAGATCCTCATCCTCGGCTCCAACCGCTCCACGTGGGACAACTCCTGGTGACCAGCCACCCTAGGAACCGCACCAGCGCCCACCAACCATGCACACAACTTAGATTTCATCCTAGACTCAGCGCTCACCTTGATACAGCAAGTCAACGCCTTCTCATCCTCCTGCTTTAACACCCTTCGCATGCTCCGCAAGGTCTTCAGATGGATCCCTACCAAAACAAGAAGGACAATCACCGACGCCCTCGTTAGCGGCAGACTGGACTACTGCAACGCACTCTATGCGGGAACCATGACCAAGCTCCAGAAAAAACTGCAGCGTATACAGAATGCCCCAGCACGCCTCATCCTCAACATCCCACGCCGCAACCACATCTCAGCCCACCTGAGAGACCTACACTGGCTCCCCATCAACAAGAGGATCACCTTTAAACTCCTCATCCTCGCACGCAAAGCACTCCACAATTCTGGCCCCGCCTACCTCAACGAGCGACTCACCTTCGACACTCCTAACCGACAACTCCGCTCCAACTACCTCGCTCTCGCCACCGTCCCTCGCATCCACCGAACTACAGCCGGCGGCAGATCTTTCTCCTACCTCGGCTCCAAGACCTGGAACTCCCTCCCCGTCAACCTACTAAAGACCCAGGACCTGCTGACCTACAGGAAACACCTCAAGACCTGGTTGTGCGAGTAGTAGCACTTCTTCCCCCCCCTCCTATCAGCGCCTTGAGACCCTAGCGGTGAGTAGCGCGCTTTACAAATGCTTGATTGATTGATTGAGAATGAATGGGAATTTTGCATTGTGATCCCCTTTTTTCTGGGCTCCTACTTGACAGATCACCCTAAAACTTTTTGTGCACAAACTAGTCAAAAGGTAGCATAATACTAACTGTAAATACCCAGCATATACATATATATAGATGGAACACATGCTCCAAAGGCAGCCTGTTTAAGCAGGACTTTTCTTTAATGGGCAACAACCAACGCTGCTTTCATCACAAGATGGATTACAAACATACTGAGGTATACTTAAAGTGCCTAAGTGAAAGGCACCATACATGACAGACTGAGACTGAGACTGTTTCTAACATTGTACAGGTATCGTGGCACCAACTTGTAAGGGTAAAATGTCATGAACAATGATCCATCAGAATACAATATCCCATGGTTCATGAAGCAATAATATATCAATTATCAAACAAAATCAACACTAATAAAACATTCCCGCCCAATTGGGCATGCCCAACTTGACAAAATAAATCCAGAGCATGCCAATTATAAATTATCCATTGCTCAACACTATTACAAATCTCTAATTGGGTCAAGACCCAGAGCTAGTGCAAATTGTACAGATCAAGATGCCATCTAAAATATATATATCATAATCAATGATATATTGGAATATGATAACCTACTGTCAGTGCAGTGTCACTATGAATATATAAAACTTTAAAATCAAAAGTCACAAACCCACAATTAGAAATACTATGCTCAATTCCACCCAATTGGGCCAGCTGGAACAAACACTTGCACATCATCCTTTGCTAACCTTCTAAATGGCCCAGGACCAAGTGCTAGTACATGTGAAATTAATTATATTACAATTTAATTAGCATCATGTTATACCTGTCAGCCCTTGTCATGGTTTCCCTGTACTTTTTTCTTCTGACCTCCTGTTTTTGATCCTGTGCTGAACTTCGTTTTTGTTGGCTTTAGGTTTCTGGGCACTTTACTACTGCTGATCAGTGCTAAAGTACAAGTACTTCCTGTGTAAATTGTATTGGTGATCGGCTTCCCCATGATTGACACATAGGATTTATTAGTAGGTCCCTAGTAAAGTGCACTATGTGTGACCAGGGCCTGTAAATCAAATGCTACTAGTGGGCCTTCAGCACTGATTGTGCCACCCACATGAGCAGATATGTAAGCATGTCTCAGACCTGCCATTGCAGTATCTGTGTAGGCAGTTTTCAACTGCCAGTTCGACCTGGCAAGTGTACCCACTTACCACGCCCAAACCTTCCCTTTTACTACATGTAAGTCATGCCTAAAGCAACCCCATCGGCAGGGTGCAGTGTATTTAAAGGGTAGGACATGTGCTAGTGTGTTTTACATGCCCTTATAGTGAAATACTGCTAAATTTGGTTATCATATTGCAAGGCCTATCTCTTTCATATGGTAACATGGGGATTGCCTTGAAGTATCTTCCTAATGGTATCTGTAGTTTCCTATTGGGAGCACATAGAGGTGTAGAGTTTGGGATCTCTGAACTCGCAAATTAAAAATAGATCTTTTGGTAAAGTTGTTTTTTAGATTGTAAGCTTGAAAATGCCACTTTTAGAAAATGGACATTTTCTTTCTTAACTATTCTGTGCCTCTGCCTGGTTGTGGAATACACGTCTGGGTGACACTTACATTTGGGCTGTTTGTGAATTCACTCTAGACAGAGACACAAAGAGAGCTGAGGTGTCCTGCATATCGTGATGGGTTTTCCTAGGCTAGCGCAGAGGGAGGAGCTGACACTTGCACCTGCATAGGGTTGTTCCTATCCTTCCACAAAGCAGTCTCCAACCCCCTGGAGTGTGTCTGAGGCCAGGGCAGGGAGAGGCGCAGGGTCTTGTGCACTGCAAAGACTTTCCTTTGACGTTTGCCTACTTCAAAGGCAGAAATTAGTATAAGTATTGGACTGCTGACCCCACAATATCAAAACACTTCTGGACTGACAGCGTTCTGCCAGGAATAAGATCTGGATGCTGTAGGAGGAATTGTCACTCTGCCTGTTCATTTTCTGTGCTGGCCTGCCGCTTGCTGCTTCTGTCCTGGGAGTGAAAGGACTGGACTTTGCTTTCTACATCTTGCTTTCCAAGGTTCTACAAGGGCTTGAACTGAGCTTGCCTCCTATTGTAAAGTCACAGGAACCTCAAATACTTCATCTGCCAGTGCCTGGGCTCTTCTGCTAAGAGTCCTAACTTGCTAAGTGGTGCCAAATCCAGTCCCTGGGTCATTTGAAGTGGAAGCTGGTAACCTACGGGGGAAAATCCACGCACCGCTGTGTGTCCATAAGAAAAATCAACGAAGCGCCTGTCCCACAGCTGAAAATTCAACGCAGCACTTGCCTCACGGTGGAAGAATCACCGCAGCGCCTGTTCTCAATGCAGACCCTTCGCACTGCGTGTTGGAATTTTCCACGCATTATCCCTGGGCTTAATTTTCTTCATTGACGCTGCACCACAGTAAGGAATTGAGGCATTGCCAGCCCGGCAGGAAAAGAATCCACACATCGCCCATCCGGCAGGAAAAGAATCAACGCATCGCAACCTCGGTGGAAAAAGAATCCACACATTGCCCATCCAGCAGAGAAATAAAGCATTGCTTGTTTCTCCAACGCATCACCTCCTTTGTGCTCCGCATCTTCTTTCCTTTTGACGCATTCAAGGTACTGTGCATTAAAAGGATACAACCACTGATTTTTCAGGATTAAGACTTTTTTATGGAAAGTGATAACTTCATTTGTATATGTTGGATTTTTGTTGTTTTGTTCTTGTTTTACTCAGATGAATATTGGCTATTTTCCTAAACTGGTGTTGAGTACTTTTGTGGTTTTTCACTGTGTTCCTGTGTGGGTACAGACACTTCACACATTGCCTCTGAGATAAGCCTGACTGCTTGTTCCAAGCTACCAAGGGGGTGAGCATGGGCTATCTCAGCTGTGTATGCCCCTTACCCTGACTAGTGTAAGGGTCCCTACTTGGACAGGGTCTAAACTGACTGCCAACTAGAGACCCCATTTCTAACACATCACAACCCAAATGTAGCTTGCAAACAACTCTATTGGACCCACTCCAATACAAAGTCTATAACTGAAAGATTCATCACATAGAAACTGAAAAAATGAAAACCATTCCCAAGTGGGTTAATAGTGTTAATTGCACAAACCAGATTATCACCCATTTAACACCCTGGAGGGTTCCTAGTGAAACTAAGATTATTAAGTACTCTTTCTGAACATAGGACAAATTGTACATTTGTCTAATAAGCAATGATAATAATGCAATCAATTGCATAAGCACATGCAAAGGCAAACAAACTCATGTTTTCTTAGCTTGATAAGCAGCAGATCCATGTCCCAGCCATAAAAAGTGCACCTTTGTGGAAATAAAAAGATAACGGTATAAAACCACACTCTCTATCTAATTGTCGACAGAGATCACTGCGGCTATGTTAATACATATCTTTCTAACACAGAAAATCAAAAGCTGTTTAATCAAGTCAAATGAACAGAGAGTTCTTCATCCAAATTGAGCTCTGAGGGGTATAGCGTGTTAAACTCAATGATATAACGGGACTCTAGTCTTCGTAAACCTAGCACTCTATTACCTCCCCGTATAGTCCAAGTTATCCTGTTAATCACAAAGAACTGCAGTTGAGTACAGTCACTCGAGTGATGTTCCTCAAAGTGCCTAGCCACTGGGTATTTTTTATCATACCGGGGAATGGCCTGCATGTGCTCCAGTATACGCTTCTTTGCTTTATGCCATATTGCTTACTATGTAATAATGGTTACAGGTACAATTGAGCCAATAAACACAAAAATCTGAGTTACATGACAGTTTTTTTTGTATTACAAACTCTCGATTAGTATTGGGTACTCTGAATTTCCTCACATTCCCACTGAATCTACACGCTTTATATTTCTTACAAATAAGAAAGCCAACCACCTAGATGCCTTTTGTATATACATATTGTGTGAAATCATAATACTATAAAGCATATCCTTCAGTGATTTACTCCTTCTGAAGGAAATTTGTGGATGTCTGGAAAAATGTTTAGAAATAAGTTCATCCATGTATAAAATGAGCCAGTGTTTAAAAAAAATCCCTTTAATTCTCTGTGCCTTATTGGTATATGTGGTAATGAACCTAATAGACGCATCCCCAGTAGATTTCCTATTGCCCTCAATCAATTGATCTTCTCTTCTGTCTTAGTTTTGTGTACTGACTTAGGGTCTCACAGTTACATCCTCTTTTAAGAAACCTATCCAACATGATTTTCCTTTCCTTTTCAAAGACTGTGTCATCGCTACAGTTCCTTCTTGTACTGAGTAACTCCCCGTATGGAATACTGTAAATCAGATTTTTTTGGGTGGCTACTTAGATCATGCAGCAATCTGATGCCAGCGTGTTTTTTGTGGAACAGTCTAGTTTCCAATTGGAGTTGCAGATCTCTAGTTGGAGGTCCAAGAATTCCAGGAATTGTCTATGAATATAGCTAGTAAACTGTAAATTACATTAATTGTTGAGCTCATCAACAAAATCCATTGCCAGCTGTTCAGATCCTTTCCATATGAACACAATGTCATCTGCATAGCGCACCCAGAGCACTATGTGGTTATCACAGTCCTAACTTTTACTACCCAGTGGTGAACCGCCACTAGGCAACATATATATATATATATATATATATATATATATATATATATATATATTGATATACATAAGGGTAGATATAGATAGACATAGATAAATATATATTACCTACTGGCAATAGCCAATAGGTAGTTATAGTTAGGACCAATTTTTCCCATAGGCAAAGCATTTTTTGTTTTGTTAATAACTTTGGCACGGTTTGACGAATCTTCACAAAACTTCAAAACTAGTATACCAGTTACTTCAGCTGCTGTCTGGATAGTTTTGAGGCGATTCGTCAAGCGGGGCTGAGAACCAGGTGGGGTCCCAAAAACACTTTTTCTTCATGCTATCTCTATGGGGATTATGTAGTTTTTAGACATGGCTACACCCGAAGCACTGAACAGAATTACACCAAATTTTGCAGAAAGGTCAATCTAGGTCGTGAAAGAGCCTTTTTGTAATTTGGTGTAAATCTATTCAATAGTTTCAGAGTTATTAAAGAAAGAAATATAGATATATAGGGACACAAAGCCTTTGTGGACCTGCAATCACCTGGGGGAGACCCCCGGATCTATGCGAAAAGCGAGGTCCTGATTGGTAAGCCGCAACCTGAAAGGAAGTTTGTAGTGGCCATTTTGTTTTTTGGCAGGGCCCCTGGGGAGAAAATATAAATAAAAACACACATAAAGGGTGAGGATAAAGGTATTCTGACCCCATAGGACAAATAGAGGTGTCTCTGAGGGACCTCTCGTGGGCAAAAAAATGACCTTTTTTTGCCCAATCGGATCCACTGCGGCACACAGTGTCACCCCTGTGTAAATCCACAATGGCAAAAAAAGACCTCATGCACTCACACACCTTATCCCCGCCACTCATGGTCAAAGGCCACATGCAGCGTGGGGTTGGATGCATGCATGGGGGAGCTGGCCATAGGCTGTGCCGCGATCCCCAGCCACTCACGGCCAAAGGCTGCAGGTAGCGATGGTTTTATTAATGTATGGTAATTATACATAGATATATACATATACATGTACTGACATATATATTTATATATCTATATTATGTTGTAAAAAACCATAGAAATTCGCTGACGAAACCAAAGATTACAGGGACGTTATAGCTAGGTTGACGTTTTACTCACACAAAACCATAAAAATTCAACAGTTGTAAATTCCCACCTAAAGTAAAAAAAAAAAAAAAGAACATTTGAAGTAATGAAGAACTGAAAATTTACGTTTTCTAGGTAGTTTTCAATTCATAAACCAAGAAAACCTTTTGAAGTAAATATCTGAGCCCACTTCCTAAGAAGCTAGTATGGCCCTGAGTTTCCAAGCTATGCTGTCAGCAAAACATGTATTAACTAAAAGATATTTTGAGTTAATGTATGTACTCAAGATGCCAAAAAGAAGCATGTAGACCTCTTCTGCACTGATAACCAGATTACATACATTGCATCTGTACAAAAGTGAAAGCTCTTTTCTATCTTTTTGCTTATTTTTGTTTTAACTATGGAGATTCAGGGATCAGAGCTATTTATGTTATGCACATTAAAAGACTTATAGTCAAAAAATGCATTGTTTGTGTTTTTGCACTTTTGTCACTGTCGGTTTTCTCCATTTATGCCTGCTACAAAAATATTTTTCCAATATGGGCTAGAGCAAAACATGTTTACTCTGTTCACTTTACAACATGGTGTTAATCAGCAAGAACGAAGTAAATGTATTTTCCACAACTTGTTACTAGTTCCTGACATTTGTATGGCGTGCATCTCCCACTTCACGCGGCTAACGATATTGCTTATTTGTATAGAGCTCTACGTACGATACGAGCTAAGTTATTTTACCTCACTGAAAGCCTAGGGGCAGGGCAGTTGTTTCTTTCTTTTTTATTTAAGTACACTAGAATAAAACAAATTAATGTTGCTCCGTTTGCCCTCACTCAAAATTATTTCTTTATTACATAGATTGGAGCAAGTTCTGTTTGTTCCCTTCCGTATTGCACAGGCATGCAGAAAAATCTGATAAAAATCATTTGCTCCTGGGCAGCTCATGCAATCCGACCGAGCGATTTTCTGGAGCGACAGCTGCAGGCCTGAGTAGATGATGCAGAGACCATGGTCCACCGATTGGAGCTGATTCCCCCGTCTGTTGTGCGGTGGCTGTGAAAGATGAACACCTGTTATATGTTGGGCTGACCCTCAGTGGTAAAAGCGAACAGAATTGCACTGTTCGACCTCTATAAAAGGCGGGAGTCCTTTTACTCTCTCTGTGGAAATGTAAAGATTTTTCCGTGTAGGGTTGTAAAGATTTCAGCAAGGTTTTCTCAGAATGTTTAGTGACTATTAAAGCAGAATCCGCCATTTGATTAAAAGCATGCTAAGTTGTGTGACAGGCTTATAATGTGATCTATTTATTTACTACAGTGCCTGCCAAGCTAATTCAATCAGTGCTGAGTTATACTGTAGGCATACTTTCTCCTTCTGCAAGGCCTTTTACATAAATCGTGTGGTTTGGTTGATTTACGCCATGCTGGGTGAATGGAACTTTGGCTAGCTTGGAAAAGCGTGGGCTGCCCACACTGCAGTCTAGCAGATCACTACATTCGCATGTAGACCACGCGTCAGCTCAAGCATAAGAGCGCATTAGATTTACTGGATTCTGGTGTGAACTGTAACATAACTTGAAGAATGCTTAAGTGGAGTCAGTCGCAATCAAAATTTTAGGCATTGTTTCTCCTTTCTCCTGTTGCCTCACTCTTTGAATTCATTGACAGGGACTGAGCGAACTGAACAAAGTTATGGTCTCCGCTTAGATTCCCCAACCCTCACCCCCTTAAAAGGTGTTTCTCTAAAGAGAACTCTGGAAGGTTGCCCTATGTTTCTAGACTTTGAGGTGGTAATGAAAGCACTAGGCTTAGTGACTCCTGTGATGATTTGTACCTGGTGGCCTTTTGTGTATTCATTCATATTTATTTAATATGAACTTATGATTTTTATATGGCTCTCTTTGTACCTCAGGGGGTGTTTCTGCACCTTACAGTTAACAAACCAGATATCGAAGAAGGAAGAACAAACAGAATTGATAATAGGTAAAAAGAGAGATGGCGGTGAGCACAGTATGGTCAAAGGTCTATAGAAAACAAGCAAATGACATTCATCATTGGCCAAGAGAAAGGACAGGATTAGAAGATTGAGTGAACTGAATAATATTCTCCTGTATTTAATAAAGTGGCAGTTTTGAATAGAAAAGTATATATATCGCCACCACTGAAAAACACATTTTGAACTACAGTATTATCTTCCTTCACTTTTTGTAGTTCCTAGGTTACGCAGTTTGCGGAAATGTGCACAGCATTTGTTTCTAATAAAGTTTCTTTGATGAAGATCCAGTGACTTTGAGATACGGTTTGCACTTAATTGAATACTTTGTAAACGCTCATGTACCTGATAGATGAAGGTATCTACAGTATCTTTGGTTAATCAAAAAGAAGACGTTATACTGATAAAATATTAAATGTGTCTCCTGCGTCTTTAACCTGTTTCCTTATGCAAAGTGTTTCTGTGGTCTAGGAGCCAATCTGAATATTTTCCAAACAGATAGCTGATAATGGCATCATGCCGGAGCTTCTAGGACAGAGATCCCCTGGTAGTACACTCACTTTAAGACTGCTTTTATCCCATCAGCCTTGATTTTTCCTAGAGTGGCTAGAGCCTGTTAGGTCTCCACATACTACTTAATATGGAGGCTTTTCTGAGGCTTGAGTCAAGCCCCGTTGCCTTGCTGATTCTATTTTCTTTTATATAAATGAATATTTTGGGAAGTTATGTAGCATGTATTAAACAATGTATGTAATTCACATCACTGACTTTCTTGAACCATTTAGCAGTCACTGACTTCTCATCCATGTAAAAACAGAGTCCAGCCATTTAGCGTAACAGTGGCGTAACGTAAGCCCCTGCAGCCCCCAGGGTGCGGGGAGGGCCTGCAATCCAGGGGTCCCCCTCAGCAAAAGTGGTAGACAGTGGGCCAGGGACGGGGTCCCACTCCATATACTGTGCAGAGGGGCCCCCTCAAGTTGTGTTACCCCACTGCGCTGCACCCTAGGCTAGAGCAGGAGGTTACGCTTGTGTGGATTAAATAACTTTATTGAGGGAGTGATTGGGGCGGAGGAAGCCAGTTACAGACCCCAGCACATCCTGAAGACTAAACGTTCTAAGTCTTAAACAATTGGGCTAGGAGTGAGAAATGAAACCAAACCTGCCAAATCTGTCCCGCGGTGCTATTGCAACAGCATCAGAAGGCAGGCTGTGACTCCTCCTCAGTCCTCATCCTTTTATTACTCTCTGGTAAAATGTTGAATTTGAATCTTATTCGGGAGATTATACAAATGTGAACTTTTAGAGAATTGCAGATTGAACCACCTTGTCTTGACAAGATGCAGCAAGTGCTGCTGGGAACTGCATGCTTTTGAACTTAGAAGAATGGCTGCTATTTGTTAATAAATATTGGACGAGCTTATCCAACCTCTGCTTGAATATCTGCTCTGCAATACTTGATTTAAAGAGGATAGAAAGCCAGTTTTCTTTTTCTCTGTATTGTGTTGCTCTGTAAATACTTCTAAAAACAAAGGTAGAACTTTTGGCCCAGCTGCGTCACTAACTTCACTCCATGTTCTTGCACTCCTGAGTAGTTTCTCATAGGCTCCCAGTGGATATTTGTAATGCTGCTCTTTTTGTTTCTACAATGCAACATTTTTCCATTTTCACTCATACTTGAACCCCATTTCTGCTCACTTTTCTTTTGCAATTACACTTTTTCTTTTCACTTAAATGTGGTGTGGATAGTAATGTTCTCTCATTCTTTCACTGTGTAGTGATTTGATTGGTTTGTATTACATGCCACTTCATATATTTTCATAACAGAACGTGTTACTACTCAGACCATGCTATGAAAGGTCAGTCAAAATTGTCTCTGGGTTCTTTTGTTTGTGCAGTGTGGGTGCTCTGCCAGTTACACCAAGACTGATGCTTCTCCTGCCGCATTTGCTGGTAGTTGATTTCACCTCTGGTGTATTTGGGGCATGCCACTAAAAGGAAAGAAAGTAGGGGACGCCCCACGATCATGAGTGAGGCGGTGGGATAATAGTAAAACCCCTTTTTCTGTTTTGCGCTTTGTCAATGCCTCTGCCACAATGTGTAAAATGTACTTAAGCAGATTGAATGGGATGATCTTGAGGTAATGGTTAAGGGTAGGAGGCGGCCATATTACATTGGTTTTCTATTGCACAGCCAACTTAGCGAGTGATGGAGATCTCAACTTTTAAATTCTAGTAAAAGTCAATTGAACACACTAAAAGTCTGCATGCAGGCTGTAGAATATATGCAGAATAGCGGGTGCGCTGTAGTGCATGTTGCAGATGTGTAAATTTACCAGACTTATCAGTGAAGTGAACTCATAGCAACAAATGGAAATGCCACTCTCACCCTAGTGCTGGTACAGTACAGAAAGCAAAGGTGTAGGAAAATCAGCAATGCACATTGTACCTGCCCTTTTACCTTTCAGCAGTTGTGTCCGGCTAGCAGTATGCTTCTTTTCAAGATTGAAGTATTCCTAAAATGGGGTTTTCCTCATCCTTTGTGGTACGCTACATATATACCCATCTTTCCTACAACTTTTCCTGGCTAAACAAGTGAAGGGTAACAGTGGTGTAACAGGTATTGAGTCTCAAGTACGTGCACGAAAACAGATCTTTCTAGAGAACAGACCAGCTTTTTCTCTTTTAGCCTGGAATTGTTTAGTGCTTAGGCAGCTTGTAAAATCAATAAGCTTCATCATTAGTACAAGTGGGTTTAAAATGTCTGAGTTGCTCTTCATGTTAACCTCCTGGCATTGTATGTGAAGACACGGGCAATGCAACGTTCAACTCATTGGTGTCCTTGTGACCCAGCTGACACTCCCGAGAAACGTCCTAAAATCAGTGGCCCATCTGAGCAACTGTCTTTGGAAACTCAGCACCAAACCAGCACCAGACCGACCCTGAGAGAACTCCACTGTCTCCCGCCGTCCACTTGCTTTAACTTCTAGATTAGCTTCTTCATATACAAGGTGTTTCATTCCAGTGTTTTGCTGTACCTGGCAAGCAAGATCAATATACTTAGCAACACACATGACACACAGAAGCAATATTGCAGTGCTGCTACCCAAAAGATGCAAGGAGGAGAGAACTAATCCAGCTAATCCCCAAGAATGTGGAACAGTCTCCTAGTGCACATCTGTCAAGCTCCGGCATCTCTTTGCAGGCTAAAACCCCAAAGACTGGACCCAATGAAAAGGTTTGACTGCCTCCGCTACTGCTAATGACGCCCTCTCAGTTACTCTTCTATCACTATTTCTCCTCACCCATACCCCATTGGTGACAATTTCCACCTCAGTTTCCCCATCCTTTGCCTGCTTTCAGCCCATCTCCTACTCTTTTCCCTTGATCCGGTTTGACCAGCTCTCTACATACCCAGCACCCAGCAGCCCAATAGCACATATTTATCTAAATAATCCTGTATTTTCCCCCTTGAACTGTGATCACCGGCTTCTTAGCTAAGTTTGTACATTGTAAGTCTTATAAATATAAAATAATAGATCACGGAGCTGTACTAGAATGGCAAAAACATGAATGATCGACAAACTATTCATAAATTAAAGTTGAAAACGTTAGACCTTTGAGTGGAATTGCTTATCAGCATTAGATCTGAAAATTGATAATCTGTTTTAAAAAGCTGATAAATGTGAAGAAAAAGTCAGTATGACTTGGTTTGTTGTAATAAGTTAATTTGGCAAATTGGTAAAAACTAAAATTAGTTCCACAGCCAAGTCCAAAAATGGAAAATAAGATTTCAGTTCTCCCTTTCACTAAATATTTGTGGGAGATAGCAGTAGGTAGAATTGTCAGATTTGATTATCTTGTCTGAACGTCATAGCAGCAAGAGAGAAAGTATATTACAATTAGTGATAATTAGTAGCACTGATTACTTGAGTTTGAAATGCTGTCTGACAGATGTTTTTCCATGTTAGAGTGTTAGAATAAGAGGGCACTTTACCCTTGAAAGGTTCTTATCTGCCTGGGTGGGAAGACCCTGTTCTAATTGTCATTCACATATTCGGTCTCTTCAGCGGCTAATTAGTGATTACATATCCATGTATTCAGTACTCTGTCACCCGTTCAGTCAAAGTTTACGTGAACTTCAGCTGGTGTCTTCTAAGATTCTCACGACTCATCAAAAAATGCAAGAAGAAACAAATGAGCTAGAACCGCTTAGTCCGGTCGTATTAAAGAAAGACAACAAAAGAAGGAAACCATCAATCCATTTGCTATAATGGCAAAATGCTTCGGAAGCTTAACTGTTACCAGGTCATGGCTTAAAGCATGAAGTCAATAGAAAAATTCCAAACCCTATAAGACTGAATTTCCTCTGTTAGTTTCAAACACACCACTGGTTCTTCAGTAGGGTTTGGCAGAATAGGAAGAACACGGTGATTTAGTGGCCCTCCTGACCCATCCACAACTGTAGCTTCCCCACTCTGCTCTGCGCGGGGAAACACCAGGTTGCCGTTGGTGGAGCCTCTGCTGGCTCTGTGGACAGTAATCCTTGAACCAGTTGAGAGTCAGCCACAGGAGCACTGAGTTGCAGCGACTGTCACTCCACCCTGTTAAAGGCAGAACAATCATCACACATTTTCTCTGCTCAAGTTTGCCATGCGAGGCATGGTGGAAACGAACAAGGAAAATGTTAAATGGCCTGCACACTCAAGAAAAAGCGCCCTCTGTATCTGGGACATTTACCTCTTTGGGACTTTGTTTTCTCTGAACAAAAAAGGGTTGTTGAGCAGGTGTTTTAAATATGGTGCCCAATAGGTACAGTTGTGAAGGGATCCGCTTTTGGGTCTACTGCAGATCATCTCCAGCAGAGCATGTGGAGGCCCCACTGATGAGTGGATCCAACCTTTGCATTCAAGGAAAGGGTAGCATAGCTTCCTAGAATATGCAGGAAACTGAAGTAGCGTGAATGCAGTTATCATCACCTGTAGTCATGTGGATAGTAGACTGAATACAGACTTGAAGAATCATGTTTAGAAGTCATGCTGGTGATAATGCATTTGATGCCAAATTGGGTTATCACAAACCTGCTTCCTCCGAAATTGCAAGGTGAAAGGTAGTCAACAAGTAGTCAACTTCAATTTGACAAATACATTGTAGCTCTACATTTTTCCTTATTTAATTTTTGTTGAATACTTAGATACTTTCCTCTTTCTCATATATTTTTGTCTCTGCGTGCTCCTCCTGCCCTCATTCTGCTATTCTTTCTCTGGTCCTTATCATTTTAATTGCAGAGTGATTGGATGGTGAGAATCCTCTCCCCTCTTTGCACCATTTTCCACCTCATAATTTAAAACTTTGTTCTTATTTTTTTTAATTCTTCAGTTTCCCTAACTACGGCCTACCCATCCCTACTTTCCTCCATGATTTCTTTACCTTTTCCATTTTTATTGTCCCCAGACATATCAACAGCTTTTTTTCTTCATTTCGTATTTATCCCTTTCTGTCTACATCTTCCTACCTTCCCCCCCACCATAGTGACATCTACCCTTTCCTCCTCACGTTTGTTCCAGTGCTGATATCTGTCCGCTGTGCTTTTTCTGTTTCAGCTCTCTCAGGTTGCAGTAAATAATATATGTTTACTTATCTAGTTAAAAGAAAATGTTGCATGTCTTTTAGTTTCTTTATTTTTAGGAGTTGTGGAAAGACCTAGGGTTGTCGAAAAACTGTCTTTTCATCAAAATCTGGCTTTTGTCACTTTGGCACCACCAATTTGGTATTAACTAAATTATTTTTTACCATGCTGCTGTCACAAATGTCAGCATCAGAGAGAGTGCTCATGTACTGCAGGTCACGTATCCTCATGACTGCCCCTTAAGTTTGTATTATTTGAAAGTGGTTTATTTGCTGATCCCAATGAGCATCAACTTCAACCCATCTAATTCAGTAAAACGTGTTTCTGGTGGATACATCTATCTACCTGTGGATTCCTCACCTCTTGAATACTCCCAATGCACTAGAATTCAATGGAAATCTTTTGTTTCTAGATCTCCACATCGACGAGAACATCACAATAACACGGTTTGCACATGACTCCGTCTAATGTAATCGGAGCCATAGGAAGTCCTTGCCAGCGTGCTGTCAGTTCCTTTTTTTTCTGCGCCTTCACTGCTATTGGTTTTGCTACCTCTCCGTGTTGTTACAACTGTTTCGGGGGTGATATTTTGTATTGCTACAATGTCTCCGCCAAAGGAGTCGGGCTTTAAGTCTTGTAGGAAGTGCGGGCGTCATATGTTGGTCACTGACCCTCATGAGAACTGTCTTTGGTGTTTAAGTTCAGACCATGACGTCTGGGGATGTTCTTCTTGTCAGAGCATGTATCCAAAGGCTCTTAAAGAAAGAAAGATGAAGCTCTTTCTTTCGAACGCGAGAAGAGAAGAGAGGCCATCGAAAATCTAGGCCTCTGTGGAATCTTCGTCACATATATCTTCAAGATTGCACAAGAAATGACGTCATCATAGTTCAAGGCTCACTCATCACGAGATGCCAGCCCTCGGTTGGTATCTCTGACTTCGATATCTCAGCACTGCTCGACTTGGGAAGTGAGTCCCACTCTGTCTCCACAACCCAAGTCACCTGAGGTGTCACCGGCGCTGTGCCGGTAGTGGAGATATCGGCATTGCCTTTGAGTCCTGTGACACAATTTTCTCCTGCATCCCCACTAGGTCAGGAGTTGGAAGATCAGGCGACAAGTCCGGTCCAGCCTCCACAAAATCAGCAAGACTATCTGGCCTTTCCAAGTCCGGGATTGGACCCGTTTGGTTTCTTATGTGCTATGTATGGCATTTTTCATAGAGCTATGGTCCCCTCTGGTGCGCCTGCAGGCCACACCATTCCTTTGGCCTTTACACTTGGAATACTGGCACCGTATATGCAGGCTCTATTCATGCCTTTTCTGCCTACAATTCTATACCAGTGGACTGGGTTGGAACCAAGGAAGACACAACCTCCGTCGGAGATAGCACCGCCACCGCCGCCTATACCATCATCAGATAGACCTCATCCAGCAGTGAGTCAATCTACTCCGATGCAGAGTAAGGTTTCGGTGCCGGCTCCGGCTTCACATTAGCCGCGGCAGGCTTCATCGACATCGGTAAATTCTCTATCGACGCCACGCCTGAAATCCAGGCTGAGATAAAGGAGGGAAGCCTTGCGGCGGTTAGAGGAACAGCAGTATTTGGAGGAATAGCAGGAGCTGGAGGAAGGAGAGGTACCTTTGCCTTCCCACAACTTTGGAGGAATTTAGGTAGCAAGTGGGCTGGACACATTCCCTGAGTAGGAATTGTTATCCTCTGGGGGTATACTCCCTCGGAGGTTACTTCATGAGTAATTAGAAAGGCAGTAGAACTTTTAGACTTACCTCTGCCTACTACAGTCTAATATTTTAGCTGAGGTTCTCCATTCATCTTTTTCATCATCAGAATCCCTGCTACCATTTAATGACGCCTTGTTGGAGTCAATTTTAGTTTTATGGAAGAAACCTGATACTACTCCTTCAGTTTGTAAAGCCATCACCAGGAGATACAGAGTTGCACCAGGTGCTCTGCAGTTCCTGAGTCAGCATCCAAAACCAGAAAGCCTGGCGGTACAAGCTTAATGTTCATCGAGATCTGCTCCTGGTTCCTTACCTATGACTTCTGCAGATAGGGAATCTAAACGTATGGAGCAATCAGCGAAAAATATCTTTTCTTCAGGAAGCATGGCGCTGAAATCAATTAGTGCTACATGTTTGCTTGGCATGTACATTCATGCTTTGATGGATTCGGCGAAAGAGGTCATGCCTAAATTTCCGCAGGATGTACATGGCCATTTTGCAGAGCTTTTGCAGGATAGTCAGGCGTCAGCGAAGCAGGTGATACAATCAGGCCAGGATTTTGCAGATTCTTTCGCTAGAGCCATGGGGACTTCAATTGCTAACAGAAGGCATGCATGGCTCAGAGGATCGGGGTTTTCCACAGATGTGCAGTCCTCTTTAATGGATCTTCCATTTGATGGATAAAGACGTTTTGGAGCCAAGGCTGACTCAGCCTTAGAAAGGCTTAAGGAGAGTAAGGCCACTGCCAAATCTTTAGGTCTTCAGACACTCTCCACAACCTACAAACCATTCAGTAGGTTTCGGGGATTTGACCGTAGCTCCTCCTTTCATGGGAGGCAGCAGTTCCAGGATCAACAAACTGTCAACCCCTTCTACTGGTCCTACAGAGGTTGCAGAAAACTTAGAACACGTGGTGCCACTCAGAAGCCTTCCTCCTCCTCCTCTTTGTCCTCCGCTGCGAACCTGTCAGAGAAGCCACACTACTAGTTTGCTGTCTTTCCTTTTTGTCTTACTTCCGCACCTCGAGTTCAGAAGGTGATGGCAGTGGTTGAAGAGCATCTCAGAAGGAAGGGATCCTTACCGGGACGATTGGCTGCTCAAAGCCAAGTCCCCACTGTTAGTGCTGCACCATTTGCACGTGACAACCCAGTTCTTCTTCAACCCGGGCTTTTCGTTAAACGTGCCCAAGTCTCACCTGGAGCCCTCTTAGCACCTCCTATTCATAGGGGCAGTACTGGACACAACATTGAATCATGTCTTCCCCCCTTCTCAGAGGATTCAGGACATTCAGGCTATGATTTCAGTGTTTCAGGATGGAGTGGTTGTTCAGGTCCTAAGGATCCTACAGCGGCTCTGTCTTTTTGCTTCCTGTATTCTGAGGGTCACTCATGCATGTTAGCATATGAGGGCCCTCCAGTGGTACATCCACAAGCCTTGGTTTCAACACGGATCTCACGCAATCCATTATAGTCTCCAGAGACACTGGAGCAGATCTTTGATGGTGGAGTGTGGACGGCAACCTGTCACAGGGGAGGCTGTTTGGTCTTCCACCTTCGGTAACCACGTTCATAACGGATGCTTCCACTCTGGGGTGGGGAGCTCATCTGGGGGATCTAGAGATCAAAGGTCTTCGGTCTTCAATAGAACAGATGTTTCACATGAATCTGTTGGAGTTACAGGTGATACGTTTAGCTCTCAAGGCCTTCTTCCCATCCATTTGCAGTCATTCAGTTCAAGTCTTGAATGACAACACTACAGCAATGGGGTACATCAACAAACAGGGAGGAATAGGGTCGCACCGTCTCTGCAGAGAGGCTCTGCGACTCTTGTCCTAGGCTCAGGACCATCGGATTTGTATAGTAGCAAACCATTTGGCCTGAGTTCTCAACGTACATGCGGACAGTCTCAACCAGCACTTGTCAGCCGAACACAAGTGGTGTCTCCTTCCGGAGGTGGTTCTTCATGTCTTCCAGTTGTGAGGGGACGCCTCAGATAGATCTGTTTGCCTTTTGCAAGAATGCGCACTGCCCGTCGTTCTGCAGCCTCCAGTAACTGATGCAGGGAGCATTGGGGACGTGTTTCAGCTGAGCTTGGGCAACCAGCTGCTTTACGCGTGCCCTCCTATACCCTTGATTCCTTGGGTTCTAAGGAAGATTCACCAAGCACCATACTAATAGCACCAGATTGGCCAAGAAGGGTGTGGTACACAAACCTCACTCAACTATCACTGTGCCCTCCACTCCATCTTCCTCTCAGGGCAGACCTTGTCTTGTAGTTGCAGGGGCAGGTTCTACATCCCCACCTCTAGAGCCTGCACCTACATGCCTGGAGATTGAATGGGGCAACCTGAATTCCTTTTCTCTCCCCCCGAAGTGGTGGATGTTATATTTTCAGCCAGGTGACATTCCACCAAGACGTCTATGGTGGTAGATGGGCCAAATTTGTAAAATGGTGTCAGGAGAGACACATTGATCCTTTAAAGGCCCATTTGTCCAGTGTTTTGTAATTTGATCTCTCCTTGTACACTCTTTGTTTTCCAGAGCTGCGTTAGCACCTGATCAATAGCAAGCTGACTCACCCCAGGAAGCTTGCACAGGAAGCAGACCGTTAAGAGAGCACCAGGGACCAAAAGAGGCATGGGGGAGACCTTGTCAAGGGTGTGCAGGGTCCCCATCAGAAGAAGTGGGGGAGTAAGGGTAAACAGGGGGAGTTCTTCAAAGGGCCCCAACCTAGTTCCCAGGGTAAGGATTCCCAGCCCCCCATTGGAAAGAAACCATGGGTCTCTACAGGGAAACCTGCAGAGAGGGTTCCCCTTAAATGTTATGCATGTGACCAGGTAGGTCATGTGAGGGGGATCCCAAATGTCCCAAGTGGACACCGGCACCCACTGGTGCTCAGTCACAGGGTTTGGCCAGTGTAGCACTTGGAGAGGAGTTGATTCTAGGTGGGTGGCAGCCAGCTGAGATGACCCTTGCCTCCCTCGGGGACAGTGAGATGGTCCAGAGAATCCTTGTGCCTGAGAACACTAAGAATTAAGGGCAGTGGGTGACCATCAATTGACAGAGGGTGGAGGCTCTGAGAGACACAGGAGCCAGTGTGACTACTGAGAAGTCACCTGGTATCTGAGGAGCAGGTAGTTCCCCATGCACTTTACCAAGTAGTTGAGGGAGACAACTCAGAGTGCCTTTTCAGAGTGGCGCAGGTTCCCTTTGAATGGTGGGGGTCTCAGCTGCCTTGAGAGTAGCTGTGAGTCCAACCATGCCTGCAGATTGTCTGCTTGACAATGACCTGGAAGATTCCCCTTGGAAGGAGGTGGAACACAGGTCTCACTTGGAGATGTTGGGTTTGCTGGATGTGTGTGTGTGTGTGTGTCTCTCTCCACTCGATCAATGGCAGCCCATCAGGGTGATCACGAGGCCCTGGAGCCTGAAAGAGTGGCCCAGATGACTGCCAGAAGGAGGAAGGGCAAGGGGCGCAGGAAACCCATCCCAGAAGTTCCCACGGTCCGGGAGGAGGCTGAACCTGATGGGAACGCCCCAAAGAGTATACGGGAGCAGGTGGCTGAACTGGGGGAGGTGCCCAAGCTGACTCAGTTGCAGCAGGAAGGGGGCCCCACCAGAGAAGCATTCTGTGAGGCACAGAAAGTATGCCCTACTCTGGAGGGTTTGCACCAGTAGGCTGCAGACCAGGCTTTTGGCAAGGAGTCTGATTCACACTTGATTTATTGGGAGGATGGCCTCCTATATAGGGAGCCTAAGATTGCTGAGCCCGGGTCAGCCCATGTGCTGGTGGTACACCAGTGCTGCAGAGCCTTCCTACTGGGTTTGGCTTATGATGTGCCTTTAGCTGGACATTTGGGGTAGAACAAGACCTTTGAACGGCTTGTCACCCTCTTTTACTGGCCCCAAATGAGCAGGCACTTAGATGCGCACTCTAGGTCTTGCCAAACGTGTCAGGCAAGTGGCAAGAGTGGGGGGAAATGTAAGGCTCCCCTCCAAACGTTTCCTGTTGTTAGCACCTCCTTTGAAAGGGTTGGTATTGACATTGTGGGGCCCTGGATCCCAAGACAGCCATGCGCAACCGGTTTATCCTGGTCTTGGTGGACCATGCCACCAGGTACCCAGAAGCCATTCATTCGAGATCAGTCTCTGCCACTGTGGTGGGACGTGCATTGATTGGGGGTTTTACCCACCTGGGGTTCCCGAAGGAGGTGAAATCTGATAGGGGTACCAACTTTATATCTACATATATGAAGTCTCTGTGGAAGGAGTGTGGGGTAACCTACTGGTTTACCACTCCATACCACCCCGAAGGAAACGGTCTGGTTGAGAGGTTCAACTGCACCTTGAAGGGCATGATTATGGGCCTGTCAGAGCCCTTGAGATGTAAGTGGGACATTCTTGTGCCATGCCTTCTGTTCGCCTACAGGGAGGTGCCACAAAAGAGCCTTGGATTTAGCCCTTTTGAGTTGTTATATGGCCACTCTGTGAGGGGACCTCTGAGTCTGGTTAGGGAAGGCTTGGCAAAAGCCTCCAGTAAGCCCCCCCACCCAGGATGTATTCAGCTACATACTGGCTTTTAGGAACCAGACTTCCCACTTCAGGAAGCTCACCCAAGAGAACCTGGAAGCAAGCCAGGAAGATATGAAACAGTAATATGATCAGAATGCCACTCTGGTTGAGTTTCATCCTGGACAAAAAGTGTGGGTGATGGCCCCAGTGGAGCCTTACGATCTCCAAGAAAAGTGGACTGTCCTTTTGAGGTGGTGGAGCTCAAGAGTGATGTCACCTATCTGTTGAACTTGCGGACTCCGAGGAACCATTTGAGAGTCCTACATGTGAACCACTTCAAGCCTCACTTTGAGAGGACAGACGTGACTGCTTTTGGCAACAGATGATGGGGCGGAGTAAGAGAATGAGCCTCTTCCTGACCTCCTGTCTGCCAAAGAGAAAGATGGTTCAGTGGCGGGTGTGAACCTCTCCCCGTCACTGACTCTAGGAAAACAGAGGGACTGCCACCAAGTGGTGGGACAGTTTGCCTATCACTTTTCCTTGATCCCAGGGGTCACACACTTGTGCACACATGATGTTGACACTGGGGACAGTCCACCTGTGAAACATAAAATTTATAGGGTGACTGACAAGGTTAGAGCCAGCATTAAGGATGAGGTATCCAAAATGTTAGCTCTTGGGGTTATTGAGTTTTCCAGTAGCCCTTGGGCCAGTCCTGTGGTCTTAGTCCCAATAGCTGCTGCTCCTGGTGCCACCCCAGAACTCGGGTTCTGTGTGGACCTCTGGGGACTCAATGCGGTCACGAAGACTGACTCGCACCCCATCCCCCGAGCTGATGCGCTCATTGATCGGTTATGGGCTGCCAAATATCTAAGTACTTTTGATTTGACCTCTGGATATTGGCAGATTGCTCTGATGGAGGGGGCTAAGAAGAGTTCTGCATTTTCTACCCCAGATGGGCACTACCAGTTTAGGGCGATGCCTTTTGGGATAAAAAAAAGGCCCCTGCCACCTTTCAGAGGTTAGTTAACCAGGTGTTGGCTGGATTGGAGGACTTCAGTGCAGCCTACATGGATGACATTGCTATATTCAGCTCCAGTTGGGAGGAACACCTGCAGCACTTTTGTAAAGTATTGAAGGCCCTGCAGAAGGCAAGCCTCACTATTAAGGCAAGCAAGTGCCAAATAGGGCAGGGTTCTGTGGTGTACTTGGGACACCAGGTGGGGAGTGGCCAGGTGGCACCCCATACAACCCAAGATTTACACTATCCTGGCTTGGGAACCCCCCAAGACCCACACTGAGGTTAGAGCCTTTTTAGGTCTCACAGGTTAATAGGAGGTTTGTTAACCGGTATGGCACCATGGTTGCTCCCTTAACAGGCTTAACTTCCAAGAAACAACCAAAGAAAGTGGTCTGGACTGAGTCTTGCCAGACAGCTTTTGGTGCCCTGAAGGCAGCCATGTGCACGGCACCCATGCTGAAGGCTCCTGACTTCTCTCAAGAATTTGTAGGGCAGACTGATGCTTCAGAGCATGGTGTGGGAGCAGTGTTATCACAGCTAAATGAAGAGGGCCTAGATCAACCTGTAGCCTTCATCAGAAGGAGATTACTTCCCCGGGAGCATAGGTGGAGTGTAATTGAGCGTGACGCTTTTGCTGTAGTCTAGGCACTGAAGAAGCTAAAACCCTACTTGTTTGGGACTCACTTCCGGGTTCAGACTGACCACAGGCCCCTCTGATGGTTAATGCAGATGTGGGGTGAGAATCCAAAACTGTAGAGGAGGTCCATCTCCCTACAGGGAATGGACTTTATGGTGGAACACCGCCCTGGAACAAAACACACCAATGCTGATGGTCTGTCCAGATTCCTATGCCTTAGTGAAGACAACTCCTTGGAGGGTGGTTAGTTCTGCCCACTTTCAGCTGGGAGGGGCATGTGTTAGACCTGGCAACCTTGGTGTGGTCTCCCCTAACCTTTTAACTCTACTTCCCAGGTTGTTAGTGTGTGCTGGACTCTGTTTTTGCTGTATTTGTTACTCTGGGCACCTTGCCACTGCTGACCAGTGCTAAAGTGCAAGTGCTTCCTATGTGAAATTGTATGTGTAATTGGCTTTTCCATCATTGTCATATTTGATTTACTGGTAAGTCCCTAGTAAAGTGCACTAGAAGGGCTTAGGGCCTGTAAATCAAATGCTTCTAGTGGGCCTGCAGCACTGAATGTGCCACCCACATGAGTAGCTCTGAAAATATGGCTCAAACCTGCACCTGCAGTGTCTGTGTGTGTGTGCAGTTTTAAACTGCCAATTCGACTTGGCAAGAGTTACCCACTTGCCAAGCCTAAACCTTCCCTTTTTATACATGTAAGGCACCCCTAAGGTAGGCCCTAGGCCCTAGGTAGCCCATGGGCCGGGTGCAGTGAATGTTAAAGATAGGACATGTGCTGGTGTGTTTTTACATGTCCTATTGGTGAAATACTGCTAAATTCGGTTTTCACTGTTGCAAGGCCTGTCCCTCTCATAGGTTAACATTGATGCTGCCTTTAAATGTCCTTAAAGTGCAATTTCCCTTTGAGAGCAGATAGAAAGGTGGAGTTTGGGGTCTCTGAACTCGCAATTTCAAAATACATCTTTAAGTGAAGTTGGTATTTAGGTTGTTAATTTGAAAATGCCACTTTCAGAAAGTAGGCATTTTATTGCTTAAACCATTCTGTGACTTTGCCTGTTTGTGGATTCCTTGTCTGGGTCAGACTGACTATTGGGCCGTTTGTGAATCTCCACTAGATAGTGTCACAAAGGGTGCTGGGGTGTAACCTGCATATCCTGATGGGCCATCTGGGCTAGGCTGGAGAGAGGAGAGGTCACTTACACCCGAAAGGGCTGTGCCTGCCCTCACACAAAGCAGTCTCCAACCCCCTGGTGTGTAGTTAAAGCCAGGCATGGGCAAAGCAGGATCCTGTAAACAACAGAAACTTTTCTTTGAAGTTGGGCAACTTCAAAGGCAGAGCGGGGTATAAGTATTGGACCCAAAACCCTAGACTTTAGATTACTTCAAGGATACAAGACGAACCTCTGCCAGGAGAAGAGCTGAAGGAGAAGTGCTGCCCCTGCCTGTGACTGTGCTTTGTTGGGCTATCCTCCAGTAGCTGCTTGTGCCTGAGAAAGGGGACAAAGACTGGACTTTGTGGTATATTCCTGATTGTGAGGTGTCTCCAAGGGCTTGGACTGAGCTTGCCCCCTGTTCTGAAGTCTCAGGGCCATCAAAGACTTCCTCTAATAGCACCTCGACTCTCTGCTGAGACTCTTGCCCTGCCAAGTGGTGCCTAATCCAGGCCTAGGCCCTTGAAAGGAGAAGCTGGTAAAAAACCAAGTGCACCGACTTCGGACGACTCCGGACTGACACCGCTGCCGGATCCCGCAACGCCGCTTACAACTGGAGTGTGACGACCCCGCAGGCTCAACGCAGCCTCGCTGAAGTCCACGTCTCTGTCAACTCCCGAAGTGCTGTGTTACCGACGTCGGTGACACCCAACTTCGCCGCACAACGCCGTGACTGCTGGCTATCGACTGCGCCGGAAGTGCATGGATCCAACGCTTTGCACCGAAGCCACCTCATCTCTACCGCTCCGCTGCAATGACCCGATACCTCACACCAACTCCTTCGCTCCGAAGCACCAGAACCAACGCTGCATCAGATCCAGTGACGCTCGATCCCCAACTCCATGCACCAGCTTATTTTCTGGGGTCCATGCAACTCTGTGACTGGCGCCATTAGCGTCGGATTGTTTAGAACGACTCCGTCACAACACTGTGATATCACCAAACCGAAGAATCTGTGTTTCTAAGCACTAAATTGAAGTTTAATCTTTGAAATTCATAACTTCGCTTGTGTATATTGGATTTTTGTCGTTTTTGGTCTTGTGTTGCTCAGATATATACTGGCTACTTTTTAACCTGGTGTTGAGTCATTTTATAGTGTTTTCACTGTAGTACTGCGTGTGTTGGTACAAATACGTTACACATTGCCTCTGGGTTAAGCCTTTCTGCTCGTGCCAAGCTACCAGGGGTGTGAGCGGGGGTTAACTGGGTGTGTTTCTCCTTTTCCCTGACTAAAGTGAGGGTCCTTGCTAGGACAGGGGACACCCTGACTGCCAACTAAAGGCCCCATTTCTAACAATGAGTTTACCACCTTATGCTGAGGTGCATATCTGAATTACACAATGGGATGTAGGTTTAGTTGATACGTTTGTATAACAAAAACTTGGTAAGTTAGCCGCTGGATAGTGCTCTTTAAGAACATTGAAAGATTATGTGAATACATTTTTTCTTTCTAACATTGTAATGTAGTCAAGGAATAAGAGGCATAAAAATGTGCAAAATACCTTAAATATAGGAGAACTAAAACTGTTAAATACTTTACTTTTAGATAAACATTTTTGCTACAACTTTTCTCATCAATATGTTTGATCTAGGAATCTTGGCAAGTCCAAAAAACATCCATTGTTCTGTTGGGTTCTTTGGATAGTTTTAGACTTATTGATTTGAAGGATTGCTGGCGACTTTACTCCTGCTGTTACGTACAACAGCTTGGCAGCTGTTGAAGCTCTGTTCTTATCATAGTGGCGTAGCGTTTTGCCAGCACCAGTGCTAGTGTTAAACCTGTATGTATGTTTATCAGTCTGCTTCTTTGTTATGTTATCATAAAGTGAACAGTCAGCTGAGCAATCCATGTCTCCTAGTCACTATCTCCTTGCGTTCCACCACTTTCAACTCAAATGGTGCCTAAAATGTGGAAATAACACTGCATGTGGTAAAGATTTGCTTGATGTTTTTGGAATCACAGACCGTCTTCTGTGATTGAACCATCCTTTTTTATGAAGTATTACTGTTGATATAGATGACCTACACAGGTAGTTAAATGTTTCTGTTTGAATGTGAAACTACTCTTCCTATCCTTGACTGCATCTCAAGTCTGATGCAGTTGGTTATATCAGTTTCAAGGTTGTTTTCTATTTGTCTGTGTTTTTTTCATTTTGTCTGATGTTGGGTCTCTTATTGCCAAATAAAGGTCCACTGGCCTTTGACATTCAGATAGACTCTGATAGAAGTTTATGTACCTTTCCAGCTTGCCAGCTCTTTGGCCTCTTCTAATTTATTGGCACTGAACTGGTGACCAGGAATTTAGACTTTGCCAACAATCATTTCTACTTCCAAGATCAGCAACCTATAGGTTCTCCTGGTTAAAGAGACAACCAACATTGTTTTCTTGTGTCTATGGAACAGTTAAGAACTTATGATTCACCTTTACTTCTTCGATAAACTATTCTCAGGCTTAGATCAAAATCTGAATATTTGCCATGAAACCTTTCACATATCCTTGCTTCAACGCTAAAATGTATATTAGGCATCCCAATTATTTTATCTGCACAAATTAAACTGATCAATTTTGCAGGTCGTAATTCTGTCAAAAAAGTGTAGCCAAGGTCGCTTAACATGTTGAGTTGATAGCTTGCATATTTCAGAGCAGTTAGAAGCATGAGGGGTCCGCCTTTTGCAGTATTTCTTACCGGGCATCATGGCAGCCTCCTCCCACTGAGGAACTCATGCTTTGGAGTCATCTCATGTTTAAGTTTGACAAGACCTGGAAGTAAGAGTAGTTACTCTAGTAACTCTGGCCATTTGATTATCTCTAGCCATTCAGTCTAAAGATTCACTTTTTAGCCCACAACCTCTCCTCCATACCATCCCTACAATAAATATTTCAAGTGTATATGATTGAAGGAGCATCTGGACTAGATCAGTAATTGTCCCCGTTGTGTGGGTAGATTTTTAATTTGTATAAAACTAGATCTATGAAGTAAAAGATGTTTTCTCAAACCCTTCGGAAATCTATAGTTGAATAAGCAATAGACCATTCACCATCCTAATGACTAAACAGCTGTAACAGACATGTTAATATTTGTGATACTGTATGGGGAAATATGATGTTAAATCTATTTTAAATTTCCAACACTTTCACTACTAAGATGAAACGAAACATGGATGGACCTGTTTGTTTATACAGAGCACTCATTTAATGTACTTAACTGAATGAGCAGTAGCCAGGAAAGAAGGAAGATGGCTAGGTGTTCTGGCTTTTTATGACTGAACTTTTGTCTGTGTTACATGTTTTTTAAATGGGCTGCTGTGAGGAGTGCCAATAAAGGAGATTGCAAACACGTTAGCCTCCTTGTCTTTAATAAAATCCATATTTTCTGTCCACCAGAGCTGAGGGAGAGTCTACATTTTCTGACCATGAAGGGAATAGTTAAAGATATGACAACGTGTGTGGGTAAACCGTCATGTTCTGTAGTAGAATGATGAAAAGTGCCTCAACTTTAGTTCATTAACTTTTAAGTAGTCAAAAGGTCAGCAATGAATGCCACTGAACCAGTTCCTAGCAGTACACCTTGCTGTGGAATAGATTTCACTTAACTAAGAGATAAGGTTGTAAGGGTAACAGCTATTCTCCTAATAATGGCTGCCGGTGAAACACTATGGATCTGTAAACAGAAAGGGCTTAAGACTTGCGGAACTGGTAAATGGAGAAACGTGGCTTTTCATGACATTTTTATGAGGCAAAATTGAACTTGCTGGAGGCTCTTCAAAGCTTGAAGTCAACTTTGACCTTTTTGACTTACTCTTTTGTTTATTTTGCGTAGTCAGTGCTAGAGGATCATGAATTATTGTTTATTGTCGTGAACACTTTAATATAATGTAGTCAAGGCCCGTGACGAAGCAGCATGTGATAGCTCTTTACATTTCTGCGTTTTCGTCAGTTGTTGCTTAAAATTCAGCCCTGAACCTCAGATAGCGAGAAATAAGTTCACTGCATGTCTTGTCTGAAGCTGAGCCACCCCCCTTCAGAAACTGAATGAACTACATGCAAGAGTTGACAACACTCCCTTCATTGAAAATCCCATCAATGTATTTTTGCCAGAGTAATTGCTTTCATTGTTATAATGGAAGCAACAGACCATGTGGGTTGTGGAGCAGCCTGCCAGTCTCCTTTTGTGAGGCTGTAACATTAAAATAATACATTGCATGCACTTTATCACTAGGTCTCGTTGAGTGTTTGTCAATTCAAAAATGGCAATACTATTTTGAGCCATATTTACCACCTTGACAAGATCAGATTGCCCAGATGTGTGCAGCATGTCACTCCTCTGTAAGAGGGCAGATAATTAGAAAATAGGAATTCAAAGGAACCTTCTGGCCTTAGGATGAGAGAGCAGTTTGTTTTCAAACGACATGCTGGCTTGCATCATTTGCAGAGTATCTGGGAACCAGTGAAAGTTCTAGGGTCCCAGACTAGCTTTAGGTAGTGCCCTGTGGAGGCATGGAAATCTCAGAGAGAGGTATGGAAGCAGCCAGGGAAGGGTTGAGGTTTGGTGGCAGATGGTTTAGTACTACTGCACAGTGTTATGAGGCGGAGCTAGTGTGATTAATGTTCAAGCTCTTGCGACTACTCCCCTACCTCCTCCTGGAAGCAGCAACAATTACCTTGATGAAAGTTGCTAGGTGACAATAAGACAAACTTATTTGTCTGAAACTCTACAAGACCCCGAGGTGGGTTCCATTGTTGTGCAGTTGATTGTAAAAAGTCACAGATTAAAAAACATATTTTCTCTCCTTTTCTTCTCCCCATTCACTCTCCCCCACTCACTTCTCTCTCAACTCTTTTACCTCATGCCCCATCCACCCTTGCACCTCCAAGGTCTGTTGGTTATAATTGGCTAGAGTTTAATATTTCCATAGTCCTTTAAATACAGTTGGTGTGCCTAATTTTGGACAAGTTACTGTGCCAATTTATTTAACTCTAGAGTGGGAGAATCCAGACATATACATCTCTAGCTGATTTTTCTTTAAGGCATTCAGAAACATGTAAGATCATACTAAGGTTATCTGTAATTTGCTGATGATTAGATTCTCCTGTTCCTGTGTTGAAAACCAAGCAAAATCCCTGAAGTAAAGAAAACACAAATGTGGGTGCAGCGCAATTAATAAAAATATATTTATTATAGCCATCTTTTGCCAATGCAAAGGTGGTGCCAGCAGTGAGGTCGGGAGCATATTTAGAAATGTAATTTATAAGATAAAGTCCCACAATTAAGTCACACTAGGTAAGAGAGAGAATTGTTTTTTCTTTGTTGCTGCTTGAGCTTTAAGAGCAGCACAGTAGTTTAAAAAAAAATTAGGACCATTCAAACAGATGGGAAAAGAGAGTGCCACCAAATGTTAAGAGGTTATACCCTAGAAAATACATTAAGTAATATTTTGAATGTATGTACATGTTGGTATTACATATAGTGAAACATTGCTGTACATTGTAGTGGTTTTGGAGAAAATATACAAACTGGTGTACATCAAGTAATGAATTACACAAATACAGTTCACATTTTTGGGAACAGAGTGAATAAGTAATTTGGCCAGAATCACAAGATGTTGAACCAGTCCCCAGGTTCCAAGTCCACATCTCCTTAATGGCCAAACTGGTTCACAAGCAAGAACCCGAGAATTATACCTCTTTTTGATTCTAGTCAATACGTTTTGCCTGTTGGACCCATATTTGTCCCTCTTTTCTTCTGTTGTGCTTCTCTTTATCACCCCTGAATGTCCTTAATGATCTAAAACAATCCTGATTTAAAGGCCTAGATTTATCAATTTTATGTGTTTCTTATTGGACACAAAATGTTGTATTGTTTCAACTTTTTAAACCTGTTTTATACCCCCTGCAGCTCTGTGTTTTTGCTGCGGCTATTATACTGTCAAACCTGGGAGGAAGAACCAGGCACATTTTGAGATGCACTAGGTGGTTCTATGCCGTCTGTCGAGTCTGTTTTGTTACTTAACAGTGGGAGCAAAATGTTCATTGTGGCTTGGCTCCATTTATACCCATGAACTTTACCTTCTAATTTTCATGTTAAACTGAGGTTCTTAAAAGTCTGAGGGTGTAATTAACTTGCTGATTACCAAGGGCAACACTTCGCTTTTAAATTTTACATGTATGGACCCCATAAGGAGGTACTTTTTCACAGCATTACACCAGAAATGCCTGCATCTTCTGTGATGTTGATAAGTATAGGGAATATACAATATTCTGGAACCCTTGTGGGGCTTAAAGTGAACCATCACAGAAACGTCATGCCTTGCCAATTGTATTGGGGGTCTTCACATTGAACGATGGCGAATAGTTGTAATTTATGGGGAATTAAATGAAGCGTTGGTGAATGAGTGGTAAAGAAGACTTGTTGGCATGTTGAACGATTTTAGCAAGAACATAAGTGATTTTATTGGGTTAGAAACTACTGGGGTGGAAATTGATAAAGAGTATTTGAAGTAAGATATGCACATTTGCAAATTCCTTTTAGATCTGCCATATGGTTGAACAAAAAGAAGGAATTGAAAACATGAGAAACAGCTCTCAAAAGTAGGGAGCATGATCTAGTAATTGAAAATTAAGGTGATGTGTGAGGTTTTACATGTTATATATGTGTCTTGGTAGTTTTATATTTTTTTGTATTTGCGTAGCACTTTAACCCTCAGGCATCCGGGAGCTGATGATGTCCAGTTCAACTTGGAGGTTGACAGGCAAAGTGTTTCCAATCTGTGGTCTGCCACCAGGAATCTATACTATTCCCTCACTCTTTTCTTGTGAGATGATGAGGTTACCACATTATGCTGAGGTGCATATCTGAAGGTACACAATGGAATGTAGGTTTGATGTTTTAGTTATTTGGGAGTGTGGCAATGCATGGATTTATGAACCATGTTTGCACCTTTATGTTTGATTACGTCATTTTTTTGAGGATTGGGATACCTGGGTGAAATCTGAGAAGAGCTTTACTGTTTTGGCTGTAGCTTTCGAAACGTTTTGAAGCTGATAAATTAATCTTTTGGCAGGCTGAAGGAGAGGATGTTGCTGCAGTAACAGTTTAATAAATAATTGCCTATGCAAATATTACTCTGTCCAATTCTCTCAGGACGTTTTTCACTGTTCTCAGGAATTGTGAACTATGTTGTTGGCTTTGAATCACTTGGTTTACTAGTGGTGCCTTCTTAGTTGAAAGTTCAATTGAACTTGTTGAATTTTTACCAATGTTTAGAAATGTGACAACCATGTACAGTGGAAAACATTGTGCTGTGGGTTTCACGCTATTTCACACTGTGGTCTCTCCCTTGCCGGAGTCCTGCCTGCTGTGTATTCAACCCAGAGCCAAGGAAAAACATATCTCCATAGATTTATTGATTTGGCATTCGTATTGTGCAAGTGCCAGATTGTGACGGCATGGAAATCACTGGCTGCACCGGACATGTCAATCTGGCTTTAGACCTTGCTGCGCTGGGCGAAGGCTGAAGAGGTTGTGCTCATGGGCATGTTTTTATTGTTGTTGAAACTGCAAACGAGAAATGCAACAAAAATGTGCCTAGAAGGTGGTTGTTGCCAGTATTCATGTCCAAAGCCGGCCTTCCTATGTTTCTGAAGCAGAACTGCAAATCTTGAGCATATATTTAAAATTCAATGTCTAGGTTGGATATCATGCTGTGTAGTTGTTTTACGTATCTGCTCAATAAATCTGTCAGGAAGGCAGGGTTTGAGGATATCTCCACGAAATTAGTTTGTTGTGAAGTTGAATTCTTGCATAAGTATCTGCGCATATCAGTTAGTCATAAAGAGTGCCAGCCTTCTCAGGGTTACATCTGTAGTTGTTGCTGCTGCGAGTAAAATATGATGGTTTTGGTAGACCTATCATTGGTGGACAATATACACTCTTAAACCTCATTCAAGTCTATTTCTGTCTTGACCTGGTAGTCTGTCACATCAGTTCCAGCCACTTAATAGGTTGTGGGTTCCTGTCTTTGTTGCTGATTGGTGACTACATGTCCCACCAAATAACTACAGGTGCTACAAAGATTGCATATATTACAGGTCATTTGATTGGTTTTGTGGATGATAATCTCTTTTTTCAAGCAGGTGGGATTTGTGCTTGATTTTGATGTTGAATCTTTTTTTAGTTGTATTACACCCTACTTTCAATGTTGATGTTTGGTGGTGTGTGTCTTTTGACCTTTTTTACGTCTGTGGAGAATTTATCAATGCACTGTTACTTGCCTTATGCTATTTTCTGGAAGTGTTGGGCTTTTCCACGTCTCATTTGATCTGTTTTTTAATCTTTGATGAAACATTTTAGATCCCTTTTAGTATTTTTTTAGTCTGCATTTTAGTGTAGACAAACGATGGTAAATGTATGTTTGTTCAACCTGATGGACTAGTTTTTTTTTGTCCATTTCTTCCAACCACACCTGTTTGAACTGAGCTGCCATTTTATGATCATGGGTTTCTAGTTTATAATTCTCTGGACTATGTAAATTAGTGAAGTGACGTTGAATGTTTACTGGATTGCTTGGCAGTTGGAGAAGTTCAGCTTGTCTAGGCTGAGTTTCTTGATGCTGAATGCTTTAATAAGGATGCAGCCCAAAATGTAGAATGGGCTATACTTTTAAGTATTGGGACTAATGATCTGATGTGTTGATGAAAGTGGTATTCTCAAGATACTGAAGTCATCCAGGGCTAGCTGTCTGTCACTGTCAATTGATGCATTTCAAACAAAGGTAAAGAATCCTCGATCGAAATTGTAATCACAGTTGAGCAATCATTTTGGTACAATTAGTATAAAAGAATGTGTTTGCTAGAGCTTGGTGGTTAGATTTCTCCGATCGTAGTCTAATTTAGGTATATTAAATGATGCGTACTCCTCTGTCGTTTGTGTGGTTGGTGGTGTAAATTCCATGCGCTTGTTTGTAGAAGTATACCTGTCCCCACCCCACAGTGGTGTCGATTCATGTTTTGGACAGGGCAAGAATGTAAAGAGTGTTTTACTTAGTTGTCCATCATCAGAGTGCTCCTTGGAATTTTAGAAAGTGGATTTTTGGTTGAACGGCTGGCAGAGAATTGCAATTGCTGGTGGATTTACTTCTGTCAGATCTGTTACTGTAGTCCCCAGTAACGTTTTTTGTGTCCCTACATGCAGCACCTTAATACGGCAAAACGGTGAAAGAAAATCATGAGAGTTAAAAATAGGAAGGCTAGGGCTCACAGGGAGAATTACATTATGCAGGAAACAAAAAAATCAGAATATTATTTTACCAATTCAGTTATGCTTGCTAAGGCCATACCGGAGTGTTCTGTTCAGCTCTAGAAGGAGGACCTCCTGAAAAGTGAAGACCTGCTTGGAACAGTCCAGTCGTAGGCTGCCAAACTGATGAATGCATTAACTCCCAGGAACAAAGAGCGGTATTGGAAGGTAAGCATTTGTAAGAAAAAAGCTTATTCATATTCCCTGTGTATCAGCAAAGTAGAGTAAGTTAGTATTTTTCAGCAGGCAAGTACTCCTTATCTCTATAGTGGATGAAAATATGTACTCAGTCACTCCAGGAACAGGAACCATGAAGTATAATCTGAGGAGTGGATGAGGCCTCATTATACATATTCTTTGAAAATGACATAGAAGGCACGTTTCTGGGACTGGCAGAGGGGAGCGGTTGTACAAACAAATAAAGAGTAGCGCTGAAGAACAAGCTATGTCTGGTGTGGCCCCTAAAGTATTTCTTTGATATCACATTTCTGGCTAGTGAAATGTTTACATTACGTGAGACAGATACACAGCTTTACTGATGGAGGGTGGGCCACATCTGCATTGTCCGTTGGCCTTCATGAACTGCTAATGTTTTCAGTAAACAAAGGAAAATATTGTACTTGAAGAAGGCCAACTATTGGGGACTTATGAGAAGAAAAGGTCAGTAGCAACATGGCAACCCTCCCGATTCAAGCGGGAGGCTACAGATTGTAAACTCAGTCTCCTGCCTCCCCATGAAGGTTGCATAAATCTGATTTTGATGAATCTGCTGGTTACAGACAAGGCAGCTCAAAAATTGTGTGTAAACTCTGTCAAGCAGTTGTCGTCCCATATCTTGAGCCTGCCCTACAGCCAGATACGAGTCTCTATAGGTATAAATGTAGGGCCTGGGCAGGCCCACAGACAGGGACTCAGGATAGGTATCCAGAGCCTGCCTATGCCCTGACCATGCCTCCATTTGGCTGGGTACAGCCAACTGGGACTGGTCCGACTCACTGGCGTGTGCTGCCTGTATCCTGCTGCTGCAGCCTACCGACCTGCTGCTGATCTCCACTGCACTGTGACATTCAAACTCTTGTCCCCCTCTCTGCCACAGCGTTCTCTATGCTCCCACCAGAGGTAGTGAGAAAGTAAAGTATGGATCCTCTCAGGAAAGCCCATGTCACCCCACAGAAGCACACACACTCTTGTGAGGAGCCCTCCGTGCCACAATCAGAACTCTCTTAGCCTCCTGCTTCCTTGGGAACAAACCACGCAAACCCTTAAACCAAAAAGGAGCGTGCCATGCTGCCTTATAATGAAGAGGTGCACTCCAGAGCTCTGAAGTTTTCCAGCTCCATAAAACAGTCACAAATTCAGTAAGGATTGTTCCTTTGTATTCTGGTATTTGTAATCCTGAGTTTTATACACTGGACTACGAGTACCAGAATGCAAAGGAAAAATGTGGACTGCCCAACTTACATAGGCTGGTCCAGAGTGTGTGAAACTTGAGGCAAAGACCCCTACCTCTCAGGCATCTGACTGCAGCATCCTAGGTGCGTGTTCATGCTATAGGAATTCGCCAACATCCTGCCATTGACTGTGCCACATAGTGCAACGGTACAGAGTTGAATAAAGGATTAGCGCTGCAGTGCCCTCTTCACCCGATGCCCATCATCCTTTCATTGTCTTTGAAGCGCCAAATGGCCTTACTCCGGAAGACGAAACACTGCAAGATGGCGGATGAACTCAGGAACGAGGCTGCAGAAAGAAGAGGAAAGAGTTAGCGCAGAGAGGGTGCGAGAGACAGACATGACAGAGGGCAGAGAGAGACGGCCCAGCAGATTGACTTCTCATACATTTATGACACTGATACCAATTACCCCCTTCCTCGAACTGAGCATGCTACATTCTACTTCCAGGTGTGTACTGCATAATGTATTCCTTAAAGGTGGTAAAACAGTCTCTCCCAGTTACCCCTCACTGTGCTGCGCGCCATACGATCATTTGCAGCGACATACATCCCTGTAGTGAAAGTTGAAATGCCTACATGTATGCAGTACGGATATAATGGACGGGCCAATCCTAGATTAATAAAAAGGAGTCCTAAGTGGTTGCTGACTGAGACATAATTCACGTTTTTGTAGCGTGGCGCAGCATCTTCGTGCACCGTAGGCGTGAGTGTATCTTTAAGGGGAGGCAACGGTGTTTGCGGAAGTAGGTAGTGAACTGAGATGGTATTTTTAAACGTGTTTACCGTTGTTCTGATCCGCCTCACCTGTTGTCCATCGTGCACGTTGGGTGCACAGAATGTCCTGTGGCGCGCCCCGTGGATACAACACGAATAATAATGGTCGTATCGCGCCTCATTTGCCCTGGTTTCTTTCCATAAATGTAAATGTGTTTCCCTCCCCGCTGCATTTCCCAGAGTGCATGCGGATGACTTTGTTTAATAGCTTGTCGTGCTGGGGTAAGCGGGTAGTGCTGCAGGAGTTTTGTTGGCACGCTCTTCACGTTTCTCCTAGTTATTCATTTCGGAGTTGGGCTTTAACAACTGTCGCGAATGGCGAAGAATTTGCGTTTTTTAATGAGACCCAATCAGCTTTTCGAGTTTATCCCGGAACGTCAACCCGTAGCACCGACGTGTGTGGGATCTTGCAAAGCTTTTAATGTGGTGGCAATCGCTGAATCCGTTTCATGATCCTTGTTTACGGTTAAGAGGAGAAAGTGCAGGTTCTTTTAGGGAAGACGCAGTTTTGAAGTCTTTTAACCCTGGCAGTGAGGCCTTCTCGTGTAAGGAAGCTTTGTGAAGAGCTGATGGATGCCCGGGGATTATACGATTCCGCAAAATGCATCCTGTGGGGGGAAGACAAGCAAGTACTCCCAGGAGATGTATTCCAGGACATTAATATTCCAGCCCATTCAGACGTTCACGCAGGGAGCCAATAACTTAGCCAGGCTCTAGCAGGCCTCGGGATTTTACTGCAGCAGTTTGCCAAGACACTCCATTCTGCCTTTGCATCAGTAGTTTGTGGGTCCCCAATAAAACGCAGGCCCGCCCTACGGCTGCACTTCCGTTGTTTCCAAAACGCTATATTCAAAGGGTAGATATTTCTGATCCTGCGTGATAAATTAATTGACAATCTGGGGGCGAATTATCATAATGTGTTTGATGTTTCTGAGTGGTACCGATTGGTTTGCTAGAAATATAATTTAAAAAGGTGTAGGAAGCCGTATTTACTCTATGTGGCCTACTTTGACATTGCTATTACAAAGAGTTTAAAAGAGCCCCGACCCAGCAGATGTAAAGCTGAGGGCATTGTCTCGCCCCGGACAGTTCTAGCAAAGTATCTGAGGTGGGGAACTAACAAATGAACCCTTTCAGAGAGTCTCTCTGTGAAATGGGATCATTATTCAAATTGGCTGCTTTGTCTGACCTTGTACCGCTGAATGAGCGGGGGAGAAAGTTCTCTTTCAGGGTGTTATTTTAGAAAATGGATGTTGCGTAGTGGAGGTTAAATTAAAGCTTTTTAGGGAACAAATCACAATGATCCTAATTTTGGAGTTCGCGAAAACAAACTGGAAGTTTGGAGCTCATTATGCCAGTGTGGGGGCCCCATCCCCATTTATGAGGGAGAGGTTGCAACCTGCCCTTTCCATGAACAAAAACGACTTTTAAACCCTTCGTCACCGAGATGTTGATAAATGACACCCTGGGTCAGCCATGCAAATGAGGGGACTTTGAGGGCGTGGCATCGTATGGATTACAGTTCTGCAGAGTTGCTAGGAGGTTACAGGTCACTCGGTCAGTTGCAGAAGTGAGCCCTTCCAAAACCTGAAACAATTTGCACAGTTGCAGGTACGGGAGGCAAGTGAGAAAAGTTGCACGTTTTGCCGGCTCCTTGGAAAGAAATACACTTGCAAACGTAATTCTAAATCAAAGGTTGGACCCCTTTTTAACGCCATGAGTTCATAAAAAGACAGTCTGGGAAGGACCGAGTAGCGAGATTGTAGAACATGGCAACACCAAATTAGAAGTGTTGTCTCAAATATTTAATTCAATGCAGCAATTAGCTTGTTTAAGAGAAAAATACACCTTTAGCCAGCCCCTTTTCAATGCAGAAACACAATGTTGCACAAATGAAGGGCGTGAAAATGGTTTTACCTAATCTGTAGTTTTATGGGTTTTCTTTGTTTTTAAAAAAAGTGTCTGAAGTATCAGAAGTGTAGCCAATGTTGGTGGATCAACAGAGTAAACATAAGTTGTGAAGGTACTGCCATTTTATTGTTTCCTCTTTCCCAGTCGTTCCCCTGTTGATTTGATCATATTTGTTGCCATTGGCATGTGCCTTTTTAATTATCGAAAACGTTCTATCACTGCTATTTGTGAGGTTTTTAAAAATAAAAATAAAGAAAAATAAACCTAAATGAAGTTAGGTTCACACCTTCATCACCCACCCTTTCAAAAATACCCCAAAACCCAAGATCAATCTGCATACATTTTTGGTGCATTGCTGCAGTACCGCAACAAACACTCCTGTTGAAGTCTGTCTTTACTGACAATCCATTTCTTTGCCAGAACAAAGATGGCTGACAGGTCTGCCAGAACGCATTGTCAGGAGACTGCTCTCCTGTTTATTTCCCCCCTCATCCCCGCCTCTCTTTTCTATCCCTTTTCAACTCTCGCCTAAAACATAATTGGGGGAAGAGTCAGGGAAAGGAACAGCTGGCTAGTTATACAAATGGTTTTAGGGAGGGGCCACCAGGGGGCCTATATACAGCCCTGCTCACAAAATGGCAGGTTGCAAAGAGATTTACCAAATACATTCTGGCAGATGGACCCCTGCTCCCAATTACTAAGGACAGATGCAACTCAAAACAACAAATCCACACGCGCTTTCTGTTGAGGAATTACACTTCAGTTGTAATTAAGCAAACAGAAAGAGGCCTTAAAATTACTCCTCTTATGTACCTCAGGAAGATGGAACTTTTGAATTTCGGGCTTGTTGCACCGAACTACTCCACAGATATTTTGAACACAGTGGAAGCAAATGGCCTCCTTTTTCCTGAAGGAAAGAGATTGGAAAGTTTGTCCGAATGATGAATCTGTAACCGTGACATCTTGCACGCCGAAGCCACGATTTTCAGATAAAAATGCATGAGCCTGAAGTAGAGGGAGAAGGGTAGCTTTATTATTTGAGCATTCAGCCGGAATTGCAGCGTAAAATAAAGTAAGTGTGGAAGTACAGCTTTAGTGCTAGATGGAAATGGAATTGCAGCTCTGTGTAAATCAAGTGTACACGTGCAGCTTTGTTATTAGATTGAGCTGGAATCACAGCTCAAGCAGACATAATCATTTCCAACAGAAAATATTGCTCCGAGAAACAGCTCATTTTATATTAGATGCCACAGTGGCCCCCACAAGTTTACGTTAAGCAAAATCAATTCTGCGACGCCGTTGAAATGTTAATAGTGTCGACACTACCTGTTTCTAAGGCTGCTTGCCTTCCACGGAAGCAATGCCATTAGCATTTCAGGCCTCATTCGCTGCCTTTGCTACAGGAGTGTTTTTTCAAATGTGTTACTGATGCATGCAGTTTTCTGTGGTGTTGTTGAAACATAAAGTTAAACACGCCCCCCCCCGCTTCGTCGTGGAAATATAAGATTTTATTGAATGAATTGATTTCCGTCCTTGTCCCGTTTAATCCCTTGCACACTAACACTGGACATCCAGAGCACACCTCGAGGAGCTGTTTCTGTTGAGACAGCTGCAGGCACTGATATTATGTTTTTTGCTAGCTAATTCAGAGAAAAATCGTGTGTTAGGCATTTTATGTTTGGAACTCAGAGGGCACTTCAAAGCAGCTTTAATTAACTCCGTGCCCTTTCGTTTCTTGAGGTAATCACGCACGAACAGTGAGGTACAATGCACTTTAATTAAACGGTGTTGCATAGACTGACTACAGAGCCCAGTTCACAAAGCAAAGACTTTCAAAGGCCACGGTTTCCGAAAGTAACATGACCTTTAATACTCACAAAATGTGAGTTTAACACAAACCTTTTCAGTCACTTGGGCTATTACCCAGTTTTGGTCCAAATTACTCGTGAGTTTATCTGGACACAGTGGGTTGTCTTGGAAAGTTTGGGCACACTAACGAACTTGTAAGTCGGCCAGTATCCATCTTTTTCTCTGTCAATGGGCACCCGGGGATCTACTGCTGTTTAGTGGAACACAATACCCTGGAATGTCTGGGGAGTAATGAAAGGGGTTTCGTAGGAAAAATACTTTCCGAGTAGAGAAAATAACAGTAAAAAAAGTTAATCTGCACTAATGCCTGACATTTTTGCATGCATTATTCTGTACTATATACAATCAAGCATGCCTAAATGTCTTAGCATTAGCATATTTGGGAATTTTCAAAAGTGTAACTTAGAATCTGCAATTCTTGCAGCTTCCCATGGGAACTCCTCAACATTTCCAAGTACTCCAGAACTTGGAAAAGCTACGCCAAAACATAGGCGTAAACCTGTGAGTTTAGATGTTAGCATTCCTTTAGGTCAGGAGTGGTTAATGCCTGCTCTGTAAGTTTATTCTCTATGTAAGTTACGGTTGGTGTTATGATGTTATGTACTGGGTAGGGTGGAATGGTAGGTAGAGATTGTCAATGGTAATTGTGGGTCATGTGGAGTTTACAACAGGGGTCTATGGCTATATCCAGTGCCCTGGAGCGCAATCTACAAATACTTTATTGTCCAAACTGCACTTGTGTGTTTAATCTCTTCACTAGTAAGGAGGATGTTGTGTGCAAGTTCATGATCTTTAGATCCTAAACACCCTCTGGCATTTGCTGATTCCAACTTGAAGAGTTTAATTGCAAACATATTCTTGGCTAATCCTAAAATTGGCGTAGGTGTTTGTTGGTTATCTACATTGTGAGATTACCAGATGAAGCTGCACTGGACTGTGTGTGTGTGTAGAGCGAACGTTGCTTTGTGCTCACAAATGACCAGCTACTGGAGAAACTATGAGGAACATGTTCAAAGATCCCTTGTCATATTTTCAGAGGAAAAAAATCTTCCTTTTTT
Source organism: Pleurodeles waltl (assembly GCF_031143425.1). Lineage (NCBI taxonomy): Eukaryota > Metazoa > Chordata > Amphibia > Caudata > Salamandridae > Pleurodeles > Pleurodeles waltl. The sequence continues at coordinate 260,147,723 of NC_090442.1, forward strand.
AGGTCGAGCGCGCGAGTGATTTAACCTGTTGTAATCTATCTGTGGGCTTTTAACCACGCCCACCACATGCCCATCACTCTCACTCGTTCTTGGACTTGCCTTTCAAAAATCCTTTATCATTGGTAAATGCTTTACGTTTGTCCCTCCTTGGTTACCGCCTTGGACGCTGACCCTGTTACATGGATAATTGAACAATTGCAGATACCTCTGAGTGTGAGCAAACTTCTTTTTCCTTTTGTGTCTTCCCTTCGCGCTCATGCTCCCATGTCAACTGTTATACTTTTCATTTTCAATTTAAGTGGCAAGAAAAGTCCAGCTAGGAATTTTCAACTTTAACAGCTCTACCTCAAGCAAATGAGAGATCCATTGCATTGCAAATGCTTGTTTCTCTTAGGTTTCTAGTGACTAGCTGGTTGCCTTTGTTTCATTACAGGTTGATGTTAAAGGTGGACATCTAGTGTGGGCACCTGGATTCTTTAAAGGCTCTGGAGTGGGACAGAAAAGTAAACCCAGGTAGCAAAATAAAAGTGCCCCCCATTATCAAATCAGGAAATAAGTGGCCCAAAATTGAAAATCAAGGCAGTTGAATTTGTAAAAATACGCTATATAGGTAGTTCATACAGTATGATAGACTACATGTTTTTGTGCTTCCTGCAGGCAGGGTCTGTGGTAATATCAGAGGAGTCAACAGGAAAAATCAGTCCATCAGACCATAAGCCAGTTTTACAAAGAGCCACAAAACTGTCCCACACACTGACCTGTAGACCAGCCCTTCTGTCACTGCCAGATTGTCTTATATGCCATTCCAGCACTGTCTACCATAGCACTGCTGCCTCAAACTATGCCTTGCTTTGTAGAGGTGTAAAAACCCGGCCTGGCAGTTTGGACTGGACTGTTTCAATGGGGAGCAAGGTCAAGACTGATTTGCATATGGCTTAATCCAGACTGGAATGGCGTGGTGAGCAATAAAACAATGTATTGAGGCCCAAGTCTCTGACTGGGGGTGAATGTTTGACATTGTTCAGCATTCCGTCCATCATCTGTTCATTTTGCATTTGCTTTGTAGAAAAGTGCATATGGTGCCAACCAGCGTATGATCAGTGCTTTACCTCGATTTGAGGCAGATGTACATGCTAACAGTGTTTTCCAGCTGTCAGTGCATGTGCGCTGCTCACCCTTTCATTATCACTGTTCTTAAAGAAAAACTCTTATCAAACTATCTATGTAAAATGTAGATACTAAAATGTGAGCTTAAAAACATGGAGACTGGGTTACAAAATCAGCTATGAGTATGGAAGTAGTTAAGCAGTAGTGCTCCTTTACGAACTCTTACATGCCACTGTGCATAGTCCCATAATGTACGACTACTTCTTAAACAATTAGATAGAGCTGTGCCCTCTTTGCACTTCTACTAAGTTAACATGACTTTTTCCTGAATGTTGCAATTTTATGCTATTTCACAAAGGCATGTAAGAGTATGTAAAAGAGTACTATGGCAGTACTACTTTAGGTACTCCAAAATGTCTTCATGAATAGTCCTCATTGAATAAACTTCCTTTTGCAAGAGTAATAAGGGTCCTAAAAAGCAATGGTATGCTTAGTTCTAATACTGTTATAGATCCAGTAACCACTGGAGTATTTGTGATGCCTCAAAGTTATCCTTTAAGAACTGGGGATCTACATAGTTTTCCATGAAGGTTAGTGCCTAGAAGCTCAAATCCAATTTCCATGGAGTGCATTTTTTCAAGCCCACTCTGGCAAGTTTGACTGAGGAATAGTAAAGCCTTTGTCTGCTTTTCAGTTGATTGTCTTGTTTAGCTCTTTCCTTTTCAAGCTGACTAGCAGAATGCACTGAACCCTTTAGATGTTATGACTGATAGAGCTATTTTAAGTAGATAATTGTATCAGATCTGCAAACAAAATCTTTAATGTTGAGTCCATTTCTGAAGCACATAGTTGCCTTAGAGGAGTCATTGTGCTAATGAAGACAGAGAAGTACCCAGATGTAGGGTGCTAGTGAGTGGTACTCTTTAAGGTCAGGCTAAACCTTTGGCTCTTTCCTAAAAGAAATCCTGACAGAAATTAGTAAAACTGCACCTCGAGGTTTGCAAACTCAAAAAGGTGTACATTTACTCCTTTCAGGAATCCTAGAATTGTGGATATTTGCATGTCAGAATATGTATGTGTACATTCCTACATAAGAAATAAAACGAGAAAAAAGAGCAACCTTTTCTAATTTATTTTCCTCTACAAGGATCATTTTTTCCATGTGGCAAAACCCCTTCGCCTATAGCCCCACAAAGGTTGATGGCCGTTCTTTTCTCACTCTGAAGGGGGACTTACTCCCGCATTTGACAGTAACAATTATTTCAAGGGTCCGAAAATGGTCCAAAAATGATTTGTGGGTACCAATAAATGTCTATGTGTATGCAAACCAAAGTCTATGTCATTGCTAGTATGCCTGCACCCAACCCACAGAAGTAGATTTAAAAAAAAGTTTAAAATACAATTGTATTTAGATACAAATAAAGCAAATAATATAAAAATAATTACAATAAGGATGTGGTAAACAGAATATAAAAACAATGATATCTTTGTATACAGTATGACTAAAGAGGAAACATTATGTAACAGATGGAAGAAAAAAGAAACAAGAAAAGTAGAAATGGGAGAAAGAAGAATCAATACACATGAAGAAAAAAACATTCTCTATGCTATATAAAATTCAGTGAGGTAACTGGAAAATCTGTATAGCAGTGCAGCATTAATATAATAATAAGGGTAGAAAAACAACAAAGGGTAGAAAAAAGATTAGTAGAATTAACAAACACAGTGTCTTTCATGGACTTGGTAAACTAGAGACCTAAATAATTAATTTGTGTTGAGTTCCAAAGGTAACTCGAAGAAGAGAATTCATGTTTAAAACACCATTTATTAAGTGGTAATATTTCACATTAATCAGCATTAAGGTTATATCCTGAAAGAACCGCAAAAGTAGAAATTGTGTCTAGGGAAGGTTGTAAAGAGGTAACCAGAGGCAGCATCTATAAAATAATACCATCTGCATATACAGAACATTGAATATGTTGATAGCTATGTTTAAAACCTTGTGTGTTGGCATTTTGACAGATATGAGATAGAAAAGATTCAAGTACAAGGAGAAAAGGAAGCAGGGCATGGGGGATCATCCCTGCCAGGCTCCTCTGTATGAAGGGAAGGCAGGAGACATTAGGCCATTAACAATAAATGATGCTTTACGAGATGAATATAATAAGGATATAAAATTAATATTTTTTTGTCAAATCCAAACCACAAAAGAGTGAAAAAAAGAGATTTCCCATGGACTCTGTCGAAAGCCTTCTCGGCATCTAAAGTTATAGCAGCTAACAACTGTGAATATGTTTTTGATTTACTTAAAATGTTGAAGAAAATCCTGGTATTATCAGAGAGATGTCTACCTTTAACAAAACTAGATTGTTCCTTACCAATTAAAGTGGGAAGAAAAGAATCAAGACGGAGAGCAATACTTTTAGTGAAAACTTTATAATCAGAATTAACAAGGGATATCAGTCGATACATTTTACAAAGTTTAGGATCTTTATTCTCTTTGGGAATAAGACAAATGAGGGCATCTTGAAATGTATCAGAGGCTGATTGAGCCTTGATTGTACCAGAGGCTGATTGAGCTGGTCTACTTCTGATTTGAGATTTTGCAAGGTCAGGACCTTATCCTCAATGTCACTGTCTCTTTGCTCCACTTAGGTCATCCTGTCATCTAAGAGTGACCAATGGTCAGTCAAGACCTGAAGTTTATTATTAGTTTCCTCTATATATGGTCTCAAAGCTCGAATTTCCTCCAACAATAATTCCATTGAAATCGTGGTAGGTGACTTAATGGGTGATGGAGGACCTTTTTATACTCGTTGATAAGCCGAAGTCATGCTTGAACTTTGTTTGGAAGGCATTTTGATATTATGTATGACCTCCCATTGGAGGACGTAGCGGAAGATGAGGGTGACTAATGGGTTGCCGTCCCCATTTGATGCAAGTACTGAGAACGAGTTGGCAGAGTCAACTGACAAATCTTATGTGGCAGCATCTGAAGTAGATAAGCGTGCCCTCAATCCTTGGTTCTTCCCATAAGATTAGTAAAATTTCAAGTTTAAATTATTAGTTGAGGAAGACCCAGGGTAGAAACCACAGAAACGTGACTAGGGTCAAATTAAAAGTAAAACGTGTTAGAAGAGCCAGAAAATGCAGCCAAAATAAATTATGCACATAGTTAATGTTTCCTGCAGAAAAACTTGAGGGGAAACCACAAAAACGCATACGGTCATGAGGAGAATCACCGAGAGAAAGCACACAGAGATCAAGATGGTGGGCACGACGATCTTGTCAGCATGTCCCCTTCATTTTAGGAAGAAAAGTCAAGTGTGTCGCTAGGAAGGTGAACCTGCAGAAGCCTGAATCATTCCCACCATCGCTGTGATGTGTGACCGCTATTAACTGCACATAAATAGTCTGGCCAATGTATCCCCGCAACTGCTGCAGAGATCCTTACATCATGGCCATCCTTAAGCGGTGCAAAGCAACACCCTCACAGAAGTAGATCTACTAACAATGAAAGTTCCATTTCAATAAATCACTTTAAGAGTGCAAAACCAACATCATAAATGTAAAAAAATGGTTTTGTACTTCAAAATGAAGCAAATTTGTATTTGGAAGTCTAACTAACATATGAAAATAGTTTCAAGAATGAGCCCACCTTTGTCTGGACTGACTGGAATCAATAATAAGAGTTTCATGGACTTCATGGATTTGAGTTCTAAAGCCTTCTTAGCTTCTAGTCGGGTTATGGTTCTTGTATTGAAAGCCTTGAAGTTGCAACAAAATAGCTTTCTCAGTAGGTCACTACGAAATTTGTTCTTTAACGAGATGAATACTTTCCATGACAGTAAGTTTTTTTGGTAAAGGCAAGATTAAAGCTTTCTTCAGATCAAATGGGTGCAATACACATAGCAGAGACGAACTGCACAAGGCATACATAGGAGTCGGTATTTACTTTAAAAATCACTGATGGGTAGGCATCTAAGGCCATACCCCCACCCTTGTAGATTTCAATGATTTTAGAATATCTCTATTTATTAGCATTTCAGAGAAATCAGAAACAATCATAGTTGTGTATCAATAGTAATGAGTGTTGACCTGCATGTTATTCACCGGTAACCTTGATGAACCTCTTTGTGTAAGTAGGGATCTCCAACACAAACAGCGGGAACAGACTGTCACTTAACTCTTGTGATGTCGACTACAGTGACTTAAGATCCCACAGAGCTATGAAAAGTTATTTTTAAGGAGTTGCATGCCTTTATAAGATTGTTTACTTACCTTACCAGAATTTGATAAAGCTCATTTTATCTGCTGGATTATAAAATAAGTTTGCCATAAAATGCTAGTGTAAACCAGGATGCAGTTTTATTTCATGAACATTCCAGGGAAGACGTCTGTTGGTATCATTTTGTCCAGGCGGTTTGAGCTCAATGATTTTACTGGTCCTAAAACGCGGAGTTATCATTGCTATTCAGGTAATCTTGTGCAGAGCTCAATGTATTTCTCATAACACCATGCTCTATAAATTAGGTCGGTCCGCTTATGATTTTCTCTGTGTCCATCATTACCACACTGATGACTAAGGGCCTGAGTTAGAGTTTGGCGGACGAGGTTTACTCTGGCACGGACGTGACAGATATCCCGTCCACCATATTACAATTCCATTGTAGCCTGTGGACATTGTAATATGGCGGACTGGATACCCGTCACGTTTGTGACAGAGTAACCCCTCTGCAACGCTCTAAATCAGGCCCTAAATTATTCTCTTGGATTTGCTGCACAGCGTCACTCGTTTTCCACCAAATGCCTTTTGAAAAGAGTGCTTGGTGTGAGGTTCATACAATGTCTTGGAATAAGCAAGAATCAATCAGTGCTACTGCAGCTTTCCCGAGACGAAGACTAAAAGGCAATCGATTCATTCAGGCGGTGCCAATCCGTGTTTAGAAATGCTAGAAGTACAAGAGATGTTTAATGCTTCATTGGGCTCATCGGGATTAGTTTCCATTGAATATTTAAGTACAATTCGACAATGTATGGTTAGTGTACTTTGCTTCTACCGTAAAGCAGGTCACTGCTGACGGTATAGTGGTACATTAAAAAAAACAGAATGCTGAATAATTTCTAGTTAACCAGGGCTTCTTTCACAGAATATGTGACACAGTTGCATTCATTTCAGAGGTGACCGTTCCCGTGAGTTATTGAGCAATAATAATTGCCTATTTTCTTGCAGAGCGTTTCATAGCCTATTGTGCGGTACATTACCTGTGTTGCTATTATCAAGTGTAATGTACACACTTTAACGACCTCAGAACAACGGAAGGCAGAGATAGCGCAGAAAAGATTTAAAGTTGTGACTTTATTGTCACAGCTAATCTCTGTTGCCAGACTTTAACCCGCTGACTGATCTTGTCAGTTAAAAATAAACGAGAAAATTACTTTTATGCAACTAAGATAACAACAGGAGAGCTCCCATAGTAAAGCAAAAGTTTAGATTACCCAAGCACTCATGGTCGATTTTATCATTTTGTGTGACTTAAAGCACTCTGCGTTTTGATGCCTTTTGACACTCTTCCTTGATGGGTAACTCGTGGGTCTGTTATGAGAACAGCCCCCTTACAAACAAACATCCTGTTATACCTCATGGTGCCGCCCTGGTGTGGTAGGCAGTGTGCTGCTGTGTTAGGTACATGGTAGAGATGAGGCCTACTTTCTAGTGATATTCCAGCACTTGGGTGTACGTTTTACTTCCGAGTTATAGCCAGCGATTTGGCAGTGATTGATTATCAAGAGTGATATCAACTGGTCAGGCTCATAATAGGTCTACTGGGTAGATTCCAGCATTTCCCAAGCAGTGAATTCCCTATGACGACTATTGGCAACAGGCTACCTGATACTTACAGAAGCACACATTGCCATGGCCCTAACCGAACATGGAACATGGTATACCAAAGCTGATAAAACTGTGGGTACCTGAGCCAGTGGGGTAACAAAAGTTGAGGGGGCTGCCCCCTGTAAAGTACTTGGAGGGAGGCCCCATCCCCCAGCCCATCAACTGACAGTTTTGCAGAGGGAGCCCCTGGAGGTCGGGCCATCCCAACACAGCAGGGGTTGCGGGGGCTTATGTTAGGCCACTGACCTAAGCCCTCCACTGTGATTGTCTTGTGAACATAGCTTGTATTTTTAAAATAAAGTGTTGCTTACGAGTGTGGTTGCAATATTTTTTGGGTGCTCGGCTAGCATCAACCTAGCCTTAGTCACATTTCTCCATTAAATGTCAAATTACGGGAAACATCACAAGTTCTCTCATTTAATTAGATTTTGCAGAAGGTCCTTCATTAAACAAATTGGTGCATAGCCTAAACATGTTTTCTGAGCTATACAGACACATCTGTGTATTGCTGATAGTAAAATTAAAGTGATTGTAGTGTATATGAGAATTGTTAGTGAGTGAGTAATCGTAAGACATAATGAATGCTGCAATAGTGTTTTCATTCAGTCGCTAATTCAATGTCTTACTGTGAGAAACCCCTAACAAATAAAATGATTCAACATGCCAGGGTTTGCAAATAGAGATAATGGAATCTGCATGATGAAACAAGCTCTCTGAGAGTAAGTCCCATAAGACCTAGCGAGAAGGGTCTAAGTTTGGTGTCAGCATGCAGTGATAGCATACACGAGGAAATAAGTTAAATTCCCCTACCTTATTTCCCCTGGGGGCCCAAAGAGGACATATTAAGTTTTTACTACAAATATAACTTCCTGCTTGGAGTAGGTTTGCATCCTTTACTTCCAACATCCCTATAAGAATGTTTTCCAAGGCCCATCATTTACCAGTCATGTTCCTCCCCCACTTCCTAAGGAGCATAATGTAGGTCTTATCCCACACTGGCATTTTTCCCGTGGGACCGGGGCTCTATCCCATCCCCTCTTAAAGTTGGCCATGTTTTTCTGCTCCTGAAAAAGCAAAGTTGTAATCCTGAAAAGCTATTACTGATCCACTACAGACTCTTCATAAACTTACTCTACTTGACAAAGATTCTTGTGATGCGTCACAAATTAACTTGTGGAATACACCATGATGTATTATCTTATTCCAATGTGGTTGCTCCTACAGACATCACCAAAAACGCATTCCTCAGGAATGACATTGCACATAATTGAGGAATGCTAGTTGTATCTGCTACTTTTAATTGATTTATTGGCAGCTGCTCACATAGTTTACCATGGCATTGTCCTTAAAATATCCTAAACAAGAAAATTGGTTGTTATTTTTGTACTGTCTATACAAAGCTTCCAATAAATAAAGATTGGGAACTCTCTCTTCCTGACATTTGCTGAGTCGCTTACTGGTGTTTCTCAGGGCTCTGTAACCGCTCTCCTAGCCTGCAGCTTCTATGTTAATCCTCTTGAAAAATGTTGACTAATCCAGGGATTTCACGCCATCAATGTGCTGATGATATCAGAATGCTTCTTTTCTTTACTTGATGATCAATTGCAATAAAAATATTTCCACTCTTCTCACTTGTCTTTTTAAAATACAGGCATGGGTGATACAGGTGGCCCTAGAGCTTGAAATCGACTTTAAACAACATTTCTCCTTTCCCCTAAACAAAAGGGTGACTGGGTAGCAGAAATTATTTATCTGGGGCAGGCCCTCAGATTGCCAAACCTGGGAAATCCCCTGTTTTTACACTTCATCCATGCTCCTTGTCACTCATAGCCAGGGACGCCTAGTACCAGTTGGTGATGATTAGTACCATGACACCATGAAAGCAAATATATTCACTTGTCTAGAACATATATGCTGTCTATCATTAAATGTCTCTGATGATGTAATTTCTTGGCAGCACCGTAGTATTTTACACCTTCTATACACCTTGAATCCTTCTCCTACACCCTGACTTTCATATTCTTGTACTTTTACTGTTCTTTTAATTTTGTAGTGTGTTGTAAGATGTTTAAATACCATTGTTGTGGCATGGTTGGGCTATTTTAAAAATTCTGCCTCTTATTATATTCACATTAGGATTTATTTATCTTTCATTTACTTTCTCGTGACCTAGTCAGTTAAACTAATCAGTAACCAGTTTTAATTAGTGCCCTATTATTTTGTGCCAGTAGGTTAGTCTCATTGTTCTGTTTTCTATTTACAAGATGTGAGCTAGAGCTCTGCAGTGCTATTTAAATATAGTTTCAGCAGGATAAGGGTTGTCAGATGCCTCAGGGGAGCAAGAACATATTTGCCCTTTGCTTAGTTCTACCAAAACTAAAGTGGTATTATTCAAGGGCAAGAGCCTGACTAATTTTTGTTAATCAATCCTGGCATCATATCTTAATTTCAAGTGACACCCAGAATTTTTCATGGTCATCCATGCCAAAATCATGTTTTAAATGAAGAAACTAAAACAGAATGGCATCTTCTGGCAATAACATCTTCCATTTCGCATAGATTAAATGAAGCTTGACACATTGTTCAGCCCATGGATTTACAAAACCTTGCATCAACTACTGTAGCCAATAGCAAGTTTCAGTAAGCAGGCAAACAAATATTAGCAGTGCATTATTACCATTAGCAAATTGTAAACCTTAAATTAACAACAAAAAGCAAACTATTGTCCCCCTAGAGGAAAAGAGAGCAGGTGACAGTTGAGGACCTTAAGTGTAAGGGCAGGCCCAACAGTAGCCCACAGTATTGTTGCTAATTCGGTCATTCAAACTGATTTTATGTTATTCATGTATTTAATTATTTATATAATGCATCTGACGTCCAGGTAGGTTTCCTGGTGATAGGAAACTAAATAAACAGGGGGAGAAAATGGGGAGGAGGGGGCAGAAGGTCATTTGCAGAATAGGCTGGTGTTCATTGTCATTTAAATGATACCTGGTTCTTCAGGGCCACGATATTTCGGGGGTATAAGTTCCAGAACATAGGAGCAAGTGATGTTGCTGTCATGTCATGCCTTCTTCACTCATAGAAACGAGAACAGCATGAGGTGGGAGGAGCATAAAGGGCAAGATGGTGTGTAGGGGCCCATGATGATCCCCAGTTCGGATTTTTCAAGAATGAAAGATCCCAGAGGCAATAAACTGTATTGGTTGCTCAATTAGGAAGTAGGGGGTGGCAGCAAGCTTCAATAATGTATTCACATTTACCGAGCTTACACTGCGTGCAAACCATTAGGGCCGATATGTGTACTTTTTGACTCTGAACTGCGCTAACGCAGTTCAGCATCAAAAAGTTTACCGCAAGCTAGCTCCATACCAAGATGCTAGCTGGACATCATATTTATGGTATGACGCTAGCCGGCGGTAAGGCCTGCTAGCGTCATAGAAAAGGATGCTAGCCGGGTGGGGGATGCGTAGGGGGAGTAGGCGGTTTAGCGTCAGAGGACAATGCTAGTATTGGCAGAGGCAAAAAAAATGCCTCTGCCCAGACTAGCTTCATTTTCTGACGTTAGAACCCCATGGACATGACTCCTGTCTCACTTAAGACAGGAATCATGCCCCCCAGCCCAATGGCCATGCCCAGGGGACTTATGGCCCTTGGGAATGGCCATTGGGCCCAGTGCCATGTAGGGGGGCCCAAGTTAGGCTCCCCTATGGCACTTCGAGGGAAGAAAAATACTTACCCATACCTACCTCTACTTACCTGGGATGGGGTTCTTCCTGGTCTCGGTGGGGGTAGGTGAGGGTGTCCCTGGGGCCAGGGAAGGGCACCTGTGGGCTTTTTCCATGGTCATGGAAAAAGGCCCACAGGTCCCCTAATGCCTGCCCTGACCCAGGAATTAAATAATGGCGCTAAGCAAGCTTAGCTCCGTTATTCAAGGTCCCCATCCACCCGTGCTAGACTTTAGCACGGGGTAAATATGGCACTAAGGCCATATCGTTGTTTTCTGCAATGGAACGCCTACCTTGCATCTCATTTACACAAGGTAGGTTTCCACGTCCAGAAAATTACGTAAACTCCATATCTTTGGCGCTAGACGTTTCTAGCGCCAAAGTATAAATATGAAGTTAGGTTTGCGCTGAATTAGCGTAAAAAAAAAATATGTCAGTGCAAACCGAGTATAAATATGGGCCTAGGTTTTGAACAAGCTTAAGATTGGCAATGAGGTATCTTTGGAGGCACATGAACAAAATGTTGCGTAATTTAATCATGATAGAATCAAGGCAAATATTACTGTGGCATGTTTGTTCCCTAGTGCAGGTGGTAATATTTTCCTGAGTGTTCAAACTATCAGGGAGTATGTGAAAGTCACCACATTAATGCATGTTGAAAAGGATTGTTTAGAGTTGATCGTGACTTTTAGGATTTTGCCTTTCTTCTAATCGTTTATGGGGGTGTGGGGGTGTTCTCAGCTTTAAAGGCCACAGGATTCTTTCCCAGCTCAAAGGATTGTTTCCTAAAATAAGCAGTTTTATCTGCATTTCATTTATTTAAGATATATTAGCACTCTATCTCATGATAGTAGGCTTTTACTGGCAGTGGACTTGTTATACATTGTGGTTAGCAGTAAAAGGTACTCTGTTTTAGCCCTAGTGTTAAACTTGGCATCCTTGGCGTGGTCTCCTCTAACTTTTTGACTCTGCTTCCCAGGTCGTTGATGTGTGCTGGACTCTGTTTTGCTGTTTTTTGATACTCTGGGCACTTTACCACAGCTAACCACTGCTAAAGTGCAAGTGCTCCTTCCTATGTAAAATGTATATGTAATTGGCTTATCCATTATGGCATATTTTATTTCATAGTAAGTCCCTAGTAAAGTGCACTAGAGGTGCCCAGGGCCTGTAAATCAAATGCTACTAGTGGGCCTACAGCACTGATTGTGCCACCCACCTTAGTAGCCCTGTAAACATGGCTCAGACCTGCCACTGCAGTGTCGGTGTGTGCAGTTTTAAACTGCCAATTTGACCCACTGCCAGGCCTAAACCTTCCCTTTTTATGCATTTAAGACATCCCTAAGGTAGGCCCTAGGTAGCCCCATGGCCAGGGTGCAGTGTATGTTAAAGGTGGGACAGGTACTGATGTGTGTTACATGTCCTAACAGTGAAATACTGCTAAATTCAGTCTTCATTGTTGCAAGGCCTATCTTTCTCATAGGTTAACATGGGGGCTGCCTTTAAATATTATTAAACTGCAGATTCCCTTTGAGAGCAGATAGAAATATGGAGTTTGGGGCCTCTGAACTCACAATTTAAAAATACATCTTTTAGTGAAGTTGGTTGTTAGATTGTTAGTTTGAAAAAGCAACTTTTAGAAAGTAGCCATTTTCTTGCTTAAACCATTCTGCGACTCTGCCTCTTTATGGATTGCCTGTCCGTGTCAGTTTGACAGTTGGGCTGTTTGTGAATCCCCTCTAGACAGTGAGACAAAGGGATCTGTGGTGTAGCCTGCATATCCTGATGAGCCATCTGTGCTAGAGTGGAGGGAGGAGTGGTCACTTACATCTGAATGGGCTGTGCCTGCCCTCTCACAGTGCAGTCTCCAACCCCCTGGTGTGTGTCTGCGGCCTGGCCTGGCAAGGTAGGATCTTGCGAACAACAGAGACTTTCCTTTGTAGTATGCCTACTTCAACGATAGAAAGGGGTATAAGTATTGGACCCAAAACCCCTGGAAATTAGATCACTTCTGGATTTAAGAGGAGCCTCTACCAAGGAGAGGAGCTGAGAAGAAGTGCTGCCCTGGTCTGTGATTGTGCTTTGTTGGGCTATCCTGCAGTTACTGCTTCTGCCTGTGAAAGGGGACAAAGACTGGACTTTGTTGTGCATTCATGCTTGTGAAGAATCTCCAAGGGCTTGAGTTGAGCTTGCCTCTTGTTTTAAAGTCTCAGGGGCCATCAAAACCTTCCTCTTCTAACATCTGGACTCTCTGCTGAGACTAATGCCCTGCCAAGTGGTGTCCTATCCAGTCCCTGGGCCCTTGAATGGTCAAGTTTGCAGACAACAGCTGAAAATCCACGCACAGAACGCTGTGTGGGGACATTTACGACTCACCATCTGCAAGCGGCTGATAAAAGATGCGTCACTGTCTTTGCGACTAAAATCAATGCTCCACCTGCATTGTGGCTGGGAGATCGACACATCGTGGCTGGAGAAACGACACGCAACACCCGCTTACGTCTGCTGATAATAACGCAAACCCCAAGCACGGCGGTTTTCTAACACCATGTGACCGGATTTTCCACGCATCATCCCTGAGCATCAAAGTCAACCCGACTCTTTTTGTGGATCCGAGGTGCCCCATCCAGAAATCGACACATTGCTCTCTTGCGAGGGAGAAAAACAATGCATTTCCGACCCAACCAGAGAAGAAACGACACACGGTGTCCCTTGCGAGGAAGGGATCGATGCATCGCTGCCTTTTCCGATGCACGCACGTGCGCACAGCTTTTTTTTTTTACGCTAGCCAGGTACATTGTGCAGAATCAACGTTTCCATTGTCTTCTATGGAGTAAGACTTCTTTTGAAAATTCATATTTCAACTTGTGTATGTTGGATTTTGTCGTTTTGTTCTTGTTTGAGTTAGATAAATATTACCTATTTTTCTAAACTGGTGTGGTGTCCATTTTTTAGTGTTTTTACTGTGTGTGTTGGTACAAATACTTTACACATTGTTTCCGAGAGAAGCCTGACTGCTTGTGCCAAGCTACCAAGGGGGTAAGCAGGGGTTATCTAAGTGTGTTTCTCCATTACCCTGACTAGAGTGAGGGTCCTTGTTTGGACAGGGGGTGGTAATCTGACTGCCAACCAAAGACCCCATTTCTAACACCTAGAAAACTTCGAGGAGATGCTGAGATATAGTTCTTTAATTGCCAAAATGGAGATGGCACTGCTGAGTGGACAGACACCTTCACTTACAGTACTCTCACCCTGACATTTAACAATTCTAGCAGCAATATTAGAATCAGGTTATAGACTACAAAGGTCTTCTTGGGACAAAATCTACCATTGCCAGAGGCTTCCATGACATCATCGCACTCAAGTCCTTGGAATTCACTTTGCCAGCCCACTGTAAGATAATGGTATAAGTAGCATAAATCACCAGTGCCAAAGTGTGGAAAATAAGTTGACTAACAAGGTGCAGTCCAATGGGTAAGAAGTCAACATGAACAAGGGGGTCATCTGTTAAGGGTGTTATTAGCAATTTTATGTGAATAACCAAAAATAGTGTCCAAGCTATATTTTCTGTCTTTTTTCAAAATCACCATAATCCACCCAGCCCTCGGCATTTGAACGAAAGGATCCAGTTAGATGTTCTCAAGCAGAAATATGACCTGCAAGAGTGGAACTGTGGGATTTTGTGCTGGGGACTAGGCCACGAGCTAGGTAGTGTATACACCCCATGAACAATCATATGTATCTCTGGATTGTTCAAAATAAAGATGGTAGAGGTGGTAGATTCAAGAACAAGGATGAGCTGAAAAATAAGATCATAATAAATAGTGGTATTATGAGAGTGACAAGTTGCTCAGCAAACGGGCCACGAAAAAATAAATCAAAAGGATGCACTAGATGTATACCTTGTTGACCCATTGGTAGTGAAAGAACAATTAACTTGGAGGTGCCTAGTATTTCTTCAGTTGAGATCAGTACATCAGTACAAAGTAAACATTATTACAGTTAGGTCACGGCAGTACAACTACTGTGCAGCACAGTTAACTTGCCATGCTCTAAACACATGCATCCTAGACGTAAGAGAGAAGATGGCTCAATCACAACCTCACCTACCAAGAAGGATACGAGCATATTGAGATTTTATGCTGCTCTCCAGACACCTTTGAAAGCTACTTATCAAAATTTGTTAAACCGGGTTTTGGTGATGAATTATCCAGGCCACAGGAAGGTTTGGTTTCCTTGTTTACACAGCTGCTCATCAAGCTCCAAGCTTTAATTGTATTTCAGTGGGTTTATTTCTTTTTTATGTTGTTTATTTTGTTACATGGCCCCCTGTTACTTTACTGGTCATAAATGTGGTATATAAACTAGGGCAACTACATGGGTTGTGGTGGCATTGCACAAGAAAGGCGAGAGAAGTGTTCCTGCTATTGACTGCCTGGAATA
The DNA here is from genome assembly GCF_031143425.1 of Pleurodeles waltl. Classification (NCBI taxonomy): domain Eukaryota; kingdom Metazoa; phylum Chordata; class Amphibia; order Caudata; family Salamandridae; genus Pleurodeles; species Pleurodeles waltl. The sequence goes on from NC_090442.1 coordinate 260,162,891, forward strand.
TTTGTAAGTTGGTCTATCAGGCAATTTTACTACATTGATATAAGCCAATAGTGTGATCTCTAGCATTCACTTTGTTCTAGTCCACACGTTTTTAATTTCTTTCCAGGTTGCATTGCGTGTTGCCGTTCTCTTGCCCATCGCTTACCACAAACTATCACTAATTTCCAAAACATATTTCTCAGGACAAACAATGCTCTGAAAGGTCACAGAAGAAGGTTAGGCTATTAAAAACATTTTTCAGTTGCCCAGCTACCAAATGTGGGCCTTACTGATATCACTTTCGACTTTCAAGGATAAACAAATATGTTATTACTGACCGGGCTGTAAAACCAAACATGGTCCAAGGACCTCATCCGCATATATCACTGTGTACCTTTACCTAGATCTGTAGAGGGAATGTGCCCATAGGATAAAATCAATAAACACAATATGGCATTACGTTGCAGAATTATCAAATATTTTTGGGGCCATTGGTCAAAAACGTCCTGCTGAGCCCCAACGTCACAGTACCTGTTTCTAGTTAAAAACACTTACCCCCGGGGAGAGAGAAGACAGAGCAGTTCCAGTATCTGGTGCCATCCAGTGGCTTTTGCTCTTTTAGCAGAGATGAATAAACATGGCAGGCTTGCTTCATATATATGGACAGATTTTGCAGACAAAACATGAGGATTAATACCTCCCACTTCTCCCCTACAATCTGGCCTTTGCCGGGCATAACAAGCCATTGCTTGCCTATGTTGTGTGTAGGATCCATTAGTGGACTTGGGATGCTGGAAGTTATAGTAAGCCTCAGTGAGTGTCAGAGTTGTCTGCTTTTTCGTATGACTAATGAGTTAGGAAGCGAGAGACCCATTATTGGCAAACAGAATACAGTCCAAGGGCCTTATAGCATCTCCCATGTTCCCTCCCTTGAGTTTTCAGTATTTTTTATCAGGACCCCACACGTAACATCAGATGCTGTTTCTTCCGGAACTGGACTAGGGAATGCTGGAACCTCTAGCCCTCTTCTGTGGCTGCTTAACTGCTACTTCCGTGCTGAGCACAGCAGCAGAGGTCCCACTCCTTTCCCAGGGGCAGATATATTACAGACTGAGATGCTAATAACATTTCTCCTTTTTCTGCTTCCCTGAGTTTTCCCCAGAGACATCTAGAAGAGAGCAGTGTGTGCACACCAACTCGAATCGATATTTCCTGTTCATATAAAGTAAGGGATCCAATATGTATTAGTCCGTTTACTGCAATGCTTAATTTGTAGAATAATGAGTGCTGGTGCCCAAAGCTCTGCACAGAAGACCACGCCCACAGGCAGCGCTATTAAATGTCAGCGCACCGCATGCCAAGGCTATGCAGTCTTCAATCCACTTTATGCCTCTTGAATCCACTATTCGATACTCCCTGCCCCTTTGTCGCACTCTTGTAGGTTCCTACTGTCTCATTTTGTGACTGTTTTTTCATCTTTCTCTTCCTCCTTCTTTCCACTTTGTGTGTTTTTCCCTCACTTGCTCTCAGGAAATGTCTGACAAGAAAAAATGAGTGCTGATGGCAACCACTGGCTGAAATTAAGCACTAGTTTTCTACAGATTTTCTCATATCAGTTGTGATGCAGATGCTGTTATCCTTCTGGCTTATTTCTTCGTTAAAAAATGAACGTTACAAAGACTAGTTGTTGCCTCCTGCTCTCACTTCTGTCCAGAGTTGTTCAGAAACATCTTGCCTGTGCACAGTAGAAGTGTTGTCAAAAGATTCCATCTTACATTTTTAGCACTATCGGCCGAGAACATTCTGTGCTGTGCATTTTAATAGCGTAGTAAACAGTAACCTCTGCTTGCATTTGTATTTGTAACCCCTTCTTGCATTTGTATTTGTAACCCTGTCTTGCATTTGTATTTGTAACCTTTTCATGCATTTGTATTTGTAACTCCATCTTGTATTGGTCTACACACTGTTACTCTGCCTTTCATGTAAGCCTAAGTCTTGTGTGTCTTTGTCAGTATAGGTCTCTGTCTGTGCTGAGTGCCATACTGCCTTCTTTGGATTATTAATTTGATGGCGAGGATCATGGTGTAGTTATCTTTCGAAAACAGCATGGAAGGTTAACAAAGCGTGAATCAACATCACTCTAGCCGTCATTTCGGGTCTGACTTGCGATGGTGGGCTTACCGCCGCCGGGCCGGCGGTAAAGACCGCCATATTATGACTTTGGCGGTTTGGCCAAAGCCAAACCACCGAAACGCCGCCTGTACTGCCAGGGCGATGGGACCACCAGGCTGGAGGTGTGCACCTCCAGCCCGGCGATAGCCGCAATACCGCCATCGGCTTTGCGACTTGGCAGACCGCCAGCAATTTGAAAATACTGGCAGTCATGCACCCGGCAACAGGAATCTCCATACCTGTCGCCGGCAAATTCCCCCCTCCCCCCAACACGACCACACACCTACGCTCACGCACCCCCACTCACCCACGCATTCACTTACAAACGCCCCCACACACTCGCAACCAAACACTCACTCAGATACACCCATTCATTCGCACACACGCACTCGAACATACACATTCACTTGCATGCACTCATTCAGACATACACATTCACTCGCATGCACGCACTCAGACATACACTCCCTTCCCCCTGCATTCACACAAACATACACGCACTCACACACACACACACACACACACAACACCCCCTTCCCCATGCATGCATTTACACACAAACAGACACCCCTTTCCCCCCACATTCTCACACACACACACACACACACACTCACTCAACACCCCCCTTCCCTGTCGGTATACACGCACTTACACAGACAGCCCCTCCCCCCTGCATTCACTCAAACATACATGCACTCAAACACACACACAAAACACCCCCCTCTGCATACACGCACTTACACACACACACACACACACACAGACACCCCCTCCCTCCGCATTCGTACTCACATGCAGACACCACTCACATTCACACAACACCAAACACCCCCTCCCCCGCTTCGTACGATCAACTTACCTGCTTCGGCGAGGTGGTTGTCCTGGAGGGGATGGATCCATGAGATTTCCACCGCCAGCACTGCAGCGCCGTGCAGGAAACCACTGCGCTGTATTATGGGTTGTTATACGGCAGGTGGAGTCCTGTTGGCATGGCAGTGCTGGCAGTGGAAACCGCCTCTATTATGATGTCAGCCAAGCCGACGGTGTTGGATTCCTGACCGAAATCGTCACAACATTGTAATATGGCGGTCTTCATACCACCAGCACTGGTGGTCTTTTGGTGCTCGTGGCTTCGGCGGTCTTAGGAAAAGACCACCGAAATCGAAATGAGCACCTCTGTCTCTTCATAATAAAAAGGTGCACACTTGTTTTGTTTGGCCAGTTTTTTGATTGTGTACAGTGTATATCTCGTATACAACGTGTATATAACGTAGATAACAGTGCTACCTTTGTTAGGACTCACTACATACGGCCTTAGCTGTTTGACAGGCATCATGTTACGAATATATTGAAAAAGAAATACACAGAAGAAGTAGTACAGAGAGAGTAGTATTTTAGTCAGTCCACTTCAGCTGCTGGCTTTCATGGGTTCTTCGTGGTTTTCTAATGCTTGGATGGGCTTTCTATCAAATCCATGGCATTTTGAGGATTGTTACATTGTCCCATTTGTGTTCCCATTGGTGATGGTGCCAAAGTAATTCTTTTGTTTGACTGCAGATGTCAGGGTGTGTCCTTTGATGTAGTTACTGACATGATGAAATTTCAATTGCTGGTTTATGGCTTTTCTGTTCAGGAAGTGCCCCCATTTGTCATTATTTGCAGGTTCATTTGTTTTACTCTACTGTCTTGGTAACATTGTAGGATTTACAGTTTTTATGTGCATAAAGTAAAGAAGTGCATGCACATAGGATTTCTTACAACTACACCGAAAATACTGGCCCATTGTCAAAGATATGTACTGTGTAATATTTTGTTGTTAATGCCTTTTACTTTCACCGCTTACAATGGAAACTTCATTTTTGCACTCCTTATATAATACTTTTCTTTGAGGGTACAGCATAATTTTGTTATTGCGGTTTGAACAGCAGGGCCCCCCCCTTTCATATTGTTGTAGCCCAATATGTTACATTATTATGGTATTTCCTTGCTAACACGTCTGGGAACAGCACACACAAACCGCCCAATTATTACCAAACACTAACCAACACCCTAACTAAAGGGCCGACCAATTAGCTTTGCCATTCCTTGTTTAAGAAACGTGAGACCTACAAGCTTTGCCAATGCTTGGTAAACGTTGCCTTTGCTTTTTTTCCTCTATAGCTCAGTGCCTATTTTTAATACCTTTGGCTTCTTTGAAGATGGAACACGTTCCCATTTTTTTTAAATGTACAGGAGGAAATGTGGTGTGTAGCAGGCTAACTGCCCTGCCCCGTACACCCATCTCCCTCTTTTACGATGACATACACCAAACGTGTGGCAGAGGTAAAAGAAGCCAGAGTGCAAAGCAGGTGCCCTCCAAAAGTAAGCAATTTGAACTAATAATCCGCAGGCGGTTGCAGGAGTTCACAATGTGATTGGTTAAAAAGCTCTTTAAACTGATAGTGTAGAATTTTTTTGAAGATATAAGGATGCACCCTTCAGTCTGCGCTTTCCTTGCCCTATTTCAAAGTATTGCTGCATTTCAGATGCCACTGTAGGGAAGATAATGATTTAGGCGGAGTGCACAAATCCCATACTTTTATGCACACTTTTACTAAAAAAAAAAATCTAACTAATTTATAATATTTGGGTAAGATGCACTTTGCAAAAATAGAATATTTAAGCTTCATACACTGACTTCACTTTTGATTTTATACCTCATGTTTCCACTTATTTTTTCAGGTCATTGTATTAAAATGCACTACGATGTAAATGGTTTGTTCTTTCTGTTAAGTTCATTTTCAGCTGTCTACATCTACTGCTATGGTCCTATTCTCCAAGTCTTGTATTCTGCTTCCCCTTATTTCAAGTTAAACATGTGTATAGAAATGTACTGGTATTTAGCTCTTGCTTAGAGAGAACTTTCACTTTTTTGTAGTAGTACCTGTTGTGGACAGTACTTACAGAGGAATTAAGGTCATTCAATTGCTTTGCATTGATTAGCTTTCTTGTCAGTTGCCTTTGCTTTCGCCTATCTATATCTTCCTTCCTTTTCTTGTGTTTGTCCCTCCCTTTGAGCACGGCTTCTTTACCATCCCTTTGATTTGATTACATGTATCCCTACACTGCTGAAATTCACAGAACTGGTATTCTTGTGTTGTAGCACTTCATGTGAGCGATTGTATTTTGTTGCTGTCTTCCACTGGTCCCTGTATGTTTCTTCATCCTTCACGTGGCTGCCTGTGCTTTTCCCACTTGCTCCACTCTGACCCATAAAAAATATAAATCAATATGTATAACTATATGTTCGATGGCATCTGTCGCTGTAGATACGCATGTTTTGCAATAGCTCGCCATCTGGTGTTGGGCCGGAGTGTTACAAGTTGTTTTTCTTCGAAGAAGTCTTTCGAGTCACGGGACCGAGTGACTCCTCCTTTTGTCTCCATTGCGCATGGGCGTCGACTCCATCTTCGATTGTTTTTTTTCCGCCATCGGGTTCGGACGTGTTCCTGTCGCTCCGAGTTTCGGAACGGAAAGATAGCTAATTTCGGAAGATTTTCGTCGGTATTGTTGCGTTCGGGATCGGCGTAGTTAGATTCAACACCGCGTCGAAGGATCGAAGAGCTCCGGTGCCCTTCGGGGGTAGTTTTTTCGATCCCCCGTCGGGGCCTGGTTGGCCCGACCGCGTGCTGAAGAACGCCGATGGAACGGACCCCGTTCCGTTTCTGCCCCAAATGCCACAATAAATACCCCTATACAGACCAACACTTGGTCTGCAACCTGTGCCTGTCACCTGAGCACAGTGAAGACACCTGCGAGGCCTGTTGTGCGTTCCGGTCCCGAAAAACACTCCGAGACCGTCGAGCCAGAAGACTTCAGATGGCGTCCGCGCCGACAGCCCACCGAGAGTTCGAGGAACAAGAAGAGGAAGGTACCTTCTCGATCCAAGACTCAGACTCCGAAGGATTCGACGATACACAAACCGTGAGTAAGACGTCGAAAACCACTCTGAGGAAGATTTACAAGGCCCAGGGGACGCCACTGCCACCAGGCCATGGCTCCACCCATAAATTCGGTGACCGACCGTCGGCACCGAAAAAGGCCCAAACAGTGCCGAGATCGTCCGACTCCGGTCGAGACACCGGCACGCAGCCTTCTCGGGACCGAGAAAGTGCTGGAGACAAGCATCGACACCGAGATGCAGGTGTAGACACGGCTCGACGCCGAGACAGCGGCCCCGAAGAAGATCGGCGCCGACAGGTTTCGGCCCCGAAAAAGAAAAAAGTCACCTCGGAGCCGAAAAAGGACGCAGACAGGGTTTCGGTCCCGAAACAAACTGCAACCGACCCAGCTTCAGGCTCTTATACAGAAGAGCACTCGCTAACCTCCCAAATGCAAAAGCATAGGTTTGAGGAAGAGCTACAATCAACTGATGTGGACCATACGCAAAAGCGTATTTTCATACAGCAGGGGACAGGAAAAATAAGCACCCTTCCCCCTATTAGAAGAAAGAGAAGGTTGGAGTTCCAAACTGAACAGACACCACAACCAAAAGTGGTGAAAAGAGTTACCCCACCACCCTCTCCTCCGCCCGTGATTAACGTCTCACCAGCACAAACTCAATCACACTCCCCAGCTCACACCACCATGAGCCAGGGTGACCAAGATCAAGACGCATGGGACCTATACGACGCCCCAGTGTCAGATAACAGTCCGGAGGCATACCCTACGAAGCCATCTCCACCAGAGGACAGCACCGCGTATTCTCAAGTGGTGGCTAGAGCAGCACAATTTCACAATGTAAGCCTCCACTCAGAACAGGTCGAGGATGATTTTTTATTCAACACACTCTCCTCCACCCACAGCTCATACCAAAGCCTGCCTATGCTCCCAGGTATGCTCCGGCACGCAAAAGAAATCTTTAAGGAGCCGGTCAAAAGTAGGGCAATCACACCAAGGGTGGAAAAAAAGTATAAGGCGCCTCCTACAGACCCGGCTTTCATCACTACACAGCTGCCACCAGACTCTGTCGTTGTAGGAGCAGCTAGGAAAAGGGCCAACTCCCACACATCTGGAGATGCACCACCCCCAGATAAAGAAAGCCGCAAGTTCGATGCAGCTGGTAAGAGAGTCGCAGCACAAGCTGCAAACCAGTGGCGCATCGCGAACTCCCAGGCACTACTTGCGCGCTATGACAGAGCCCATTGGGATGAGATGCAACATCTCATTGAACATCTGCCCAAGGACCTACAAAATAGGGCAAAACAAGTGGTTGAGGAGGGACAGACCATTTCCAACAACCAGATCCGCTCCTCCATGGACGCTGCAGATACAGCTGCACGGACAATTAATACATCTGTAACTATCAGAAGGCATGCATGGCTCCGAATGTCTGGATTTAAACCAGAGATTCAGCAAGCAGTTCTCAATATGCCTTTTAACGAAAAAGAACTGTTCGGTCCAGAAGTGGACACAGCGATTGAGAAACTCAAAAAAGACACGGACACTGCCAAAGCCATGGGCGCACTCTACTCCCCGCAGAGCAGAGGGAATTACAGCACATTCCGTAAAACACCCTTTAGAGGGGGGTTTCGGGGTCAGAGCACACAAGCCAGCACCTCACAAGCAACACCGTCCAGTTACCAGGGACAGTATAGAGGAGGTTTTCGGGGACAATATAGAGGAGGGCAATTCCCTAGGAATAGAGGAAGATTTCAGAGCCCCAAAACCCCTACTACTAAACAGTGACTCACATGTCACTCACCCCCTCCACACAACACCAGTGGGGGGAAGAATAAGTCATTATTACAAAGCATGGGAGGAAATCACTACAGACACTTGGGTTCTAGCAATTATCCAACATGGTTATTGCATAGAATTTCTACAATTCCCTCCAAACATACCACCAAAAGCACAAAATTTGACAAAACATCATTCCAATCTCCTGGAGATAGAAGTGCAGGCACTATTGCAAAAGAATGCAATCGAATTAGTGCCAAACACACAAATAAACACAGGAGTTTACTCACTGTACTTTCTGATACCAAAGAAGGACAAAACGCTGAGACCAATCCTAGACCTCAGAGTAGTGAACACTTTCATCAAATCAGCCATAATAGACACATCAAAAGGAGTAGCCACTCCAAGTCCCCAAAGAATTCAAAATTTCAACACCATCATACAACGCATGTATCCAACACAAAGGATACAAGCAAAGATGGTATTACAACTCCTAGGCATGATGTCTTCATGCATAGCCATTGTCCCAAACGCAAGACAGCACATGAGGCCCTTACAACAGTGCCTAGCATCACAGTGGTCTCAAGCACAGGGTCATCTTCTAGATCTGGTGTTAATAGACCGCCAAACTTACCTCTCGCTTCTGTGGTGGAACAACATAAATTTAAACAAAGGGCGGCCTTTCCAAGACCCAGTGCCACAATACGTAATAACAACAGATGCTTCCATGACAGGGTGGGGAGCACACCTCAATCAACACAGCATACAAGGACAATGGAACGTACATCAAACAAAACTGCATATAAATCACCTAGAACTTCTAGCAGTTTTTCAAGCACTAAAAGCTTTCCAACCAATAATAGTTTACAAATACATTCTCGTCAAAACAGACAACATGACAACAATGTATTATCTAAACAAGCAAGGGGAGACGCACTCCACGCAGTTAAGCCTGCTAGCACAAAAGATTTGGCGTTGGGCAATTCACAACCAAATTCGCCTAATAGCACAATTTATACCAGGGATCCAAAATCAACTCGCAGACAATCTCTCTTGAGATCACCAACAGGTCCACGAATGGGAAATTCACCCCCAAATTCTGAACACTTATTTCAAACTCTGGGGAACACCTCAGATAGACTTGTTTGCGACAAAGGAGAACGCAAAATGCCAAAACTTCGCATCCAGATACCCACACAAACAGTCCCAAGGCAATGCCCTATGGATGAACTGGTCAGGGATATTTGCTTACGCTTTTCCTCCTCTCCCTCTCCTTCCTTACCTGGTAAACAAACTCAGTCAAAACAAACTCAAACTCATATTAATAGCACCAACTTGGGCAAGGCAACCCTGGTACACATCGCTGCTAGACCTATCAGTAGTACCCTGCATCAAATTGCCCAACAGGCCAGATCTGTTGACACAACACAACCAAAAGATCAGACACCCAGATCCAGCATCGCTGAATCTAGCAATCTGGCTCCTGAAATCCTAGAATTCTGACAACTTACCCAAGAATGTATGGAAGTCATAAAGCAAGCCAGAAGGCCATCCACCAGGCACTGCTATGCAAGTAAATGGAAGAGGTTTGTTTGCTACTGCCATATTAATCAAATACAACCATTACACACAACTCCAGAACATGTAGTGGGTTACTTGCTTCACTTACAAAAATCTAACCTGGCTTTCTCTTCCATTAAAATACACCTTGCAGCAATATCTGCATACCTGCAGACTACCTATTCAACTTCCCTATACAAGATACCAGTCATTAAAGCATTCATGGAGGGCCTTAGGAGAATTATACCACCAAGAACACCACCTGTTCCTTCATGGAACCTAAATGTTGTCCTAACTAGACTTATGGGTCCACCTTTTGAACCCATGCACTCCTGCGAAATACAGTTCCTAACCTGGAAGGTGGCATTTCTCATCGCCATTACTTCCCTAAGAAGAGTAAGCGAGATTCAGGCGTTTACAATACAGGAACCTTTTATACAACTACACAAGAATAAGGTCGTCCTAAGGACCAATCCTAAATTTTTGCCAAAGGTTATTTCACCGTTCCATCTAAATCAAACAGTGGAACTTCCAGTGTTCTTTCCACAGCCAGATACCGTAGCTGAAAGGGCACTACATACATTAGATGTCAAAAGAGCATTGATGTATTACATTGACAGAACAAAGAACATCAGAAAGACTAAACAACTATTTATTGCATTTCAAAAACCTCATGCAGGAAACCCAATATCAAAACAAGGTATAGCCAGATGGATAGTTAAATGCATCCAAATCTGCTACCTTAAAGCTAAACGACAGCTGCCCATTACACCAAGGGCACACTCAACCAGAAAGAAAGGTGCTACCATGGCCTTTCTAGGAAACATCCCAATGCAAGAAATATGTAAGGCAGCCACATGGTCTACGCCTCACACATTCACCAAGCACTACTGTGTAGACGTGTTATCCGCACAACAAGCCACAGTAGGTCAAGCCGTATTAAGAACATTATTTCAAACTACTTCCACTCCTACAGGCTGATCCACCGCTTTTGGGGAGATAACTGCTTACTAGTCTATGCAAAACATGCGTATCTACAGCGACAGATGCCATCAAACTGAAAATGTCACTTACCCAGTGTACATCTGTTTGTGGCATCAGTCGCAGTAGATTCGCATGTGCCCACCCGCCTCCCCGGGAGCCTGTAGCAGTTTGGAAGTTACCTTCAACTATTTGTATATGTATCATCTCAACCTTAAATAAGTACATACTTAGTCACTCCATTGCATGGGCACTATTACTACAATTCAACTCCTACCTCACCCTCTGCGGGGAAAAACAATCGAAGATGGAGTCGACGCCCATGCGCAATGGAGACAAAAGGAGGAGTCACTCGGTCCCGTGACTCGAAAGACTTCTTCGAAGAAAAACAACTTGTAACACTCCGGCCCAACACCAGATGGCGAGCTATTGCAAAACATGCGAATCTACTGCGACTGATGCCACGAACAGATGTACACTGGGTAAGTGACATTTTCAATATATATGTGTGTGTGTGTGTGTGTGTGTGTGTGTGTGTGTGTGTGTGTATATATATATATATATATATTTAATAATAGTTATATAATTACCTATTGCTGGTTGCCAGTAGGTAGCTATAATTTGGACCTAGGGGCCAATGTATGACCTACTAAAATAGAGACTCACAAATTGCGCGTCGCTATTACTGATGTACGGAAAAACTTTAGTACCAAATTGCGACTTGCAAATGGGTTGCAGCGCAGTTACCAACAATACAATCTGCAAGTTGGTAACTGGTCGCAAAAAGCGATCTCTGATCGCAAATCATGACATTGAATTGCAAATTGCGACCTAGCATAGGAAAAGAGGGAAAACACTTCCTGTTACATTGGAAAGACCTCTAAACAGAAAGTGACTGTCCCTGGAGATTCCTGCACAGGAGGAGCAGTACATGGTCAAGGACAGCAGCACAGGCCCACATTGCACACTCACCTCTCAACAGCAACAACAATGGCCAGCCAACAGGGGAGCAAAGGTGCTGGGGAATGCAAAAGGAAAATTAAGTTCTCAGAGAGAGAACTGGACATCCTTGCTGAGTCCTGCTGCAACCACCATGAGAAGCTGTTTGGGAGCTTGTCCCAGACTGTCCCTGAGGCAGACAAGAGGGAAATCTGGTAGGACATACAGATCCAGAATAATTCCTTGGGAGTGGCCAACAGATCTGTTAAAGAAATTAAAAAGAGGTGATACGATCTGGGCTCCAGAGCTAAGGAAAGGGTTGCAGCCTGGCTCCGTGACATGCAGAGAACAGGAGAACCTTTCAATGTGGTCACCCCAACAGCTGCTGAGGCGATGGTCGAAACAACCCTGGTGCTGGAAGCAGTCTGTGGATGTGGCTCCTTGGACACATCTGGACCCCCAATAACCTCAGGTAAGTGCAAATTCACTCATATCACCATCCTAGTAGCAACACCCATGCAGACAACAGGCATGCAACACACTCACACACATTTATCTGTCTGTTAAGTCCATGTAAATGAGAAAATCAGCACAACTGGTGCATTATGGAACATGTAGTCTTGTACAGAAAAGTGATGTCACTGTCATGTCTCACTGTGTGTGCTAACATCCAAACAAATGAGGTAGTGTCTCACACAAACTTTTTCTTCCAAAATCCCAAATAGATACACCTGTTTAAACACAAGAAGGGGTATGTACAAAGGGAGATAACCAGTCCCAGGCTCATCTGCAGGATGGGCAGGGTGATGTCACCATTAGTCAACTTGGTACCTCGCAGGGCAATTCAGGTGCAGCATATAAACCATCCCATGCAGCTGGAAGTGGGGGTACAAGTGATCCACAGCATTCCACCCCCCGAGGCCTCCCCGTGACCATGGTACGAAGTGTTCACCCTACACAAAGGGTCCAAAGGTGCCAACAGGCACTGCAGACTGCACGAGCAGAGGCAGGAATCAGGGAGCAGTCCGACCCAGTAGATGTTGAGCAGGCCATGTTGAGGATTCAGCGCCTGCAAAATCAACAGATGCTCGTTATAGGACAGAAAATCACCCTGGGCTTTGATAACCTTTCACAGCAGATGTCTGCTAACCAGTCTGTGCTCAGCACCACATTGGATGGCATTAAGGGTTCCCTTGACCAACTCTGCAGGGAGATGGCAGAGGATAGACACCTGTTAGGAAGCTGTGAGCACAGCCGTGCTACAAGGATGGATGCCCTCACCAGGCCCTGCAGCCACCCCCCACTGCGCACGGGCAAAGACAGTGCGTGGCACGGGATTGGATGGTTAAGGACAGGCCCTGCGGTCAGTCTCCTCCACAAATCCCAAGGCGTATTTACGTTAAATATACATAGAAATTCACCTAAAAAATTCAGCTGTTATAGTTAGAGTCCTTTCAAGTAGCTATAACTCCTGGCTAAAGGTAACTATAACTTGCGCCCTCGCCATCTAGTGAAATTAGTGCGCTGTCCATACTTGTCTTTTTTCACATCAGCCTCTGCTCTGTGCTTATCTTTTGTGAGCTGTGTGTTTTTGTGACATAAGTTCCTTTCACTTAATTATGTGTAAGCTGTGCCCTCTCCTTATTTGTCTCCTTTGTCATCCTTACCCTCCTTTTTCCTATTGCATGTGCTCGTCTTTTCTGATATCATAACCCTCTCTCTGCTTACATCTTGTGACATCAGTGCCCTTCTCCTGCTTGTTTTTTGTGAAAACAGTGCCTTCTCTCTGTCTATTGTGACATCATTGACACTTTTGTTTGCCTCTTACAACATCTCAGCCTTGTTCCCACTTACATCTTGCGACAGCGCTGCTCCCTCTAGTCTCTTTTGACATCAGTGCTCTTGATATGCTTGTTCTTAGATTGTAATCCCACCTCTTTTAGGGAGAGGTCTAGCCAGGTATGTCAAATTAAATAGTTTTGAGCTTTTATTTCACTGTGAGGTCACTCTAACCCCAATATATAATGTGCCTTATTTGTATATGTTAGCACCCTGGCCTGTGGACCTACAAGGCAGACTTTTAGGGTTGGCTTACTAATATATAAAAAATAGGCTTTTCCTACACGGTCAAGGCAGTTTTCCATGCCATATGCCACTGCAGTCCATTTAAACTGTTCTCTAATAATGCTCCTGGCAGAAATATTTTGTCATATATGTGGGTGGTGTAAATTTACACTGTAGCCCACACTTAACATTTAACTTTCCATGCAATAGGTGCACTTCAGGCATCACTTACAGTGTAGTTATAGGGAAGTTACATATGCCAAATAGGGAGTTCTAATGTACAATACCTGATTTAGAGGAGAAGTGCAGTCACTTTACTATTTCTTATCAATGGTAGAATGCACAGAGTCCTGAAGCCAGCAAAAATAGGGTCCAGAAAAGGTCACAAATTTGAGGTGACCATGCAGGGCAAGTTAGTTACACCTGTCTTTTCTGACTTCCTCTCTAGTGACATCACATTTCTTTCTCTATGCTTGGCTTTTATGATGTCAGTGCCATTTCCCCGCTTGTATCTTAAAGAGTTAATGCACACTTTTCCCCTACCTTCTGTGATGTCAGGGCCGGTGGGGCAAACATTGAGTCACTATTATTCCTACAATATCTGTATACAGATGGATGTGAGCTATCTTTCTGCCCTATACTTCCCACGCCCTTTGCAGTGACATGTAATGTGTTTACACAAAGTTTTTACAAAGACCACTAAACTGAAGTCACAAAGACGGACATTTAGAAGTCGAGTAACAAACGATTTTGTGCCTCTTGATTATACTTGGGTATGATGAGATAGTGCTTTCAAATGCAAATTCACCATTCTAATTTACAAAATCAGAATGGATGTTTTTTTTGTTTGAAAATGTACTTTTAATTCACAAGTTTATGGCTAGGAACGAGATGTTTGGCAATTTTGAATGGTGTACGATGCAAAAGTAGGTGAGCCATGACAACCATGGTAAGTTTGGCGGTATTTTACACAGTTACTGAGAAAGAAAATAGGTGGATATAGGTTGTGCAAGGGGTGCTGTTTCTTCAAATGTAAAAAAAAGTTATATAAGATAAAGCAGAGTTGTGTTACAGTTGTGCATACAGAATGTACCCTCTGGTGAGAAGTCTGCATAACTTTTACGTATTGGAATACTTAAGGAAATCAATAACGGTTGCAGGGTTCTGGGAATACTTTGTGAATCCCTAAAAAATGTGAAATGTGTTCCAAATGTAGAAGTAATCTTGTGTGAACAGATTTTTCATAATCAGTCTAGCCATAGCTAGCCATCAACTGTGCCCTCAAGAACTATGTCAGGCAGCATCGTATGTTCCTGCACTGCATGGTTTCTGTATTGGAAGACAATATGGATATAATTCTAATATTGAAGTAGCTTGTGCTTCAGTACAAAATCAGTAGTCCTTTTCTTTTCCTGGGTCCTTAATGTGCCATGAGCCAGCAGGTAAGGCGGCCAGTGTGTTTTTTAGTTCGAGCGCAAGCGCTCTGGCCTGTTGTGATCTATCTGTGGGCTTTTAACCACCACACACCCATCACTATCACTAGTTCTTGGGTTTGCCTTTCAAAAATCCTTTGTGATCATTGGTAAATGCTTTACGCTTGTTCCTCCTTGAGACATTTTTGTTACCGTCTTGTCCATCGACCCTGTTACATGAATAATTGCACTTTTGCCGATACATCTGACTGCGCGCCAACTTATTTTTTCCTTTTGTGTCTGTCCTTTGCGCTCATGCTCATGGCGTCCGTGGCACTTTGAAGCGGCTCGCTTATGTCAACTGTTTTACTTTTAATTTTAAATTTGTGTGGCAAGGAAAGTCCATTTAGGAATTTACAACGCTAATAGCTCTAATTCGAGCAAACGCGAGACTCCTTGCATTGCAAATGCTTTTTTTTTTTTTTTTGGGCTTCACGTGGCGCTTGTTATTTTCGTCATCAGAAAATGTCCAATCCTTCAGTTCAAAATCCAATCAAGTCGTCTTGAAAGATTGGTGCATGTTATTTACTTGTTGTTTGGTTTCTTTTAAGTCAGTTTGTTTGAAACGCACTGACTTGGTTTACATCTCTTGCACTGTTGATTGAGCCACATGCAAAGATTTTCATCAGTGACCCTCATCTATTCTCAGTCTTGCGTGTAAGCCCCCCGAGAATCTCTTAGCATACATATCTCCCTTCGGCAGATCGCTGGATCTCTTGACAGACACCCCTTTAATTGGAATTTTGCCATGGGCCAGATAAGCCCCTTTGCAGGCCTGCTGTGAGCTATTTTACATGCACTGCCCTTCACATGGTTTCTCTGCTCATCCACCACCGCTCACCCCTCAGTGACGTATGCCGCCTGACGTCAGAACACAGGTCCAGCAACACTGCCCGTGAAACAGGAAGTTTCACTGCAACCAATTGTTTGTTATGTAAAATGCTTCACAAAATGGCGTTCCTCCTCTTTTTAGAATACACAAACCTCACTTTTGACATTCCTGTCAGTGCAGACGGGAGCGCTTTTAATAGAGCACTCAGCCATAAGTACAGTATTGGCAATATGATATCACTTTGAAGGGCAAGGCGGGTTTTATTTCCCGTATGTCATTTTGAGAAGCATGCTCTTATTAGAGTAACGCTTTCAGGAGAAAAAATATGTATTTTTCATACCAAAAGGAAGATAGAATTTATTTCAGTCTTAGGTGTTTCTCCATTTTATTGATACCCCGAGTTACTCCTTTGTTCCAGACAAAGATATTGAGGAATGAAAGAATTGCCTTTTCACCAGACGATCGCAAGCCTCGTCTGCTTCCAGGAACATGTGAATACATGCTAAATATAGCCACAGAGGCCCTTGCTAGGAGTACCATGTGCCTTGTCTGGCAGCTCGTGCGTGGATAACAGCTCCTTGCTTCTGCCAGAGTCCGTCATTTAGATTGGTACAAGACTCGTCCCGGCCATCAGTTGTGGTGCACACGTGGCATTCAAAGTGCTGGTTGTTCAGTCTTGCCTCGTTTTTGCACACGCTGCACTGTAACTAAATGTAAATTAATCCACCGTGTCGATTTGCAGCAGGGAAGAAAAATGTGCTATTATGGGTCGAGGACATCTGATACCTACCCATGGGTTGCTTTCAGCGTAAGTTAGAAGATCCATCCGTTTTTAAATAGCTGGGGGATGGGATGGTTAAAAACATAATGAAAACTGAAGAAAATATGGACACTTACTGCTGAGGGCGCTTTATGAAATATGAATATATATAAGGTCTAATTTAGATAACTTAGACTGGAAATTCTTTACTCCGTTTTCATTCATTGATATGTTCACTTAAGTGTCAGTGCTGCAAAAAGACAGACTCCAAAATGTGAATATTAATGAGGCTCCAGTGCAGGCAATCGTTCTCAGGACTTATGTAATGATTTGGCAATATTCTATAAGGATAAAATCCTAAAAATGTGCTGTAGTTTTGATTCTGCTGCCATTGTCTGTGAAACCTCGGGGGAATCAAGTTACTTCCCATGAGCCTCAATTACCTTTGATCGAATATTCTCCTATGTCTATGAACACGATGAGATCCCTAATTAATACCATCAGGCTCACCTTCCGGCCCTTGCTCCTCTACCTTCCCCCATTTCCCTTCCCCCGCCCCCCCCCCCCCCCAAAAAAAATTCCTACTAAGGTTCACTTGGCCCTAATACTCAAGGAAATGTATAAGTCTTTGGCCAGTGCTGAACATCTGCCAAGTTAGAAACACGCTTTTATATTCCCACTTATAAGCATATGTGACCGTCCTCTCCACTCCCAGACCTATTTCTTTATTACAGTTCCAAACTAAACTTATCCAGTTGACATCCTATCTGGAAGAGAACCAGCGTTTAAAAGAAGCTCAGTCTTGGTTCAGATCATTCTATAGTACAGAGACAACTCTTCTTGCTCTAGCTGAGGACAACAGAGACAGCCTGAACAAGGGCAGCTCTGCTGCCTTGGTCCTTTTATGCTTGTTCGCAGCTTTCAACACTGTTGCACGTTAGGAGACCGATTTAAGGAAAGTGGCGCTGCACCCAGTGCACCGCCACTTTCCTTGCACCGCTTAGCACCCCCCATCACCACCATGAGTGCGCCGTATTTAAAATACGGTGCACCCTGGCGCAGGGTAGGGAGCAATAGCGTAATTTATTTTGACGCTATTGATGTACTCTGCAGGAGTACTGCCAACATTTTGGCACTACTCCTGCAGAGTACATAGGGGCCCATTATAAATAATGAAAGCCTTTTTTTAATGCCTGCTTAGCGCATCATCAGTGTCATTTTATCTCCTTTCCAATGGAACAAGTTTACCTTCCCTTGCGGTGTAACTCATTGTTCATGCTTAATCCAACACCGTTTAACATGTATATAGCCCCTCTGACAACCTTAATCAGGTCATTTGGCTTTTTCAGTGTGTCTTATGCTGATAACTCCCAGATTATTGTTTCCATTTCTGACAATCTGGGTGACACTCAAAGCCGTTTCCCTGTCTGTATGAGGGCAATAGTGAACTGGATAAAGACAAGTGTTTTTGAAGCTGAACTTGGACTAAAAAAAAAGAAATCTTCTATTTGGTTCTATTTGTCCTAATTGGCGCTCAGACTGCAGGTCTAAGCATCTGGAATCACTACCATCTCTTATGCTTGGTAGAAACTTCGGTGTATTGTTTGAGTCTGGTGTCTCATTGACTCCACAAATTACAGTGATAGCATCAAAATGTTTTGCTTTACTTCGACTATATGTACAATTATTTTTATTTGCCGCTGCCTGCATGTTAAACCACAGCTCAGGCCATGATTTCTCCACAATTGGACGGTCCCAGCTCCCTATTTTCAGGCCTTCCAACCTGTCTTCTTGACAGATTGCATATAGTTTAAAATGTGGCCATCCGCAAAATCCTTAAGCTTTCTTAGAGGAAATCTCCTCCCTTCTTTAAAAATATTTGTCTACCATATAAAGCCACCAGGGGGATTCACTCTATATATCTGTCTGGATATGCTTGTCTCTGCAGGCCAGCTCGGGCTTTGCACTCCTATGGGTCGTTGCTTCTGCAAGTGCAGAGGTTTCAGAGAGACTGAGTCTGTAGCTGTTAGTTTTCCTAAGGCCGCGCCAAGTTCTGCAACTCTTTCTCCCTGAGGCTGGCACCTGACTACTCTACATTCGAAAGGATCTGAAAGATTGGCTGTTTCAACAGCTGTTATCTCTCGGCTAACTTTTAGGATTGCAGTGCCTGGGCCCCCCTTTCTTGCCACAGCAGGGCGCTGTAGAACTATTGTTCAATCATTTAAGGGGCAAATTCTGACTCACTACGATTGGAGACCAATGCAGTGATGATGGCCTGCTGGGGTCCGCAAGCCACCATGCCTGTGATTGCTTTTTAATAAACCAAACATCTTTTAAATGCAGTCCGTTTTGCCTAAATTAAATGGGACTAAGTTTAAAAAGAACAGTTTGTTTTGTAAAGTGTGTTTAAGAGGAAGCAGTGGTCCTATGACAACTACCCTCTTTTGATCAAACTATTTTATAAATCACAAAAAGGAAGAGGACTCCTTCCCCTTTGCAAATGGGTTACCACCTCATTTAATTTGTCAGTAATAAAATCAATATTTTGTGACCAAATTGTGGGCACAAAACACAGATAGATTTGATTCTAATTCAGTATTTGGAAGAAACACCTGCAGAATTCCCCTTTCAGGTAACTAATCAGTATTGATTGGAAATTCCATTTTAGGAGTCAGAAAAACGTTTCTGACTCCTAAAATGGGATTAGTAAATATGAAAAAGCATTTTAATAGTGGCAAACACCAAATCAGAGTGCTTGCAACTTACTTCTTAGTATATATGGTCCTTAGTTCCTCCATGGATTGTTCTCAAAGTCTTGCACTAAGTGATCAGCTGGGGGATAGCTCAGGTGTCTCAACCAAGGATGAAGGGAACATATTTGTGCAGGAAAAAATGTTTCCTGATTATTTTTTTAAATACTGTAACACCTCCTATTATTTTGTTACTTTTTTTCAGAACTGACTGTATAGCGTGTTGTTGAGTATTGCTGTTTACAAAGGTGCTCAGAAGCATCCTTCTGTCTGATGGAAGTGCTTCATGTAGCAAAGCAAATCTAAATCGCCTCAGGCCAGGTTTACTAACTGTTTGCACTTGATTTGTGTTACTTTTGAAACCCCCACTTTGATACAAAGTGTTATTCTGGGATTTCCTATCCAACACAAATCAGTATTTGCAGTGGATAGTTTTCCAAAGCAATGCAAAGTTGAGCCGTGCACTGCTTTGCTTTACTTTCTATCATGGGGGCATTCCATGGGTGGTACTTGGGTGTTACGATACAACCACCTATGGTTTTGATTCAAATCCCTATTTATAAACTTTCATCAATGAGGATTTGCACCAAAATCTTATGCCACCTTGAGGCAGGTGTAATGAGTAGAAATGTTTGCATTTCCCATTGTTTTTCCACTTAGCACGTGTGCTGCATTGTACAGACCACATACAAAGCATGAAAAGTGTGAAAGGGTCATTTTTGTGCTGGAAGGGTCCATTTCCAGTACAAAAACTATTCCTTACAGAACGCCCACACCAGCACAAGGTTGTGTGCATTGGTGAATAGCAGCTTAAAGTGGTCTCTCCCTATCACTCAACGCAACACTGAAAATTTGAGTGAATTTTTCAAGTATCTGGGTCTGGCTCTTCTGTGCAGCCCCTCCTCTTGAAGCAGTGATTCGCTGAAAAGTGGGGACCTGTTCATCAATAACTTTTAATCTTGGTTCTGTCACAATACTATTAATAAAAGGTAATTGTTTACACTGTGTGAGTATGGTAGATATTGTCTTCAGGAGTACCAAGTGAAAGCATACAGGGATGACGAGTCATCAACACCATAACCTAAAGTTTTTCCCAAAGTTAGTCAAAACCGCACTCTGTTGTATCAGCACCAGCAACAGACAAATTGTTGCTCACAATCACCTCTAAGGGCCTGATTTAGAGTTTGGCGGATGGAGTTACTCGATCACAAATGTAACTGATTTACCGTCCGCCATATTACGATCCCATTGTATTCTATGAGAATCTTAGTCCCGCGGACGGAGATCTCAATCACGTTTGTGATGGAGTAACCCGTCCACTAAACTCTAAATTGGGCGCTGTGTCTTTTATAAATAACTTTAAATGGAGTGGATTTAGCGTAAAAATGTGTACAACTATGGCATGCACGCTTCGCTTAGAGGTTTTGCAAGGCTTAGAGTTTACTAGCAAATATTTCAACAAATGTTTAACCCACTCGCAGATTTAGCGCCTTATTTAAAAGGTGGTAACAGGGCATCCACAAACAAATTGATGTATGTCGCACCCTCCTGCCATCTGTGGGGAAGCGCTTTGTTTCCAGCAAAATAGCCACAGCTGGTCCTCTGATTTTAAGAGAATGTGCAAGTCCTGCTTTTTTTTAAAATCATTTTCATACCAAAGACTCCGAGTTATGTATGTAACTCATCATTCGCTGTCACTGCAACTGTTATTTCAACTGTCTCGCTTTTGGTGAAAATTTGAGTGAAGGATCCCACATTTAAAATCCAAAACTCAGTAGATTTTTAAGTGTACTCAAACGCACGGTGTGCATGCTTTAGTGTACTTATGGAATTCAGTTTTTTTTTGTTTTTGTTCTGCACACCTACTGTTTTCATGCTTATAAGCACATGGGCTTATTTAAGAATTACGCATTCAAACTCTTTTCAAAAACAACATTCTGAGGATACGAGACTCCAGGGACGATCCTTAATTGCACATTCGAGCGGCAGCGGCGAACAAAGGAGATGTGGAGTCCAGAGAAACCAAAAATGTAAATGTCCTAAGCGGGTGGGCACGAGGTTTGACTTTCAGGTCATTTCACCATCAAATGCCACACAGTTGGACACTATTGGAAAACTGTCACCGGCAACCACAATTTATAATTTAAATCTCTTGATTTCTTTCAGGTATTCACTGTATTTTGTCTCTGAAACATGTCACATTTTTTTGTATGCGTGGCTGTAAACTTACTTTCAATCCACCTTTTGACTACAGCGCCATCCCCTTTAGAAATCAGTCAAAACGCTTTAATTCAAAGGAACAGCAACCACAAAAAAAAACTCTGTGCGGAGTTTCTAACATTTAGTGTGTGTTATAATTTGCAGTCGCAACTGGCCTTGACAAGAGAAGCTCGTTAATTAGCAGGAGGAGGGGACAGGCTGCCAGGCTTTACATATCTTTATTCATTTACCAGAAAATGACATTTCTCGTTAGATTGTTCTCATCTTGCTGTGATGTATGAATAACGAGGAATCCGCTGTGACTCTCCAGCGCGCAGAACGGGGGGACATGACGGACGGCAGAATCCTGCTACTGCGTCCCCTCGTTTTAAAATGTCCAGTGCACAGGTCGAACATTGCACAGTATCACTTCCGGCACGACCCCTAGAAGAAAGGCGCGCACCCCTTTAATGTGTGAATTGGGATATTGATGTTTACAAGTTGTTACTCCGACAGTTCAAAGCTGCACGCGGCTCGGCAACAAAACGGATTTAGTCTGTCTTCTGCTTCAGCCTTTTGAATGAGGGTTTTATGCACAACTCCAGAATGCAAACCGCGCAGCAGAGTGGAAATATCAGCCTAGTGGGAGTCCCCCCTACCGAAGGCGCTGACCTCACACTGCTCAGTTCTCTCCCTCCCGGTCACTGGGTTTGAAGTTTGAGATATTCAAGGGAGAAAGTGCAGCAGGCCCTGGACGCCCTATGGTGGAGTTTTGTGTAAGCGTTGGTGACGTTTCTCCTCATAACCGTGATTAGGAGACTTGCGAGCTTCCATGCAGATGAGCTGTGCTGTGCATCGACTTCCGATGCAAGAAGTCTCTATAATTAGATTCGACCGATTTAAGCTTTACTCGAACATTGGCCGTGCTGTTGTGAAGAACGTGGCATCGGTTGGCATCATTAATATGCGATATCGAAATGTGGATATGTTTTCTAGAACACTCCGCAGGGCGCGAGGGCACATCATTCCCAAGCCATTGGTTTCAGTAAAACTAACTGAAGCCTCCAAGCAGCGCATGTCTTTTCAACACCACACCTTTTATCTTTGGTGACCAGAAGAAGCTGGTCCTTTTCTTGTTAGCCTCCAGTTTGGAGTCACCCGCTGCTCCTCCAACTCTTCAGGGTGTTGTGTTTTTTTTTTTTTTTTTTGCTGGGGAGGGAAGGAAAGGTCACGTGCCCCTGACCCATTGTGCAGCTCTTCAACTTGAGGCAAAATGAACGCGTGCGCAGCAGCTCTCTTCTGCGCGGTGATTGGGCCCTTCTTTCCATTAAATATTCCAGCTGGCAGAGAGATGCTGAAAGCAATCAGCTGGTGATTTAGTGTGTTCATCCGCCGCGGAATTAGTGACTTTCAAGTTGAAGTCCAATAAACCCCGCAAAGCAGTAGCCCTCATTACCATGAACGTACTTTGATTGTAAAGCCACCATCTTGGTGCAGAAGGAACTAATTAAATTATAGTTTATATGAGAAAATGCTAAGCATTATGTATACGTTGCATGATATACGGGCATAAACAGCCATGGATAGAATCCATAATACCACTCATTATGAACCCACATATTGGATTTGAGAAAATCTAGGCTGTCTTGTAAGCATTACAAACGTGAAATCTTTGGTTTTTAAAAATCAAAATTTGACACCAAGAGGGTTCATTTCCTTCAAAGTCATGACTAAGTCTCAATCATCAGCAACGAATTTACCGAACGTAAATCAGTTCCATTACCACTAAGTTTGAAAGTTTTATGTGATTAGTGAAATCTGCTGAACTGCCCAGTTAAGCATGTATCCCTGCCTCGAGCACCAAACATTCAAGCAATCTCTTGTCCACGGATATTCTTCTCTTGAGGATAGCTTTGACTGAAAGGCCCTCTCTGGGTTTATTTCAGACATACGATTAAACTTACCCCAAAAAGGTAGGTGCTCCTTTGAAAGTGTGCTTTAAACATGAAGGGGGGGTCTCGCTTTCTTTTTAACAATATGACCACCACTTGTCTGCACCACTTGTCTGCAACTTCAAGAGGTCAGCTCCTTGGCTCCCCTAGATAATGTGGTAAGTAGCTGGGTACCCATCTTGCCTTAATATATAGCAGGGCTCCGCTGATGCGCAGCTGGGCCATTAGTTAGGAGGAGGGTGGTGGGCTGCCAGGCCACAATGTGCAGGGAGCGGGGGTGAGCCATGTCCAGCTCTTGATGTTAGCAAACAGTGACACGTATTCAGTACCCTCAAAACAAGAGATCTGTTTCAGCAATATCAGTTTTGTGACGCTGACCGCATAACAACAGTGATGTTTCATTACAGTACTTTCTCTTAATATCTTTCTATATCCCTAAAAAGTCAGGTGCCTAATGATTCAGGATCATCTACAATTACCATGCCATTTGAATCCTTTGCTAGCTGTGTAGTTGAGATTTGGACCTATACTGTGGCTAAGAAGCGTTATCTGCGGCTCCCATTTAATCTGCCCAGAGAGTTGACAGTGGCCAGTATTACTGACTACACCCAGCTGCGAGATAATTGCTTAAATCACACATTTTTGCTGCCCATGAACACCAGATTTCCACTTCTGCTTTCTTACTATTTTATTCTGAGTTGGCTACTATTGCATAGGGTTACCATCATCCACAATGTCTTGCTTGGAACATCTTTACATGTGCTTCAAATATGATATTCCAGCTTGCGCAACTATTCCGACCCTTACAGCTCTGTCAGCATTCCTGAAACAATCCTGCCTAGAATGCAAAAAAACATTGAAAGTTCTTCCAGTAGTCTGTCAGTGCCTTGTATATATGTACTGATAACACTTTGGTCTTGATTACTTTTGTTATCCTTTTTAAAAAGCTTGATCAGATCAAATACAGTTTCAACCAATAGAAAAATGTGTATTCCAATTCTGTGGTGCGATCTGCAACTCCCTCGGTTGGTTAAGTTGTTGCTACTTTGTTTCATGATTGTTCCTAATTATTTCATTTGTCAACGTTCAGTCAACAAATGCATCCTCGCGACAGGTATTTCGTACATGTAGTAAGGAAGAGTAGAATTGACATACCTCAAAAGGAAGGTGGTATTGCTGTGTGTATTTTTAAGCTATTTGTTTTTTTTGGGGGGGAGAAAAGGATTAGGCTTCATCCAGTGCAGTTACCAAATGGCAGTGTGCCCCTTGAATATCGAATCACCAATATCAATGGGACAGAATCTTGAAAATAAAATATCGATAGGTAAGTCTATATTGGCTATACCTAACTACGTGTATATGCACCTATATAGTACATATATCTTCAAGGTACATAGATGTGGCAATAGGGATAGTAAATCTATACTTCCTTATATGCACTTACCTTTCGATATTCTGGCCCTCGATATTAGTGTGCCACAGTATTGTTGGTCTTAATACTCAGTAGTAAAATCCCAAATCACCAATCAGTAAATTAAATATGAAGAGCTTCCTTTCAGCCCTTTTTTGTGTCAGAATTTCCCACGCAGTAGTACTGGCGATTAGATTGTGGATATTTGTCTAACTCTCACGTGTGTTTGCTTGCATGTGTGCGTACTTGTGCATTTATATTTGCGCATGTATCCCTGTGCCTCCACACACCACACAAATATACTCACAAGAGCCATCTTTTGTTACTTCTTGGTACCAGTTCTCTGATACTTTGGCAAGAGAGGCTGATTTCCATTCTCACTGGAAGCATAGGCTTGTTCTCTGTTAATGATTACACGGCGTTAACTCTTTGTGCCCTGAGAGTGCACTTCTGTTGTCCACTTGCACCTTTCTGGGCACCTGATATGAGTATAAAATTATTTGTTGTACATTTAATCAGTATGGCAAATTATTGCTTGTGGGTAAAATGCGGCTAGCATTCATTCACTCACTCAAGACACATTCAGTCCTTTGCGAATAGAACACTGTTCATACATTTGTTGCCATAAAAGAACAGTCATTCGAGAGATGCATTTTGTGTTAGTGTGTAGTATAATGGGCCATTCTGCAGCGGTTGCGTGTGACTGGCATACATATTCCGAGCTCCAGAGAGCCTGTGGCATCCTGCAGTGAAAATGAAAGTTGTGCTGCTTTTGAAATGCATTGCGTGAAAGCTAGTTTATTGTGAATACTGTTATGCTGTAGATGAGAAGCAGCAAGCTGCTTTTCCAGGGTTAGATGCCAATATTTTTTGGCTCTCCCATTATGACAGCACAATGTTCTCTGCTGAAACGCCCGGAGCAGGCAAAGATTTGTGTTACGCAGCTTTCCAAAAACGACACAGAAAATGTTCAGTTGAACAAATGCCAAATTAATTTTTTCCTCCTGTAAAGCCTCTGAAGAATATTCTTTTAATGTGTTTGGCATAAACCGGGCACAAAAGATGTAGCCTGTTTATGTATAGCAACGTCCTTTCTCAGTGTTTTTGCCAAACTCTCTGCAACCCTCCCCTGGTGGGAACAGCCATGTTTAGAAGACAAGGATCTGTAGCTCTTTTCCAGGTGAATCTAATTAAAGTGGCATGACGCGGTGCGGGTCTAGCCTCACGCGTGGCACGCATCGTGGATGAGATGATTGGCAAAAGTGCCTTGTCCTTCACCTTCAACTTGTCCTTTCAGAATAAATCTGGGGATGTGGGGCGCGTGCACCATAATATTCGCTTAGCGTGTTGAGTTCCGTAAACGAGAACCTACTATTTGGTGAATAACTATGTCGCCAGTAATGAACTTTGCGGTATATGATTTATTGTTTTAGTCATTATGGTGGTTGTCTAATTTATGTCACAAGTCTCTTTCTGCAAAATTAGATGGTTGGGCGCGATTCACGACGATATGAACTGAAATTCACACTTCCCAGTCGTTTCAACATTTAGCCACTCAGCAAGTCTAACGAGATTATGATTTCTTAATTGTTTAATACTTTGTCGTTACAGTAAACCACACCGGATATGAGAAGTAAAACACTAGGAATCCCTCGG
This sequence comes from Pleurodeles waltl, assembly GCF_031143425.1. NCBI lineage: Eukaryota > Metazoa > Chordata > Amphibia > Caudata > Salamandridae > Pleurodeles > Pleurodeles waltl. Next base: position 260,189,336 of record NC_090442.1, read on the forward strand.
CTGGTGCAGTTTAAACAGAAAAGGATAATTTAGTGAATCTCAGTCTTAGTTAATGGGGTGGAAAATAGCTGGCCTAAATCGGGAAACTCTGGTGAAAATTGTCCAAGACGGTTGGTGCAAATCGAAATACTGTAATGTATGTGGTTCAAGACACCTGGCTTAAATCGAGATACTGTAATGTATATTGTTTAAGACCCCTGGTATAAATCGCGGTGCTGCAGAGAATATGGTGTGAGATGGCTGATGTAAATCGATGTACTGTGTTGAATATGGTGTAACGTGGCGGGTGCAAGTCAAGAAGATGTGGGGGGTATGGTGTAAGACAGCTGGTGTGAATCGGCATACTTTATATGACTTTGTAAAGTGCTTTTACACATGGGGAAGGGGTATCCTGGTGCTGAAGAAGGAGCAATCTGGGACTAGCTAGTTAGCCTAGTTCAAAGTTGAATAGCCACGTCTTCAGCGTCTAGTGGAATTCAAGAATGGAGGAGGTGCTATCAAATGCAGGAGTTGGTCCTTTCAGACTTTAAGAGCGAAGAACCTCTGGCTCTGTGGATGTGTGCGAATAGGACTGCACTGAACAGAGGAGCCTGCTATGTTTGTGGACTGTTACGCAGCTGTAGAGGTAGTCTAGTCCCAGGTTCTATAGTGCTTTGAAGGGGTGTGTGAGGAGTTTGAACCAAGCTCACTTGTAAATTGAAAGCCAGTGGAGCATCCTAAGGTGCAGGGTTATGTGTGCATTGTGTGGTAAGTTGAGTCTGATCCTGGCTGCTGACTTCTGTATGGTTTGCAGTCTTAGTCGGTTGTGAGCTGATTCTGGCGTAAGGATGTTACCTTAGTCCAGTTTGCTGGTGATGAGGGCTTGGGTGATGGTTCTGTGGATGTTAGTGAGGAGCCATTTGAAAATCTTCTTCAGAATCTTCAGGGTGTGAAAACAGGAAGTGGAGCAGGCATTGACTTTGGCAGTCATGGTGTGTTTCCGTGCTGCGGTTCGGTTGGAAACTCCAATGGGTTGTGTCCAGGATTTGGTGTTCATTGAGGTAGGTGGCTAGGCACTTGTTGATCAACATCTCTAGGTTTTTGGCCAGGTAGGGTAGCATGGAGATCAGTCTATAGTTTGGAAGCATAGTCCGGTCCGTGGAGGGCGTCTTGAGGAGGTTTCCATAGATCTGGGTAGGTGGCTGTGGTAATGGAGGATTTCAGGTGTTATGCTGGTGGAGCTGGCTGCTGAGGAGGTGAAATCTATAATGATGGTGAAGATCTCTTTAGAGCTACTGTTGCTCATCTTGATGAGGTCTGTGAGTTCAGAGTGCTTAGTGGTAGAGTCTGAGGCGTTCCTTTCGGTGATGTCCTGGCTTAGTCTCCATATTCATTTGCAGTGGGGCTTGGTCATTCTGAGCTCCTCTGTGTATCAGCCAGCTTGCGGTCTGGTTCTTTAGTTCGGTTTGAGAGGTGCAAAGATATCAGCGTAGACAATGATCCACAGGTTGAAGTTGGAGGTGGAATCCAGCAGGCTGTTACTGTAGTGTCTGGACTGGTGTTCCAAGGGTTTAAAAGTCCAGGATTTTTCCTGAGACCTTGTTTCAGGCTCTACATGTGGGTTTGGCAGAGGTGGTTCTCTGGTGATGTGGGTTGAGGGTGGTGAAGATGGTGAGGGTGTAGTCAGACCAGGTGATCAGAGTAGGATTTTTACCATAATGTCATTGAAGGTGATACATATTGTAGGAAAGTACCATCTTGCCTGGCATGTTACCCCCATTTTTCACTGTATATATGTTGTTTTAGTTGTATGTGTCACTGGGACCCTGGTAACCCAGGGCCCCAGTGCTCATAAGTGTGCCTGAATGTGTTACCTGTGTAGTGACTAACTGTCTCACTGAGGCTCTGCTAATCAGAACCTCAGTGGTTATGCTCTCTCATTTCTTTCCAAATTGTCACTAACAGGCTAGTGACCATTTTTACCAATTTACATTGGCTTACTGGAACACCCTTATAATTCCCTAGTATATGGTACTGAGGTACCCAGGGTATTGGGGTTCCAGGAGATCCCTATGGGCTGCAGCATTTCTTTTGCCACCCATAGGGAGCTCGGACAATTCTTACACAGGCCTGCCACTGCAGCCTGAGTGAAATAACGTCCACGTTATTTCACAGCCATTTTACACTGCACTTAAGTAACTTATAAGTCACCTATATGTCTAACCTTTACCTGGTAAAGGTTAGGTGCAAAGTTACTTAGTGTGAGGGCACCCTGGCACTAGCCAAGGTGCCCCCACATTGTTCAGAGCCAATTCCCTGAACTTTGTGAGTGCGGGGACACCATTACACGCGTGCACTACATATAGGTCACTACCTATATGTAGCTTCACCATGGTAACTCCGAATATGGCCATGTAACATGTCTATGATCATGGAATTGCCCCCTCTATACCATCCTGGCATAGTTGGCACAATCCCATGATCCCAGTGGTCTGTAGCACAAACCCTGGTACTGCCAAACTGCCCTTCCTGGGGTTTCACTGCAGCTGCTGCTGCTGCCAACCCCTCAGACAGGCAGCTGCCCTCCTGGGGTCCAGCCAGGCCTGGCCCAGGATGGCAGAACAAAGAACTTCCTCTGAGAGAGGGTGTGACACCCTCTCCCTTTGGAAAATGGTGTGAAGGCAGGGGAGGAGTAGCCTCCCCCAGCCTCTGGAAATGCTTTGTTGGGCACAGATGTGCCCAATTCTGCATAAGCCAGTCTACACCGGTTCAGGGACCCCTTAGCCCCTGCTCTGGCGCGAAACTGGACAAAGGAAAGGGGAGTGACCACTCCCCTGACCTGCACCTCCCCTGGGAGGTGTCCAGAGCTCCTCCAGTGTGCTCCAGACCTCTGCCATCTTGGAAACAGAGGTGCTGCTGGCACACTGGACTGCTCTGAGTGGCCAGTGCCACCAGGTGACGTCAGAGACTCCTGCTGATAGGCTCCTTCAGGTGTTAGTAGCCTTTCCTCTCTCCTAGGTAGCCAAACCCTCTTTTCTGGCTATTTAGGGTCTCTGTCTCTGGGGAAACTTTAGATAACGAATGCAAGAGCTCATCCGAGTTCCTCTGCATCTCCCTCTTCACCTTCTGATAAGGAAACGACCGCTGACCGCGCTGGAAGCCTGCAAACCTGCAACATAATAGCAAAGACGACTACTGCAACTCTGTAACGCTGATCCTGCCGCCTTCTCGACTGTTTTCCTGCTTGTGCATGCTGTGGGGGTAGCCTGCCTCCTCTCTGCACCAGAAGCTCCGAAGAAATCTCCCGTGGGTCGACGGAATCTTCCCCCTGCAACCGCAGGCACCAAAAAGCTGCATTACCGGTCCCTTGGGTCTCCTCTCAGCACGACGAGCGAGGTCCCTCGAATCCAGCGACTCTGTCCAAGTGACCCCCACAGTCCAGTGACTCTTCAGTCCAAGTTTGGTGGAGGTAAGTCCTTGCCTCACCTCGCTGGGCTGCATTGCTGGGAACCGCGACTTTGCAGCTACTCCGGCCCCTGTGCACTTCCGGCGGAAATCCTTTGTGCACAGCCAAGCCTGGATCCACAGCACTCTGACCTGCATTGCACGACTTTCTAAGTTGGTCTCCGGCGACGTGGGACTCCTTTGTGCAACTTTGGCGAGCACCGTTTCACGCATCCTCGTAGTGCCTGTTTCTGGCACTTCCCCGGGTGCTACCTGCTTCAGTGAGGGCTCTTTGTCTTGCTCGATGTCCCCTCTCTCTTCAGGTCCAATTTGTGACCTCCTGGTCCCTCCTGGGCCCCAGCAGCGTCCAAAAACGCCAAACGCACGATTTGCGCCTAGCAAGGCTTGTTGGCGGCCTTTCGGCGGGAAAACACTTCTGCACGACTCTCCAAGGCGAGAGGGATCCGTCCACCAAAGGGGAAGTCTCTAGCCCTTTTCGTTCCTGCAGAAACCTCAGCTTCTTCTGTCCAGTCGAAGCTTCTTTGCACCCGCAGCTGGCATTTCCTGGGCATCTGCCCATCTCCGACTTGCTTGTGACTTTTGGACTTGGTCCCCTTGTTCCACAGGTACCCTAGATTGGAAATCCACAGTTGTTGCATTGCTGGTTTGTGTCTTTCCTGCATTATTCCTCTAACACGACTATTTTGTCCTTAGGGGAACTTTGGTGCACTTTGCACTCACTTTTCAGGGTCTTGGGGAGGGTTATTTTTCTAACTCTCACTATTTTCTAATAGTCCCAGCGACCCTCTACAAGGTCACATAGGTTTGGGGTCCATTCGTGGTTCGCATTCCACTTTTGGAGTATATGGTTTGTGTTGCCCCTATCCCTATGTTTCCCCATTGCATCCTATTGTAACTATACATTGTTTGCACTGTTTTCTAAGACTATACTGCATATTTTTGCTATTGTGTATATATATCTTGTGTATATTTCCTATCCTCTCACTGAGGGTACACTCTAAGATACTTTGGCATATTGTCATAAAAATAAAGTACCTTTATTTTTAGTATAACTGTGTATTGTGTTTTCTTATGATATTGTGCATATGACACTAAGTGGTACTGTAGTAGCTTCACACGTCTCCTAGTTCAGCCTAAGCTGCTCTGCTAAGCTACCATTATCTATCAGCCTAAGCTGCTAGACACCCTATACACTAATAAGGGATAACTGGGCCTGGTGCAAGGTGCAAGTACCCCTTGGTACTCACTACACATATTGTATCCATAGGGTGTCAGGCAGGGTGAATGGGCCCTTCCACGTTAGTTCTCTTAGGATAATAAAGGTGCTTGAGTCAATGCAGTCAACAATGGTGCTGGCAAAGTTGGTACATGGGACCGGTGAGCGGTAGATGAGGGTGCTGCTCAGAGTGAACTTGGCGATGTTGTGTGGCTTGAAGGTTCACATGTTGCTGAGGTTTGCACCAGAAGTGGTGGTGTGGCGGATGGAATCCTTTCAGACAATGGCAATGCCAGCTCCATGCTTGTGTGGTTTGTCCAGCCTGGCAGTCTTGTAGCTGGGTGGGATAGCTGTGGCAATGTTAGGGGTAGGTGTGGGGATCAGCTACACTGTGTGTTGGGAATATCACAGAACACTACCATTTTTCTGTGGCGTTTATGGATAACAGGCCAATTTGATCATAAGTGTGACAAACAAAAAACATAAAAGCAACACAAGTCATATTTTTTAATGTACTGTCTCCATGCAGGCTTGGATCTGCTTTTTCATGCAAAAATAATGATTCCTGCAAAGGCCCTGTGGCCGCCAACTGTACCCTCAAAACCTCTGCAGTTTCTAAAAAGTCCTCTCAATTTCTGTGAGAAGAGCAGGCCTAGTGGGTGATTGTGGTGCAGGTTTCAGATTTCAGTATCATGTTTGGTGAGAGAGCGGGTGTTGAGTATGCAGAGGGTTTTTGGTGTGTGTGGTTGTGGGTGGGTCAGTGTTAAGTGTTGTCAGAGTGTGGGTGCAAGAGAGTGAAAGAGAACTTGCAGGAGGACACCCCTTTGGTGTTGTGTGGTTCAGCGCAGCAGCAATGCAACCAGAAACATCCAGGGTTGAGCTTGTGGAGGGTTGTGGTGGGGTAGCAGTGGAGGAAGGAAAGTGAGGGTTCCTGTCTCTGGTTGCGACTGGAGCATGGACTAGCACAGACCGGCTTGCCAGCAGCACGTTCACGCTGCACCTATTATGATGGTCCGGGATGAGGGGAGGGGAGCCAAGGGTGGGGCAACTAGGGGGGCAGGAGATGGGAATCGGAAAAGCATGCCAAGGCAGAAGGTGCCCCTTGCCTGGTCGGAGGGCCAGGTGCTGTTAAATCCTAAGTAGCAGGCCAGGAGCCTCACACGCACAGGAAGATGTGCCCCTTGCCTGGTGGGAGGGCCAGGTGCTTTTAAATCCTAAGTAGCGGGCCAGGAGCCCCACACGCACAGGAAGAGGTGCCCCTTGCCTGGTGGGAGGACCAGGTGCTGTTAAATCCTAAGTAGCGGGCCAGGAGCCTCACACGCACAGGAAGAGGTGCCCCTTGCCTGGTCGGAGGGCCAGGTGCTGTTAAATCCTAAATAGCGGGCCAGGAGCCTCACACGCACAGGAAGAGGTGCCCCTTGCCTGGTCAGAGGGCCAGGTGCTGGTAAATCCTAAGTAGCGGGCCAGGAGCCTCACACGCACAGGAAGAGGTGCCCCTTGCCTGGTGGGAGGGCCAGGTGCTGTTAAATCCTAAGTAGCGGGCCAGGAGCCTCACACGCACAGGAAGAGGTGCCCCTTGCCTGGTGGGAGGGCCAGGTGCTGTTAAATCCTAAGTAGCGGGCCAGGAGCCTCACACGCACATGAAGAGGTGCCCCTTGCCTGGTGGGAAGACCAGGTGCTGTTAAATCCTAAGTAGCGGGCCAGGAGCCCCACACGCACTGGAAGAGGTGCCCCTTGCCTGGTCGGAGGGCCAGGTGCTGTTAAATGCTAAGTAGCGGGCCAGGAGCCTCACACACACACACACACACACACACACACACACACACACACACGAAGAGGTGCCCCTTGCCTGGTCGGAGGGCCAGGTGCTGTTAAATTCTAAGTAGCGGGCCAGGAGCCTCACACGCACGGGAAGATGTGCCCCTTGCCTGGTGGGAGGGCCAGGTGCTGTTAAATCCTAAGTAGCGGGCCAGGAGCCCCACACGCACAGGAAGAGGTGCCCCTTGCCTGGTCGGAGGGCCAGGTGCTGTTAAATCCTAAGTAGCGGGCCAGGAGCCTCACACGCACAGGAAGAGGTGCCCCTTGCCTGGTCGGAGGGCCAGGTGCTGTTAAATCCTAAATAGCGCGCCAGGAGCCTCACACGCACAGGAAGAGGTGCCCCTTGCCTGGTGGGAGGGCCAGGTGCTGTTAAATCCTAAGTAGCGGGCCAGGAGCCCCACACGCACAGGAAGAGGTGCCCCTTGCCTGGTCGGAGGGCCAGGTGCTGTTAAATCCTAAATAGCGGGCCAGGAGCCTCACACGCACAGGAAGAGGTGCCCCTTGCCTGGTCGGAGGGCCAGGTGCTGTTAAATCCTAAATAGCGGGCCAGGAGCCTCACACGCACAGGAAGAGGTGCCCCTTGCCTGGTCGGAGGGCCAGGTGCTGTTAAATCCTAAATAGCGGGCCAGGAGCCTCACACGCACAGGAAGAGGTGCCCCTTGCCTGGTCAGAGGGCCAGGTGCTGTTAAATCCCAAGTAGCGAGCCAGGAGCCTCACAGTAAGAGGTGCCCCTTGCCTGGTGGGAGGGCCAGGTGCTGTTAAATCCTAAGTAGCTGGCCAGGAAGCTCCTGCTGAATGGATGGTCTGCGTTGGGGCGGACATTAAATAGGTTCTGGAGTGGGAGGGAAGCAGGGGGTGGTGGGCAGGGCTGGAAGGGGCCCCAGGTGGTGAGAAGCGGGAGATTGCAGCAAAGCAGGGAAAGGTAAGGAGTGCACACAAGGCAAAAAGGGGTGAAAACTGCACGGAAATAGCAAAGGCAAGAACCAACCAGACAAGAACATAAGAGCAATGAGAGAGCTAAGAAATAAGAGTACAGAAGCAAGAAACGAGAGGAGAAGCAAGAGTGGAAAATTGAGAGAGGGCAGAGAATGAGTGAGCAGGTGTGAAAGGGCATAGTGAGTGAGTGAGTGAGTGGAAACCGAGTGGCGTGAAAAAAAATGTGAGATTGCCGAAAAACAGCCAACACAGAATGAGAGCCGAGAAACAAGACAAACAGAGTGACAGTGAAGCAGATGGAAAACGAGTCAGGGAGCCCGAAATGCTCAGGAGCGGGGTCTGCGAGGGGCACAGTAAGTCCTATGAAGGGAATAGAAAGCAGTTATGAGGAACCATTTTGCGTTACTTTTCTGTCACGAAATCACTGAAAATTATACGATTATTCTGGTTCCCATAATTCAGTAATGTCGCACAAAAATCATACCGCACAAGCACGGGAACAACAAACTTTGTGAGCGGCTGATGGCTGCTGCTGTTCATGTTTCATTTAATTTATGCTCTAGTTTCATTGCTCAAAATACAGCCTCTGGGTGGAAGGGTGTATTTTGACTGAGAAAATAGTACTAAATGCTTGGTTACACTATTAATGTAATTCCCCATAATCTTTTTTAATTGTGTTGTAATTTTGCATAATGACGCTGCCGCAAATTACACGAGCTACACCCACCCCGTAATCACTAGATGATAAGTCGTGGAAAGTCAGTCTTGTGAGTATGAATATTGGGTCTCTTATAACCATTGGCTATAAGGTGAAGTCGGTGTCTCGTTAAGTTGCACAGACATGCTCATAGCATTGGAGGTTGGCATTTTACTATTGTCATCTGCTGCAGTTCTCTTTCTGCTTTGGTTGAGGCACTGTCATGATGTTTTAACTAAATGCAGGGACAGGTTGTACACTGGTGCTTGCCTTCACAATGCAAAAACAAATGGGCACACTTAAAATGTTTCTTCCCTGAATATGTTTGGTCAAACACTTATTAAACTTTATGGAAGGTAACGTGTTATCTATAAATGCTCACAGGGTTGCTTTTTAGACATTTGAATGCCGATTTCTCATGCCAACAGACTATCCCAAAATGTAGTCAAATCCCTTCCAATTTAGAAGAACTAGGAATGTCCTCTAGTGCTGAAACTTGTGGTGTCTCTTTTGGTGACGTTTCTTTCTATCTCTAGGCCATGCACATATCTGAACTTGATCTCCTGACACCACAGTTCCACTCCTCATATCTAACTGAAGCAACATTTCCTGGTGCTGGACTACGAACTATCTTCAGGCATATAATCCCAGCTAGCTACGTAAACCAGCTAGAGAGCTGCAGAACCACAATATGAATTAGCAGAAATGGCGAGATGAAGGAATCAGAATCCAAAAAGGCATTTCCAATGCAACGGGTCTCGCATTTCTCCGAGTTAGAGCTATTAGCTGTTGTTAACTCCCAACCGGACTTTTCTTGCCACGTTAAATGGAAAAAAAGAGCGTGATTGCGCTGCTACAGTTCACCCGCAGTGAAACCTATCGGCAAAAGTGCAATTATCTACGTAACCGGCAAAAGTGGAATTAACTATGTAACAGGGTCGATGTCATGGAAAGCGCTCTACTTCTGTCAAGCGTGATCGCGCTGCGAAAAAAGATAAAAAGTAGTCCACAAACCGGATGGAAAATAGCGAGCCTTTCATGTTTTCGGTACTTGGTCGCTGTGCTCGAGGAGGGCTAACCACCGGAAAAGGCATGACGTGTGCATGCCTTCCACTAATAAAAGCAAGCAGATTTTAACAGGCAAGCCCACGAACCAATGAAAGACACTGATGTGACATGGACGGGGCTCTGAGCCCTTTTCTAACTACTAGAGTGTCTCGCAAGCGAAACGCATGCGACTCAGGCTCGACCCTAAAAATGGACCAGTTCAATGGTGTCCAATGGGAGAAATGCAATACAGTTTCTTTAGCAGTGGAAGCACTGTTTTCCTACAGCTTCTGCTACCGACAGAGAAGGCTTATCCCCTAAAGATTCTTCTTCACATTCTTGCCCACAACCTTGTTTCTTCGATTTTTACCTCTTATAATATAAACTCTGGTGCCACATAACACAGCCTTACAAGACAACAAAAATAAATGGATTCTGGTCTTGTTAATTCTCAATTCTCAAAGATAATGTGAATGTTCAAACCTTCATAAAATGTAGTGCCTAGTTTCACCATAATATGGGAACTGACTATTCAAAGTGCCATCGCACTGTGATGGATGCCACACTCTAACCTACAATAAAGAGTGTTGTATGTATGGGGCTGTAAGTAAATCATGGTCAGTCCTCACTTCTGTACTATGAAAGCATACTTTTTATAGACGTGGCGTGCCTTGTCATTCTGTCAATACATAGCCCTACATCATTTAAACTCCACTAGAGTTTGAACTGAACCCATCCATACAAATTTCTACGACTGTCTTGTAGGCATAATGGCTTCCATCATTCATATTTGATGCATGTGAAGAATAAACATGTAGCAGGCCTCTTCATCAAAACAAAGTAGTCCACAAAAACATAACTATAATCAATCAAGTCTTTCCAGTTTTGTTCTTCCCTTGCAAAACGAACAGAGAGCTCCCCAAACCCTGGGGAGTAGGTGTTATTCCACATACCCGCCACGCCTGCCATTTTATAAATAAACATTAATTTGGGAGCCAGGATCTTTTTACGTCATCACGGTTTTATAGCACAGCTGTCTTTGTCTCTCAAGTGAAGACTCCAGTGAAGAAGCAATTTAGTAACTACAGTGGAATGTTCTGTGTGCAGGGACACTTCATTACTGCAGGGATTCTACACATAATCTGAGGTCAGTGGCCTCTGCTGGGCAATTTTCCATATGATCCTCATAACATTGTGCAACAGGAGTGACCCTGCTCATAGGTGTTCTGTAGACTAGAACCTTTTGGCACACACAGGCCTCATTCAATTCAGATCACTTAATCAATGCAGTGATGGTTGGCACGTAAACAGTAATTAGTTGAGGCTGCAACTTGTTGCTTGGAGGGGGGACTCAATGCTCGTTCCTGTGCATGACCTGTTGATAAAGGTAGGGGACAGGTGCAGGGCATTGCAATATTTGACCTTTGCTATTTCCATCCCCATCCAAAAACATAGTCTGTTATGCACTGTAGATTGCCTTTGATCTGAAGCCCATGTATCACAGAAAGAGAAATGATCATACTGAGCAGCTGCTTTGCAGATAGTCTACAAATGCTGGAAAAGTCATAAAGACCAGTAGAGAGGTTCACTGGAATTCAGAAGAACACCCTACAGATGGTTTCCTTTCCCCAAGCATGGAGAAGTTGGGGAGGGCTTGCTTTTCCTCTTTGAGCACTCTTATTGAATTCCATTTAAATTCATTGCAGGGCTAATACTGAAATGCCCATGCTTAAGAAGACATATCGAAGATTAAAACCAAGGGTTTGCTCACTTAATGGGCAAATATCCATATTGTCAGGCCATGGCCCTGGATATCACCCTCTCTGAAATTCTTCCTATCTCTAGAGGAAAGAAGAGAAGAGTTTCTTAGTGGAAGAGTTTGATGGAATTGGTACACCAGCTGAGTGACTGCGCAGTCTTCGGGCCTGTAGAGCAGATCTTGGTACAGTTACAGTTCAGAAAGCCCATCCACCAAAACGCGGCCAGGATGAACCAAGATTTCACAGGACGAATCGCAGCACCTAAAACTTAGTTAGGGGCGAAGTTCATTGTGAATTACCACATACAAATTACCACATACAAAGTTTACAGGGTTCCCAAGATAGTGGATCAGATTTGAATTATGACCGGTAAATCTTGCCGTCTCCCTGTAAGAGCAGAAAATATACGTGTCTTGTTTTTCAAGATACGTTAGAAGCCCTGAAAAAGTCCTAGATATTTTGGAGAAATTCAAGCATTAAAAAAAATTGATTTGACTTTCCACAATGATATTTTTATCTAGATGTTCAACACCGCAAATGAAAAAATACATGTCCACAAGGTAAAAGGCTAGAATGTACCCAATTCGTTGGAAGGTAATTTTCAGAGAGCCAGGTGATTGGATATTGTTTCAATAGCTTTTTCTGCACAGATCTTCCTAAGCATCAGGCACACTGAGGCCATTATTAGTGGTTCCATTATAAGAGAAGCCTCAGCTCTGTAGTAGTCCAGTGGGGCAATTATGTTGGTGTCTCTAAGCAGGTGCTAGCAGGAGAGATGTGTGGGGTTCATATCTGCTAGATCATTGTGGCAGGAGCATCAGTGGAACTTCAAAAGGATTCCATTTTGGTCTCTAATGCCTTTGAGGTCAATATATGGCATTTCCATGGTGATAAACCAACTGTGGTTCGATCTGTGGAGTGGCTGGTTTGCTCAGGATTATCCACATCAGCTTGTGTAGAAATGGGGGAGATCCATGTCAAGCTTGGGGTGGAGTAATGACAGAAGGGGGCTTGGGTGGAGTAATGATTTAGACTGTGTGTTGTGAATAAGATCACAGAACACTGTCATTTGTCTGTGGTGTTTATGGATAACAGGCCAATTTGATCACCAGTACGACAAACAAAAAAATAAAAGCAACACAAAATTACCTTTAATGTACACGTTGGCACCTGCATTTACATACAGAAATAATGATTGCTGCAAAGGCCCTGTGGCCGCCAACTGTACCCTCAAAACCTCTGCGGTTTCTAAAACGTCCTCTCGGTAATGCATGTTTGAAGTTTGCAAAGATTAAAATCACAGAGGCTAGTGACAGCAGGAGGACTGCGTGCCTTGTGACGCTAAGCTTCCTAGTAAACACAATGATGTGCCTGTGGCTATAACTGTATAATTAAAAAATTGGCCCACACAAATATTGAGAAGTACAATTTTCTTTAAACACAAAAAAAAATGGATGGACAGCTAACATAAAACATTAATAAATGTATTTAAAGAACGTGACTATAAATGGTTTCACTCAATTAGCGTATTTGTTTTGTAAAAATACTCACAATAATAAGCATTTTTTGACCCATATGCTTGTGTAAAAGGCATATTGTCCAGTTTGTACTTACTGTCCATGCCCAGGGGAATGCAGCATTATTCATTATTTTCTTGACATTTATGATATTTCGATCCATATCAACGTGTCATTCTTGATTATTTACGAACTGTGCGTTTCTGATACCTCGTGTAAGATAGAAGTAAAAATTCAGGGTCTTACTGATCATCAGTAGTCAGATTTCTGAATTGTGAGCTTTTGAACTGTTAGCCATAGGTGGTGTGTTTTTCTTTAATAGGTTTTTATAACCTACAGACAGTACAACAGTGCAGACCATACATGTAGATTATAACAATTGCCTAATCCGTTACTCGCGAGTGATTCTTAAGCGAGCGGGTGTCAACAAGAGCTTGATTTGAGGCACCGCAGGCTCGCAAGATAGCGTTACTTGTACTCCATTGATCCCAGGCCATCTGATGTGCATTATAATTCTATGGAGGATGACTGAACGTGGGTAGAGTAAGAGGTTGTGACGTCGCCAACCCATTGGTAAATTTAAATATTCTTTTCATATTTTAGAAAAGGTTTCAAACTTTGGCTTTGTCCGTGTATGTCATTTATTTTGCCACTTATTCACGTCCTGTGTAGTTAATGGAACGTTTCAAGTTGTTGAAACAGAGAATAATTATGGGTCACTTCATAAACAAATTGAGGCCTACATCATGGTGTTTCCTCTTTTTAATTCTGTATTTATCTCCTGTGGGGAATTAGCTAATATTCTGGTTGTTATGAGAGATGTTCACCGATATTTCCTTTCGTGAAAATATAATGCATATATACACGAAAATGGAGTCGTCATATGGTGCCTCATAAATGAGGCATGTAGGTGTTAGTACAACATACAACAAACAGAATCTTGTCCTCTTATTAAAGTGTGATGGGTTTTAAATAGTTTAAACAAGGGTAGTGAGAACCAAGATGGCCACCTCAATGTTTCTGCATAATCTTCAAATTAAACTCTTACCAGAAACTGACCGCTGAACATACCACAGGTCCATCAACATCACCATCCCAAGAAAAGTTCACATTTACCGATCAAAATCTCTGACCAGGTTTGCCTTCCAGGTAGGAATCCTGACCACCTCTAAAGGTATGGTGCCCCCGTGCCCATCGCTGTGCTGGTGCGGCTCTGCTCATTGGTCATTGAAAAAGAGACATCTAGTGTTCTGCGACACTAAATAACACTGATATCACCTTACAATCACAGCTGGTGCCAAGGTGTGTAGCAGTAATATGGTGGAGAACTAGACTTCTCTTGAATTCAAAAGGTGTATGATAGGGATGTGTTGTAAGGATTTTCACTTTACAATTAATGTAATTGCAATAACTGTGAAATGTTATGCTGGCAAGCATGTCTTATACTGGTGCACCCGATGAGTGTATTGCGTCAGTAGTTTGGCCAATGAATAAAGAAGGGCCATTGTAGTTTCACACCAAGTTGGTTATGAGCTGTGTCGGTAGATAATGTGGTGGGACTTGTGGTTACTGGTAGCTCTTAAGTGTACTAGCATCTGTAAGGCCAATAAACTCAGCCGTGTATCATAGTTTAAATCTTAAATTACAGATTGTAATAGAAGCAAAATGTGCTGTGGAGACACGTGTGATTTTCAATAAGGATGGCCTGGGATCCAAAATGGGTAGCAATGGAAGTGTCTTCGAAATTGTATGTTTCCAAGCAGAGTACCCAATAACATCAGTGACTAATGATACTTCAAAAACATGAATATATTTGCCAGGGATTGTACAACAGCTACACTTAAATGTCAGAGTACGAAAGGGGATGCAGTAGACCAGTGATGTAAAGTTACTGCAGCTTTCTGAAGCAGACACTTTTGAATAAATACAAAAACATAGCACACCCTGAGCAGTTGTACCCAAGGCCACCATGCTTGTCTGCTGGCGTGGCTTCATAACGGTATACAATTACTCTCCCATTTACTAAATTAATGATGCACACTGCTTCTATGGGTAATTTGAGACATTTATATGGAAGAATAAGATAGACAGTTCCAGAGTAGTGCTATCACAAAATTCTGCTTCTAATGGTTGCAACCAGGATTTTTTCAGTGAAGTGGTCATTTGCTGTAACTGTTGGATGCAAGGATTACCTGTGGGAACCTAAAACTCAGATTAGATTTAAAGTTAGATACATGGGTGTAGATGCAAAGTTTAACCCACTGTGGCGTCAGAAATGAAATACTATCTGTTGACAAATGTTTGGCCTTACAAAGTAGCTACTAGATTAACTGCACGATTGTTTTTCTCACACATGACAATTGGGGCACGAAGTTGTGGATTGCATCCTCACTTCAGAACCAATACCAATCCAAAACCCATCGATTCTACATACAAATCAGGTAACGAATGAGGGAGTGGCAGATCCTGCATCATAATTCAAACTACATACCTTAAATGACCTTTAGGTTCTTACAGCCAATAGCCAGAAATAAGTGCCCTCTTCCAAAACCAGTATGGTTCAGTGTCTAAGGAATCTACAGTTTTGAAATATTCAGGGTTTATCTCCGTAGCACACTCGGGTATCTGTGGGAGGTAGTATTATGCACTCCGAGGGCAAGATTTGAGTCAAATCGAATACTGTGTCGCTGCACTCGAGAACCCGAGTTCCTAGACAGCAAAATGCTGCTTGGGGAGAACAGGGGAAGAGTAGGCCTGGGAAAGCTCGGCATTGTATGAGTGAAGAGAGAGAGGCCCAGAAGTTAATGCAGAAAGCACGTAGGCCAGTGACATTGAGCTTACAACTTAACATTTCACAACTTGTATACTGCCAGTCAGAGGATGAAAGTCGAAACCGAAAGGTCATACGCACCACTTTACAAAACGCCTAAATAAAATTAATGATTAAATTGAGTGTAACTCCTTTACATCTACGGTTTTATAAATTCAACATGCCTATTTCGTATTTTGTGTGTTGAGACAGACAAGCAAGAAAAATTAGCAGCTTTTTAGACTTGATAAAGTTACTTTTCAAAGGTACATTACTTTAATGGAAAACTCGCTGGATTTGTTTTTTATGTAAAACCTTTGTTAAATACATAGATGGCGTGATGAGTAAAGATTAAAGCCGAGACACGAAGATCCCTGGAGCACATGTGGTAGTGGCGCTAGGCGCTGAGGGGAGATAATCCGGGTACCATTGACAGATGGCGACATTTGCTGAGCCGTAGTTAGTGGCGCCCTTGGCGCAGGAAGTTGGGAAGTTTTTAGAAACCAGGATTTCCTGTGACATCTGAACCGGTTGGGCTGAGGGGCTTTCACAAAAGTTTCCATTTGCTGTTCTGCGCAGCTTGAATAGCGGGGACTGGGTATGTAATGTGTGACTCGCTCTTCTTCCGATCTGCGTAAAACAAAATAGTTTTAATTCAGGAGCTCCATCCAGTTAGTTATGTTCCACACCTGAAGGCTTTTTTTTTTTAACACGATTACTAATTTGAGAACGGTGACGGGAGAGAATATTTCAAAAAAGGAAAGAGAAGAATATCAGGAATGCGAGTTTTACACGTCATACACACACACACACACACACATATACAAATGCATGCACAGGGTGTATCTGCTATTTATTACCATTGGTGTGTGTGAGGCGGGGCCAGTGCTTAGAAAAGGCGAAGCCCAGACTAGATCTTGCTGCCCCGTCCCCGCCCTTAACAATGGCAATAAGTAGCATGTTACACTAAGCAGATCTTCATACATGTTTAACCATGATTGTTTACTGTATGTAGTACTTATAAATACATGTATTTAACCAGAGCCAGGATACAAGGGGTTAATTAAATGTATGCAGTGCAATAAAATCACATTGAATGTGTTTTGTAAGTACCCGCCTAATTGTCTTCGTCCTAAACGTATTTGTTCTGTTGCTTTTGTTAAACGGGCAGTCAGCATTGTTACCTCGTTATATATATATATATATATATATATATATATATATATATATATATATATATATATATATATAGTACTGTGGCAATAACAGAACGCGACCTTTGCACTGTAATACATAATATACGGAGGATTGCACTTTTGTCACTACGTTTTTTCTAGATTCATTTTTACTGGCATGGCACATACGAGTACCAACCATGCCTCAATGTTTCACACAGCAGAAAGTTGTTTAGTGCGTGATTTAATTGTGATTAAATGTATGCTTTAGGGATTGTATAACTTTGGGACATGTTTTCTAAACGGCATGCTAAGAAACAAGTAGAAAACTGAATGTTGAACAGGGAATATTTGGGTCAATGCATTATCCCATAATCATGTTTGATTGAGAGACTGGCACGAAAACACACGAGCATACTGGGGGTCTTCGATGCCACCCATCCGAAGAATGCTATCTGGGGGTGCTGTTACCCCCGTTTTACATACGAAGCGAACATCGAATTGATTAATGACATGAGAGGTCATATGCTGTAATTTCCGCTGGGTTGCTTTAGTCAGATAAATAAAACATTTCCGTGAAGCAAGGCTCCCGCTTGCATTGTTAATTAAAGACCCGGGGTGGAGGGAATGCGCATCGCCATAATTCTGGCACAGCTCTGGACACCTGCTGCCAAAAACGTGGAGTGCCAAGGTCCGCACACCCAGTTCTCTGCCCCAGGACAGCCCCAGATCGGCGCTAGCTCCAGAACTACCCCAGCCAGGTGCACGTAACGTGAGCAGGACAGTCATGGGTGTGCCACGGATAGTCGAGCACATCTGTGCCATGTGGAGATCCTAGCCATGCTGCGCGCCACGTGGTTAACAGTGATCTTGTATCATGGGCAGCTCATATGTGTGTTCTGTAGAATGCCTCACTGATCAGCACATGGGTGTCCCAGTATGACCTTTTTCCGAACCATGGGCAGCGTGTTAGGTTGGCACTCCGTACATGTCTCGTCACCGCTTCAGGGCAGCGCAGCCATCTGTGTGGAGCGGGCAGTGGGGGCAGGATTGAGCTGCCAGCGGTCTGGATATCACAGTCAGGCTAGGCGGACCAGTCAATCAGCGCCCTGTACGTCCCACCCAGCCAGGCGCAGGCAGACGTAGTCAGTACCATGGCATGTCAGCCAGACCCGTGCACCGAGGACATCCTTACCCCGACCCCCTCCACAAACCCACACACGCTCCCGAGAGGACAACAAGCTCTTCCCGCAGTCCCCAGTCTGAATTTCCAGTTGTCATGTCATTTTTTGCATGCGGGTGCTACTCTCCAATTGTACTCCTTCCTCGGATCCTTAGTGCGGCGTGCAGTGCCCAGAAGCCCCTCCGTGCAGATAGTGCAGCACTCTTGATGTTCCATACTGCTGGAAACAGCAGAGCTCCACTAAGCGCTATTGCACTGTGCACGTTGAATGAATGGTCCTCTCCTGCATGGGTCCTGCAAGCATCGTGTACAGCTCATTGCTGGGGTTGCCCCTGACATATAGGGCGGCGCGGTGTGAGGTCTCTGCGGCGAGCCCAGCGGGCGCTGTCACCATGGAGAGGTATAGCGCTTAGAGCTGATGGTGCTGCGCGGCGCTGCCTCCATCGCCTTCTGTACACGGCCGCCTCGCCTGTGAGCCCGAGGGAGGGTGCGAAGGGAGGGGCGGCGGGTAGGTGGTCTTTCCGTGGAGTGGGCTTCACCTCTCCCTCCTTCTCTCCCGCAGAAGCTGGCCGTGCGGAGCTGCGCCCTGGCCGTGGGCAGCGCCGTGAAGCCCGGCCTCCACCAGAGCCTCGCCATCTCGCTGCTGCCCGCCAAGGCGCCCGCCAGCATGGTCACCGCCCACCTGAACGGGCAGAAGGAGCCGGCGCAGAGCAGCAGCCTCCAGGCCACCAACAAGCTGCTGCTGGCCGCGGCGGCGGGGAGGAGAGCCCCGGAGGGCGCGCACACGCAGGTGAGGGCCGGGCGGGGAGGCGGGCTCAGCGGAGCAGGGTGGGGGCGCCGGTGACTGGCCGCGTGACGGCGCCGCCAGGGGGCGCTGTGCGGGTCACCCCGCCTGGCGGAAGAGCCCTGGCTGGAGGAGGCAGCGCACGAAGTTACCGACAGTGCACACTAACTCTCCCCGTTCACGATGCGGCTTCCGCTTATTCTAGTAGACATGGTTTACCAGGGCTCATCAGACGTACAGTGCAAGTACACGAGAAGCCACTGCATTTTGCGCATAGCTGTAGCGCCACTTTTTTGCTGCAGTGTTTTATAGCTAAACCGTTTAGTGCCTTTTATGTGACTTGACATGGGTGCGGAGGATGTGTCTCATTATGTTATTAAGAAACTGTTCTACTTAAGTGCAAGTTTCGCAGCATGTGCTGGAACACCTCAAATATCCGCTCATTAAAGGTATCATTGAACTTCTATATGTAATAGAGATATTTAAATCGACGAAATAATTGAAAGTGATCACTAGTGCGTATCATATGTATATTTGTGGTACTTCTATTATGCATCGTGAATGATTGAATTTTTCAGCGAATACTGTTCATATGTCTTTCCAGGTGTAAAAAAAGACTGATATCTGTTTTAATTGTCTATGCCATGTTACCTTTTAATGTGCCAAGCAGCTGTAGTACACGTACCACCCTTTTTGGAACGAAGCACTTGTGCTTCACAGACTTTGTTTTCTAAAATGCTGGTGCTAGATATGCTGTTACACTCTTAAGTCGAGCATAACTCATTTACTCAGCTGGCAGTCCACAAGCACCTTATACCCAGAAGAGTGGTTAAAAAGAGCGTCTGTGTCAGACATTAATACCAAAACGAAGTGTGACCTGTTTTTATGTATTAAAACCTGTGGATGATCATGTCTAGATATAGTTCTCAAAAAGCAACACTGACCTTCTTATGGCAAGAAACATAAAAGGAAAAAGAAGAAGACTACAGTGGGATCTCTGACAATGAATTCTTCTTCAGGACTTCAATAGGCTCAGTACCTATCACATGCCTGAACCTTTACTCCGCTTTTCAAGCAAGATCTTTTCTTTTTTTGCCCTGATATAAAAGTTATTTGGTAGCATAGTTTTGTCCTTTCCTCATTAGACCTCTCTCATGCGGTCCTTATTTTATATAATTATGATTAAGGCGAGGAACTGCAGGTCCAATTTAGGGCATTTCTTTACCATTTCACTCCCTTGTGCTGTTCTCCAATGTCTTTCTACAAGTCTTTCCGAGTAAGCATTTACACCTAGCCTCCTTCTCTTTCTGACACTTGACAACAATTATTGTGCAAGACTGTTGAATGTTAAAAGCTGTGTTTTAGCAAATTATAAAGTGTTAAAGAAGCTAACATACAACAAATGTAATTGCCCACATGGCTTTATCATCCCACTATCCTCGCTCTGTTTTTGCCTCTGGCTTCTGCTCTTCCACTGAATGAGGATAGAAGTGGACCCTTTTGCCTTATACCGTTTTATACCTTGTTGCTGCAAGTACTTTTTTGTATGTGCATGTTGTTTTGTGTCCGTCAGTTAGTCTATTCTACCACTTTTGCAGTCTTATTTCTGCTAGAATTGTCTGGCTTAAAATTTGCAGACTTTGTAAGAGACATTTTTAGGTAGCAGACCCAAGCCATATGTCCACTGATATCCGTACACTGATTGTTGTGTTTGCCTCCAGTGAGCTCGTGTCAAGTCCTCATGATTGCCATGGGCAGCGCAGCATATGTATAATACACTTCGTTCAGAACAGAATGACATTATCTTTTGGCTGTCATACCCCTTCAATGGAAACAAATTTCGGAATGGGAAGAAATTGAGGGTGCATAGTAAGAATATTAAAGACTTCATTCACTGTTGTGAGCCATCCCCCCCTTTCTACTCAAGCAAATTCATTGCCAACCTGATCCATAGTAGAGAAAGAGCCTCTAAGAGTACTTTTAATCTCCAGATATACTGCTCCTCCCTGTAGCTCAGTGCTGGATGAGTATAGACGTGCACTTGTGGAAAAGATCACTGTCCAGCAGTTAGAGCACCCATGCCGTGGAAGCTGTCAGCAGTCTCAGGAGGAACCTATTTAACACAACTCGAGGCTGATAAACTCTTTAGTTCCTCCCTTTTGGAGCGGATCCTGGTGAAAAGCCCCCTTACAGGATAATTAATCCGACTGATTTTGTAGAGGTAAGTTCCTCGTGTAATATGACTGCATGAGAATGACATCTTCAAGCCCTTCAGCTCCACGGCATCTCCCCTCAGAGTGCATTGCAACATCATTTCCACCACCAGAGTTTACCAGCTCCACGCAAACCAGATTTGACTCTGTCAGTGGCTATCCGTGATTTATCACAAAAGTCTGCTTACAATCTTGACAAAAAACAATAGTGCTATTAGAGGTTGAGGTCTTGATGGCTTCCCACCCAACCAGTGAAGAACAGCGCTCCAGTGGGGAGCGGAGCACCCTTTACTGTATATCCATGGCTGACAAACAACCAGGTCAACTGAACATGCTAATATGGCAAACCAGTTGTCTGCAGGACAAAGACGGTAAAAGTCTTGTCAAGAAGGGAAATGCACACGTAGTAAGAGATTCTAAAACCCCAGAACCTCCTTCCACCAGGTGATCAGGTGGAACGATTTCTGGTCGTTATTAGAAGTGAAAAACACGTTGCATTTACACAGCTGCTGATGTCCTGTGATTTGGGAGATCTGAATGCTGAGCGATTGGGTACAATGTAGGAGACTGGAAGGTTTAGATCTGCTGTCAGCCAAGATGTTGCACAAAATTCTGGCCCTTTTGGGGGAATACTCTTGTCCACGTTAATACAGATCTGTTTCATAACTGGTTTGCTTTTGGTCAATGATCCGACAGGTTTCCATCCCCAGAGGAGCCTTGAGTTGACTTCTGATGGCTTCCATTCAGTACGTGGGCCGGTTTAATTCGTTTTCCCACAGGACAGAAACATATTCTTTGTGGTCTGCCTTTATCCAGAATTAATCTTATATTCGTCTGTCATGTACGACAGACAAATCTGTCATGTCCGACTGGCTGACTTAAACTCAGGTTTGGTGCATTTGCATATTCATATTGACATGTATCTAGGCGACACAGCAGGATGCAATATGCTTTGATGTGGAAAAGCTACAGTTATCTTTTTAAATGCACCATATCGTCATAGTCGTAGAGAAAGGGATTGTGCTCTATAGACAAAACCTCTTTTCTCCACCCCCATGAAGTTTGGAATGTTTTATTAATTTTCCTAACCTGAAAAGGGGTTTACTCTCACCCTCAACTGGAGTAAATCGCTTACCATTTCCATTTCCCAGAATTCATCAGAGGAAAGGTTGGGACGTCTCATAAACTGACGTTTTCGTGAGCATCACAAAATGTCACGCCTCGAGCTGTTGACTTCCAACCCATTAAATAGGATTTACTCCCCTGTAGTATTACGCAAACCTAGGGTAATATTACTCAGAAATAGATGAACTCGCAACTCCTAGATTACCTTTTGCGAATATCCAACATTAATACAAAGTGAAAAATCATTTTTAAATTAGGACCTACATGCAGTTTTTTTCTCTGGACCTCTCGTAGTTCATATATCTTTCACATGTTGTCTCATGCAACCATGATTAAGAGATTACAATAGTATGGCCTTCACTCTAAGTCTCTGAAATGGTTTATGTCCTTCCTACTAAAGCAAACTCAATCTATACATCTGCCTCCAATTTTTTTTCCAGTTTGCTGCCGTGTCCTACAGGGCACATCCCTCAGTCCTTCATTCTTTAACATTTACATGGCCACTTTGGCAGCCACGATGTGATTGCACTGCCTCGATATTATACCCTATGCGTCTGACCAGGCCCGGTTCTAGGTTGTAGGAATTTGCATCTGGATGAGCCAAGGGTATGTTCGGGTGGGCCAATGTGTGCCCAATCTTTGTCATTTCTGGAGGTAGCCTACAAGCCCAATATTTACGTCATATCTCCTTCCAAAGAGCCATACAGTGCATCTAGAGCATTATTTGAGAGTAAGAGCTGATGTCTACAGTCAGTAGCCCCAAACATTATAATTTCCGGCAGACCAGCCTTCAAACAAAGCACCTGGATTCCATGCAGATTCTAAGAGTGGTTCAAACTATGGGTGATGCCCATTACCACACCTAAGCCTTGACATTCGCATTAGAAAGACTGACTGCTTACTCTTTGCAATTTGCCCAATACCTGTTTCTTTGCATACTGTAAACTTTGTAACTGTGTATTTTCATGCCGGTCATTCTTTATGCAGTGTACGTTCATTGAAAAAACAGTTTTTTAAAAACAGCAACACTTTTGGAAAAAACACACAAGATCAACTAACAAAGTTTAATAGATAACCTGACAACCCAAGCAACACCTATTTTACACCAGGAAGCACAAATAACTCATTTTAATATTAGGGAATCCTACAAAAATGGAAAGAGGGCCTAGCGGCGGCTACCAAAAAATTAGCCTCATTTTTTACGCTATTGTGGCGTTAGATGGCCAACAACACCACACCATATTTACAAAGTGGCAAAATGCATGCATTGCGCCCCTTTGTAACTCTTTGCACTACATTATGCATGCAACATGCAAAATGTATGCAACGAGGGCATTCCCTCATTAGGTGGGGGTGGGGGGCAAAAAATGGCGGAAAGAAATCCAAGAGATTTCTTTGTGTCATTTTCTTCGGCACTTTTAACGTCTGCTCAGAGCAAGCATTAAAAGGGGGCACCCCATTGTTTACAGAGGGCCCACCCCATTGTTTACAAAGGGCCCCTATGTACATCTATAGTGTCAAAAATGTGTACGCTATTGTCCCCTACTCTGCGCCATGGTGCGCAGTATCTTAGATACGGCGCACACATGGTT
Organism: Pleurodeles waltl; assembly: GCF_031143425.1. Taxonomy (NCBI): domain Eukaryota; kingdom Metazoa; phylum Chordata; class Amphibia; order Caudata; family Salamandridae; genus Pleurodeles; species Pleurodeles waltl. Next base: position 260,212,652 of record NC_090442.1, read on the forward strand.
GTGGTGCTAAGGGATGCAAGGAAAGTGGCGCTGCATTTTCCTTAAATCTGCCCCAAAGTATTTACTGCTAGTACATAAAGATTCAGTCATCACCAACCCCATATCACAACAATTGTAGATATCACTTGCGTTTCTGTTCAGTTCTCAGAAATAGCCATGCACTTGAGGCATAGAAAGCATACGAATTACAGGTAAAGGATTGAAAATAATGCAAAACAATCATCAATATTCAGATGATTAGTGAGATCAACTCGGCTATAACCAAAAAATAACAAAAACTCTAGTTTCACAAAACTAGACACCTCTTGGTCTACTATAAATATTCCAGGAAAATAATTCCAGGAAAATATATTGACTCTCTCAACACCAACACCCACCCACTAGTAAATACAAATACTCATGACCACTGTGTCCAGCTGAAGGAGACAGAACTGCCTTAAACTCAACACAAACAAAATGGAGATCTTGAGCTTCGGAAACAAGAGCTCCCCATGGCACACAAGATGCATGGTCACCTAGGTCCTCGTAGCCAGCAAATTTGACTATGGCAACATGCTCTAACTCAGCATCTCCAACCAGCTTACACAGTGACTCCAGACCATCTAAAACACCGCCACCAGACTCATCCTAGACGCCCCCAGAAACCTTCACATCACTCCTTACCTCACTGAACTTCATTAGCTACCAGGAGTGGCTCACTGCAAGTAGAAGGGGCAGGGAAATTAAAATAAAAAAGCACTTAACTTAGTGCCGCTCCGCTCCTGCTTCTCCTTGCTGCAGGCACAGGCTCCCAGCCTGCCTTGCGGCCAATCCTGACGCTGCACAAAGCAGCATCAGTATTGGCTGGGAGCACCAGCCAGGGCGCTCCCAGGCAGACTGGGCCTGTGCAGGCTCTCTCCAGCCCAGCAGCTATGTTGCTGGGCTAGAGAGAGCCCTGTGCGCATGTGTGTTTGGCCGGCCCGAGACATGCACTCTGAGTGGAGTGCACACCAAATTAGCAGATTTTATGGGACTATAGGGTCACAAAGGTAATTTATTACATACATTCACAAATACAATTTCGAAACACCTGATCCTCACAACTACCCTGTTAAGGTTGAAAACATACAATCTTGTGTTCATTATTCCCGTTACAAAGGATACATAATAACTGGAGTTAAACAGAGAGTTCAGTAGTATCTCTTCCACCATCTGTGGAGTCTGAAACAATAATACTTCAAAAGACTACTTATCTCCCAGTCATTATCCAAATATCAACTTTAATTGAAGAATTGGGCCTAAGTGTAGGAGTAAATATACATATAAGTATATATACTCATGGATATTTACCTTTGTGAATCGAGCCCTTGTAAGTCAAGTCCATACCTGTGTTACCTTAGGAGTTCTACCCTTTCCCACATTTTTAACCCATTATTGAAACCTTTTCTAACCCTGATTGACAACTAGTTAGCTACCAAATTTCCTGGTGAGAATCAACATCTGGATGTCACACCAACACACACAAATTGAATGTGCATGAAACTTTAACTTTCTGATGCAATGTTCTGGTCACACTCTGCTTCTGATGTAAGACTAGAACTCACAAGAAAATAGTTGTAAATTTAAAAAGTCTCGGATTCCTGTTGGATGCATTACTTTTTGTTAGGTCAACTTTTACAGTATGAAGGTTGGTCCTGTGGTCTCTTGATGCTAACTACCACAACAGCTATATTGTTTGTTACAAAGCTCTTTGTTTAGAGTAAGTTAATGTTTTCAATGGTCTTCCTACAGAGACCGATTCTATCCTGATTGAACTATGACTGCTGGTGCACTTTCTTTAACATCAGTTTGCAACTCTGAGTCATCCACCGTGCACAACACAACATTGGACATGTAGCTATTCAGCCAAATAATGCCATACCTAAATGGTTTCAACGCTGTCTCCCAACAAAGCTTATTCAATTTCAGAACATCCTTCACACCATATTGTTCAATCTTCCCTCTCACAGTAGTGTTTTAAGCCTGCAGAGCCAAGGTTCAGAAAAAAGACACCACAAACCCCCTCCAGATATGGTCCCCACATCTGCAACGCCATCTCAGCTGAAGGCTGACCAACTGTGGACCTAGGACAGTTCAAGAAAGACTTAAGAACAAAACTCTACTCTACATGAAATGCATCTTCAGTTAAAATTGACGTATCACATGTGAAAATATTGTCGAATAACATATCTCTTTAAATAAACTCATTTTATTTACATAATTTATTTACCCTTGGTTTTTATTTTTTACAAATTTCCAACTTTGGTGTCACATCTGACATGCCCCTATCCTATTTCTTTGTGATTTTGTGGTACCGGAACATCTTAGCTCCACACACCCACTTCCGCCTCTGGCCACAGCCCCTCTTTTTAACCACAATACAACATCGTTTAGGCAGTGTTAAAAAATACTCGTAGTGGAAATTGCCTGTTTCTTCGCTGCGTTTTCCTTGAAATTTCCACTGGTGGCAAGACGGGTGAATCGAGCACTTCTTGATTAACGAGAAACATTTTGAAAAACGTACGTGCTGAGTACTACACGTTTGCTCTTCTTTCTATGCAGATTCTATTCTGTAAAAGGTACGACTTTGGGAAGAGTCAGTAGGTTTCTCTTTGCTCCTGCCTATAGTTATGACTCCTTTACTAATGTCTGACCTACTTACCCCATACAGAGGCCGTTCTTCCTTGCCTAACTTCCAGTATCATGAAAGGAGTCACTTTTTCTATGGGATGTTAAAAAAAAAAAAAAAAAAGGTTTATTTTATTCATACAGAGTTATCAGCACTGTTGATAATATTAACATAACGGCTGACCGGTATGATCCTGGTAGTGTCTTTCTAAAACATGTCCTATTTCTTATTCAGTCTTCAACCCCTTCCCCTTGTCTCCTGTTGTAGATTCACACAGTGGGCATCATCTTGCCAACTACTAGTTGGGCTTGGAAGAGAAACTGCTGTTTTTGAAGGAAGTTTTTTGGGTGCTGCGATGGCTGGAGTCAAGTATGACCAATGATGATGTTGACCTGACACCCACAATGTCCTACTTTGTAGACACCGCCTTCATATTGTTTTTCCCCTTGTCGGGATTGGAAACGCCTCAGAAACACCCATACAGTATTGCAGACAGTCACCTTGTTGTGTGGTGTTTTCTGTGCCTGTAGCCTGTGCTCCAGGAATGTGTGCTCTGTGACGTGTCATTGCTCTGCAGGTGCTGCCCGACTACTATAGGTCTCATTTGATTTGTGCATTGCCTTAAGCCGGCGCTGGAGAATTTCAAAATATTAATAACGAGCCCATCAGGCAACAGTAGAGATGAGGCCTTCTCTCCTATTGCATGTGAGCTAGTAATGTTGTTGTGACGAGGATAGGTAGCTACACAATTAAAAACATGTGTTGTGCAGCCTAGAAAGCCCCACTGACCGCTCTAAGACCCCGTGTCTCATAAGGATAACTGTTAATTCATTCTTATTTTGCATATAGAGAAAAGTGCTAGTGATTGTTAACAAGTTTGAGTTAAATTGGCCTGTAATGGAAAAAACTGCAGTCGGAGTCGAGTTCTTTTAGTTGTGATGAGAAAAGTAATACTGTATGCCCGAACCATCAAGGAAGCATTAACATGGGACGCACTCCTTGAGCTGATGAGAAATAACACCTACAGGCTCTGCTTGACCTCTACCAGTTTAGAGCTTTTTAGGCAACAGATACTTCTGTCCTAGGGTTTGTCACTTAATAGCTCTGCTTGGTATTATTTTAAAAAGTAGTACATGATCCACTAGCACAAGGAAACACACTTAGAATATGGGGGAATTTACTGTAATTAACTGAACTGTTCCTTCCTCTGTTTGGTTCTGTGCACTTCCCAGGAAGACAGTCTCCTAACCTGGTCCACATGGAGATTTTGACATTGACCGATTGGAGACAGAACAGTGGCTCTGTGGGGAACTTGCCTTTGCCAAGCCTGAAGGATTGGAGGATTTTGAAAGCCTAAAGAGGATGTAGCTGACCAATTCACCGATTTCCAGCTAAATGTTGTCCTTCTTGGTAGATCAAAGCCAGAGGGCGTAGCTGGCAGCTAGCTCAGTTTTCCTCCTCCTAACTAGCATGCTGCTGGACAGCCTGTTGAAGGCCTGCCACGTTTTTGAAAGCCTTGTATAACTGATTTCAAGACAACCAAGCCGCTTGTTTAAAGACACAATTTTGCTTGAATTTTATAGTTTTGTAGGGGGTGCCCCCCACAACAGATTTCTAGAGGACTGAACCACCCATTTACAGAAAAATTGGGTGAACCAGGAACACCCATCAGACCATGAAATGACTATCAGATAGTGACATTGTGTTGTGCCGCTCCGAACCTTTTAATTCCAGCAAAATGTGATCACCAAGATCTCCTGCCAAGCCCAACCAGCTATATGGATGCCTTGACTTGTATAGCCTTTGAGAGTTCCGTTGGACCACTTGGAGCTCTAAAAAGGTGACTGTGTCTAAAGCAAGTGAATCTTCACTGCAGCCAGTCTTGCTGTGCTCTGGAAGCACATGGTTGCCAACTGACCTAGCTGGCCCTCTTTTCCTGCTCAGAGATTCTACCAACGAGCAGCCACGTTGAACCTGCCCCTCACTTCCATCCGAGCGGGTTCTAGTTGTAAATTTGCTAACTCAAGTAGTCATGCATTCCTCTCTCCTCTAGGCTTTTACTACAACACTCCTACAGTTACAATTCTGAAACGTCATTTCTTCACAGCTGGAATGTGTGTCCAGAAACAGAACAGATTAAGAAGTGGGTAAAGGTTGGAATAATGGGCCCATAACTAACAGAATGTGAGATTTGTGTGTAAATGTATTTCTGGTCTTGTAAAGTCAGAGCAGTTTTGTTTGTGCAAAAAAACGTATTTGTAATGAAATGCATAAGATACTGTTGCAAACGCGCCTGCCGATCGCTTTACCTACAGCTGCCCTAATGTGTGCAGGAGGCGGAAACAGAACCGTAATGGAGAAGAAGCTTTCACTTACAGAATACGTACGTGTTTCCTGGTCTAACACAAGTGAAAGACACAACCACATGAGCTGCAGCACCCATCCATTTTGGATGTGCAAGCCCCTCTGTTGGCACCAGTGCGGACATGACATCCATTTGCACGTACTGCCTGATTCTTTGGAAACTGCGTTAAAAGAAATCGTAAGCCTAGTTAATGTTTCCTTCGAGGCATGTGCACCATTTCACAATTAAGAAACATACAAAAGCCTGCTGTGCAGTGGCGTTTGACTTCGAACACTTAAACCATTAATGATGGCCACTTTTTGAATATGAGACTCTTTGCGGGGCTTGTAAAGAAAAGGCGGGACATATTGGTTGGCCTTCATGCAGGTAGGGAGAAGACGGTGGTCGGATTCGATTTATGCGGGTCAAAGTTAAATTACGCCAGCCATAGAAAAGGCTACTAGCAATTAAAATAATGGCCGAGACAGGAATCACAGATGGCAGTAAAACGGAAAATGTATTTTTTCAAGAAGAGTATGGAGTGTTCGGGTTAATTTATTCGGTCTTTGCTTCTCCTAAAAATGCATCTTTGAATGTATTGAGGGAGTTAGAGGTTGTTTGAATCCACAGAGCCAAGGGACAGGCACATTTTCTATACAGAGTAACCTTGTTCTCTGCCAGAAGGGCCTCAATCATGAGGGATCATGTCTCTGTAAAACATAAGAATGTGCACTGGCATGCCTCGCGGCCTATCAATACTTTGTCTGCTAGCATTATTACAAGGCCGGTATCAGGCAGCAGCCCGTGTTTACACCTCAGGAATGCTAAAAGCATCATTCATATTCACTTCCTCTATGAACAACAGATCACAGCTTTCATTCCTGACCAGACATGATTATCAAGTCCATCTCCTTCTTTGGTAGCCAGCATAATTGTATTTATTGTGTTAGTATTCAAGTTACGCTTCGCGGCTGGAAAGCCCGCGCAAAATTGGCCTCGAATCACCAGCGCGCCATAGTCCCAAGGTTAGACGTCACTGTGATGGAGGTGGAATGTGCTCTGAAATGAATGCGTAAACCGCATCCTTCAAGAATCACTGTAACGAGGGGGAGGAGCAGTAAACGCGACCCGAGGGGCTGCCAAAGCAACACAAAGAAACTCTGTAATGCATATATTCATAAAATGAAAAAAGTGGATAAATAAAACATGCGGAAAAGTGAGCAGCTGTGGTAAACACAGATGTACGACTACTGTAGGAATCTTTAGACTGTGTGTGCACGCGCAGAGAAAGGTCCCTGAACCCTGAACCCTGCGGTCACGTGGTGTTTGTCGTAGTAGCACGCTCTGCTTACAGCCTTCACAACTCATGAAAGGTAAGCGAGTACACGTTACTTTTCTTTTGATTTCGGTAAAAGAATAATTGCTGTTCGCATGCCAGAGATAAGTGGTGGAGACGGGTTGGTTTATAAACAGGGTCATCGTCATGTTGCGATGTACCAAGTGTTTGAACCGGATGAACTCAAGGTTGCGTTCAGAGCTTCGCTTTTATACTATAAAGGACGCTCAAGGCTGAACGCCGCATTCAACTTGGAAAATGAATGTGGAATGGCTCAAAAACATGCAATTACTGCAGCAAATACATATTCAGGTTAAGAATTTTCTTTTTCTGCTGTTGCCATGGAGAAATGTTTCTAGTCACTACTACTACATGGGGAACCCATTGTACAAAGCAACTGTTCCCTGTATTGAACTCATAATGGCAACAACTCTTTAAAATAGTTTTACTTGGTTAATTTGTGACTGGAAGCATGTTTTCATCTTAAAATGTAGGTGTTCGGGAAATAGTGAGAAATAGCTTTCCGAATGGAGAGATACCCGAATTGCCCTGTAAATTACTTCTCAGTCAACTGCCTTTAGTATTTATTCTGTAAAGCGTCTGTTGTTAGTCAGATGCAATAACCCGCTTTCCACAGAAATAAATGTCCGAACAATTTTTAGGTGTTCGCTTTGAAACGTACGTCGTATTTAATTTTAGATAACAAATTAACGAGCTCGATCTTCATCTCTTTTCTATAAAAAGTTTGTTTTGCATGTGAATGTCCTCTTAAGGAGCTGTTCAAAAACATGCTTTTCCCGTGCACATATATTTGGATTTGCCATCTGCTGCCTTCTGCATCCGGATAATTAGTTGTGATTTTTACATAAGTTGTGTGGCCCTCTCTCCTACTACCTTAAAAGGAATGTGATTACAATGCAGCACATATGTTCTGTCAATGATAGAAGTATACTTAGAACCTCTTTTAAATAATACTCTTACCAAGCTTCCCAGCGGGAGTCTTTCAGTTCAGAGCATGAAGCTTCTGATGTTCATATCACTGAAACAGTGATCGCAGCACGCGGGAGTGATGGCAAAGTAATTTTTAATAGGAATACTGGACGGAAGATAAAGATACATTTATTAAAGCGCCCAAAGCACATTGCAATTCCAGGGGATAAAAATAATATTTAAGCAAACTCAGTGCAAGAGGAAAATGTATTGCAAGACACTTTTGGCCAGTTCCTGACCATGATGGGTGGGGAATAAATTCTGCACAGCCACGTTTAGCACCAATGTTGAATCCATTGAAGTCAGTCTCTCATTTAAATGTAGTTCATTGCAATACTAAGTTGGATGCTCAAGCCAAAATGACAAAAAGCCAACATAAAGAAGTCAAATTTTCAAAGATTCAATCAAAATGCAGTGCTTAGAAGACAGTAGCTCCAACCGGAACAATCTGGTCACGCTGAACCGGGGCAAATTCAAAAGTGCAGTTCAACTGGGATGGAGCGCGGGCCGGGTACAGGAGTCACGCGGGCCCACTGACAGTACCTTTTTTGTATTGATTCTCGGTGACGATGCGTGGATCCAGAGGCGGGGATGTGTTGCGCTTGTAGGCAGGAGCAGCTCCTCCATGAGAGCGGTGGCCCCAGAGCAGCTGAAAAATAGAATGGTAACAAAGTTTATTTATTACCATTTTATTTTTCAGCCACCCATCCTGACCGGAGTGTCAGGATGGGGCAGGCAATTGCTGCTGAGTGGCAGCAGGGAGGTGTGTGTACTTATGTTTAAAGTGTGCATGTCCCTTTGGCCAGCCTTCTTGCGTCGGCCAGCCAGCCAGACATTCGCATTATACACTTCTCTAACCCAGCTGTCTTAGACAGCTGGGTTAGAGAAAGCAAAGGCCTTCAGTGCTCCTAGGAGCACGAAGAGAGGCCGCTCCCCCAATCCTGGTGCTGCTCTCATGCTGTGGTGCTGGTCTCATGCTGTTCAACAGCATGAGAGCAGCACCAGGATTGGGTAGTGCAGTTTCCTGGGTCTGAGCTTCAAGGAGAGAAGACACCCAAGGAAGGAGGACGTTGTGCGGCAAGTCAGAATGGTAAGTGGCATTTTTTAAAGTATTTTAATATCACCCGTATTTTTCTCCACCCCACCACTCTAAATACATGTCAGCTGCCACTGCTTGCAGGCAATGCATAGTTTCCTGATTGGACAACGGTGTTAATGCATCGATGTCCAGAAGCAATGAGTACTGGTTCCGATGTGTTCGTGCTGCGCCGGCCAAGCCAAGGCTGCATTGTAAGTTGGGGGTCATTGCGTCGTAAGTTGGGGTTGTTGCGTTTCACAATCGGCAAGCAGTGTATGTGGCTTCGGTGCAGGCAGCAGCAAAGCAGCGTTTCTGTAGTGAGATGCATTGGTACCAAGTGACGCACTGGGGTTGTTGTATTAATTCTTGTGTTGCAGCACCCCACTCACCTCCAAGGGCCCATGACTTCATTTGGTCCCACATTGCAGAGTAGGCCTGACAGCAGCTGGTAGCAAGATGCAGGTGAAGTCTTTGATATCTCTGAGACTTCAGAAACAGAAGGCAAGCTCAGTCAGGCTCTTGGAGAAACTTTAGATTGCAGGATGTAGAGAATTAGATCCAGGAAAGAAATAGCAGGCAGCAGGCCAACACAGCATAGCAAACAGCAAAGTGGCAGTGCTTCCTCACAGCCCAGTGGTCCTCCTTCCTGGTAGAATGTCCTCCGTTCCTAGTATATGGTATCAGAGGCCCAGTACTTCTACCCAAAATGGTCTTTAATGTAGGGGTAACTTCAAAAGAATTCTCTGAAGTGCACAACGTTCTCTTTCAACCCAGTCCTGGCTCCAGACTGTCTGTGGGGTGTTATCAGTCTTTTGTGTTGGGCAGACCACCACCCTTTGAAGTGTAAGCAAGAGCCCCTCCACCTTTCCAGCTCAGGAAGACCCATCAGTATGCAGATGGAATGCAGAGGTAGTTGAGCATCCTGTGTTAATGGCCATATGGATGCAGTGCACAAGGGGAGCTGTCAACCAGCACAGACCAGACATCGATTGGAGGCAGGCTAAGGCACAGAATGGTTAAAGTAAGAAAATGCCAACTTTTGAAGCGTGGCATTTCTGATGGATACAACTACCTGTGGATTCCTCACCTAATGAATTCTCCCATGCGCCAGCATCCGACAGAAAATCTTTTTCCCAGCTCGCCACGTCGACGAGGACGTCACAATTGCACGGCTCCACGCGACTCCGTCTGACGTCACCGTGCCAATAAAAGGTCCTCGCCGGCGTGCTGACGTCAGTTCCCTTTTTTCCGTGCCTTCGACACTAACGGTTTTCTCCTAGCTCTTGCTACTGTTGGAGGTGTTCCATCTTGTTTCTAGTTTCAATCCAGTTTCTAGTTACAATGTCTCCTCCTAGGAAGTCGGGATTTAAGCCATGTCGAGAGTTCGGGGGTCGCATGTCGGTTATTGACCCTCATGACTATTGCCTTTGGTGTCTGAGCTCTGAGCATGACGTTGAGGAGTGTGTTTCCTGCCAGAGCATGAACCCTAAGGCTCTGAAGTAGAGAGAGGCCAAACTCTTTGTGGCCAAGGCAAAGAAGGGGCATAAGAGTCATCACAGATCCTCTTCCCATACTTCGTTGAAGAGGCACAAGAAACAACATCGTCAGGACTCTCTGGGTCGTCCGGCTCAGAGACGGTCAAGATCAAGGTCTCCATCTCGACGGTGCCGTGCGACGTGGGAGTTGAGTCCGACGGTGACTCCGCAACCTCAGAGCCCTCAAGCTTCTCCGGCGCCGTCAGACTTCGAGGTAGTTGCACCTCCGGAGACTCCTCGATTTTCACCTGCTGCTCATGATTCGGATGTTCCGCAAGCACCGGTGCAACATGGAGACCAGCGATATCCTGCCTTCCCGGCTCCAGGAGCGGATCCGGCGGCATTTTTAAATGCCATGTTCTCGATGTTTAATGCTATTGCCCCTGATGGTGCACCGGCTGGTCCCACGGGTCCATTGGCATTTTCGTTGGGCTCCCCGGCTCATTACAAGGCGGCGCCGTTTATGCCCTTCTATTCGGCTGAGGGTGCCGGTTCGGTGCACAATGACATCGCCTCGAGGTCCTGTGGTTCCGATGACGTCGCCTTCCAGACCTATGGCGCCGATCTCATCACCCCAACAGTCAATGCCGATGGTGCAGCCTCAAGTGTCCTCAGCGCCTTTGGGATCCTCTCCGGCGCCGGATCCGAATGATGGATTCGACCGAAGCCAACCTTCCTCTCCTGTTCCGCGTCTTCAAGTTTTGAAGCCAGTGTCCTCGACGTCGGCCAATTCTATGTTGACGCCGAGGTTAGAGGCCAGACTGAGGTTGCGTAGAAAGGCCTTGAGGCTTTTAGAAGAGGAAGAGTACCAAAGGTGGTTCTTGGAAGAGGGGGAGATTGTGGAGCCCTTGGGAGATTATCAAGGACTGGATTCGGCCAGTGGGCTTGACACTTCCCTGGAATGGGACCTATCTTCACTGTGGGAGTTCAGGGGGGAGGCGGCCTCCTTCCACACGGTCATTAGGAAGGCGGCAAACTTTTTAGATATACCGTTGCCTGCTACAGAGGTTAAGACAGACATTTTGACGGTGGTCTTACACCCTTCTTCAACTTCTTCGGATCCTTTGCTTCCGTTCAATGATGCTCTTACGGAGCCCATATTAGAGCTTTGGAGAAAGCCTATGTCGTCACCTGCTGTTAATAGGTCTGTGGCAAGAAGGTACAGAGTGGCGCCTGGAGATCCAGGGTTCTTATCGAAACATCCTACCCTGGAGAGTCTGGTTGTTCAGGCCTCTTGCTCCACACGGTCTGCTCCAGGCTCCTTCCCTGTGATTCCATCGGACAGGGAATCCAAAAGGATGGAGCAATCGGCAAAGAAAACTTTCTCTTCTTGCAGCATGGCTCTCAAGGCTGTGAATGCTACCTGTGTTCTTGGTAGATACGTACACGCCATGATGGACTGGGCTAGGGCTATGGTTCCTGATCTGCAGCAAGATGTTCAGGGTCAATTTGGTGAACTTCTATCTGATGCTCAGGCTGCAGCAAAACGGATAATCCAGTCTGGTCTGGATTCCACAGACTTGGTGGCCAGGGCAATGGGTACCTCTATTGCTACCAGGAGGCACGCTTGGTTGAGGTCCTCTGTTTTTTTTCTGATGTGCAGACTACTTTATTAGTTTTGCCCTTTGATGGAGAGAAACTGTTTGTTGATAAAGCAGACTCTGCCCTAAAGCGCTTTAAAGATAGTCGGGCCACGGTGAAGTCTTTGGGTCTGCAAGCCTCCTGTGCTACCCCTTTCAGGTCCTTTCGGAGGTTCAGAGGGTTTGGGCGTGGAGCGGTCTACCGTGGGAGATCCCAGTCCACAGTCCAAAAGCCTGCCAGCCTCCCATATAGGTCCTTTAGAGAGCAGGGAGGGTTCGGACAAGAGGGGCCACCCAGCAGCACCCTGCATTATCCTCTTCCTCTGGAGGACAACAACAAGGGACGCAGCCCTAGTTTTCTCCCCATTTTCAACCACACTTCTCCTGTACGGGGAAGATTACATCTTTTTCTCCTCGAGTGGGAGTTAATTACATCATACTCATGGGTTCTGAACATTGTGAGAAAAGGATATGCTCTCCCTTTTCAGGAGTTTCCTCCTCCCATCCCTCCCCGTCCCTTGTTTTGTTCAGAAGACCATTTCCTGTTGTTGCAGCGGGAGGTTCAGATCCTGTTATCAAAAGGTGCGGTGGAGTTGGTTCCAGAGCAGGAAAGGGGTCAGGGTTGCTATTCAAGATACTTCCTGATACCCAAGAAGGACGGTCATTTGAGACCAGTCCTAGACCTGAGGATTTTGAATTGGTTCCTCAAGCAGGAAAAATTCAAGAAGCTGCCTCTGGCACAGGTACTTCCGGCGTTGAACAAAGAAGAATGGATGGTGTCTGTCGACTTGCAGGATGCTTACTTTCATATCCCTATACTCAAGTCGCACAGGAAGTATCTCCGGTTTGTGGTGGGTTCGCAACATTACCAGTTTGCGATCCTTCCGTTTGATCTTACTTCAGCACCTCGAGGCTTCACGAAGGTGATGGCAGTTGTGGAAGCAAGTCTCAGAAGGAAGGGTATATCGGTATTCCCTTACCTGGACGATTGGTTGATCAAAGCCAAGTCTCCAGAGCTTGTGTTGCGTCTCTTGCAGATGACAACTCAGTTTCTTGTTCAGTCGGGGTTTTACGATAAATGTACCCAAGTCTCACCTGGAGCCCTCTCAACGCCTCCTGTTCATAGGGGCAGTACTGGATACTACATTGAATCGGGCCGATCCTCCGCCTCAGCGGATTCAGGACATTCAGGCGTTGATTCCAATGTTTCAAAATGGAGCGGTTATTCCAGTCCTCATAGTCTTACGCCTGCTCAGTCTGTTCGCTTCTTGCATTCTGTGGGTCACTCATGCACTTTGGCACATGAGGGCTTTCCAGTGGTGCCTCCGCAAGCAGTGGTTTCAACACAAAGGGGATCTTGAGGAGTCGATAACGATCTCCAGAGATGCTGCAGCGGATCTTCGATGGTGGGCTGTGGACGGCAACCTTTCTCAAGGAAGGCCGTTCTCACTGCCGCCTTCAGTGGCCACGGTTATGACGGATGCTTCCACTCTTGGGTGGGGAGCTCATCTGGGGGAACCTGGAGATCAAGGGTCGTTGGACTCCAGTGGAACAGACTTTTCATATAAATCTGTTAAAATTGCGGGCAATACGTCTGGCTCTCAAGGCTTTCCTCCCGTCCCTTCGTGGTCAGTCAGTTCAGGTCCTGATGGACAACACTACCGCGATGTGGTATATAAACAAGCGGGGAGGAGTAGGGTTGTATCTTCTCTGCAGGGAAGCTCTGTGTCTCTGGTCCTGGCTTCAGCACCATCGGATTTGCTTGATAGCGAATCATCTGGCCAGAGTGCTCAACGTACGTGCGGACACTGTCGACATTTTTCGGCCGATCACAAGTGGCGTCTCCATCCAGATCTGGTCCTGCACATCTTTTAGATGTGGGGTTCTCCAGGGATAGATCTGTTTGCCACTCGGGAGAACACGTACTGCCCGTGATTCTGCAGCCTCCAGTATCCGGTGCAAGGAGCTTTGGGGGATGCGTTTCAGATATCTTGGTGCAACCATTTGCTTTGCGCATATCCCCCTATACCCTTGACCCCTCGGGTTCTGAGGAAGATTCGCCAAGATCGGGCTCGGGTCATTTTAATAGCCCCGGATTGGCCAAGAAGGGTGCGGTACATGGACCTTCTCCAACTCTTGCTGTGTCCTCCGCTCTTTCTCACTCTCAGGGCAGATCTCCTCTCGGAATCGCAGGGGCAGGTTCTACACCCCCACCTCCAGAGCCTGCTCCTTCATGCCTGGAGATTGAACGGGGCAACTTGAGTTCTTTTTCTCTCCCACCAGATGTAGTGGATGTTATTTTATCGGCCAAGCGACACTTCACTAAGACCGTTTATGCCGGCAGGTGGGCTAATTTCGTGGCTTGGTGTGGAGAAAAGCAAATTGACCCTTTGAGGGCCCACCTCTTCGATATTTTATTATTTGCTTTAGATTTGGCAAGGAAAGGTTGTGCAGTGGCTACAGTTAAGGGTTATTTGGCTGCACTGTCAGCCTTTCTTTGCCTCCCGGATCAGCCCTCTTTGTTTAAATCGCCTATTGTGATTTGGTTCTTGAAGGGTTTAGTTAATAGGTTTCCTCCCACTCATTTTCATATGCCTCAGTGGGATCTAAATCTGATCTTAACCTTTTTAATGGGGTCACCTTTCGAACCCATGCACTCTTGCCCGCTAAGACCCTAAAAGGGCTCTTTGTTTTTATATTGAAAGGACGAAAGACCTACGCCTGGAGGACCAGCTGTTCGGGGGTATATTGGACAGAGGAAGGGGAGAGCAGTCTATAAAAGAACAATCTCCAGGGGGGTCATTCTTTGTATCAAGATTTGCTACTCGTTGGCAAAGAAAGTTCCCCCTGAGGGTATCAGAGCCCATTCCACCAGGGCTAAGTCCGCTACTTCGGCCCTGGCAAGAGGGGTTCCAGTGGTGGATATTTGCAAGGCAGCAACTTAGACGTCCCTCCACACCTTCTCAAAGCATTATTGCTTGGACTCGGAGGCTAGGAGGGACTGCCATTTTGCACGATCTGTATTGCAGGACTTCTTGGTGTAACCAGTCAGGCTCCCACCTCCGAGTGCGGTACTGCTTTGAGACTCTATTCATAAGGTGAGGAATCCACAGGTAGTTGTATCCATCAGAAGAACAAGTGACTTACCTTCGGTAACGCTTTTTCTGGTGGATACAATAGCTACCTGTGGATTCCTCACAGTCCCACCGCCTCCCCTTTGCCTGTCTGGTTACATTAAGATATGTGGTTTTATAGGTGCATATATATTGATGTCTTTTTCTGTATATACAAATGATGGTTTTGATTATATTGCATCATGGTGGTTTTATGTATATATGTATTTATTGGAGCTTTTGTGAGGTCGGTTTTCACCTGTTTGCCTCAAAGGCACGTAGAAAATAGTTGAAACTGACATCAGCACGCCGGCGAGGACCTTTTATTGGCACAGTGACGTCAGACGGAGTCGCGGTGAGCCATGCAATTGTGACGTCCTCGTCGACGTGGAGAGCTGAGAAGAAGATTTTCCGTCGGATGCTGGCGCATGGGAGAATTCATAAGGTGAGGAATACACAGGTAGCTATTGTATCCACCAGAAAAAGCGTAACCAAAGGTAAGTAACTTGTTCTTTCAGACCTGCAATTTAAAAAACACCTTTACCAAAATATATGTTTTTACATTGTGAGTCCAGAGACACCAAACTCGATTTTCTATCTTTTACCAATTGGAAATTACACTTAAAAGATGTTTTAAGGTAATACCCATACTAGCCTATGGGAGAGATAGTCCTTGCAATAGTGAAAAAAAAACACATTTAAGAGTTTTTCACTACCTGGGCATGTTAAACTGAAAAGTACATGTCAATCTTTTTAGATACACTTCACCCTGCCCTTGGAGCTAACCAGGGCCTACCTTAGGGGTGTCATACATGTAATAAAAAGAAAGGTTTGGGCCTGGCAAGTGGGTGCACTTACCAGGTCGAAATTGCAGTTTAAATTGCACCCAGAGGCTCTGCAATGGCAGGCCTGAGACATGTTTGAAAGGCTACCAAAGTCGGTGGCATAACCAGTGCTGCAGGCCTACTAGTAGCATTTGACTTACAGGCCCTGAGTGCACATAGTGCAGTTTACTAGGGACTTACTAGTAATTCAAATATGCATATGTCAATCATGGAGAAGACAATGTCACCACGTTTTAGACACAGAGCACATGCACTTTAGCACTAGTCAGCAGTGAAAAAGTGCACAGAGCCCTAAAGCAAACAAAAACCGTGTCAGAAAAAGAAGAGGAGGAAGGCAAAACGTCTGAGGATGACCCTGCAGAAAGGGCCATTTCCAACACTCCTGCTGGGACAGAGGGGCTGGACCACTCTCTAAGGATCATATGTCTGTTTGCCTGTGCCAGGACACAAAAACATAAGGAGTTCAGACTCCAAGAAGGCCCAAAGCACCACTAAGGACTCAATCCTGCAGGAGCCCTGACAAGAGAGAGACCTGGTGCTTAATAGATGCAGGAGTGGCCAGGAAGAACTGTCCGTGCAGGTGAAGAAAAGTGTGACTTAGACATGTTTTCCATCTCTGGAGGACCAGAGTATGGTGCTCAGGCTTGCCCAGGGAGGTCACAAACAAGAAAACTAAGTTAATCCTGCTCTGAGCATTCTACTCACCTGAAAATGGGTTCAGGAGGGCCGTGCGGTAAAACTATCGAAGTTTTCTCAAGCTATAGATTCCAGCCTTGCCCCACTGGTGACTTTCAGAGTCAAATAATTAAGACTCTGGAGTGGAGCGAGGCAGAAACTCTGCCCCAGTGACAAAGTGACCAAGGTGGCTATGAAATTTAGCTTTGTTCCGTTGAGCGCTTTTGTTACCAAGACCAGCAGCTCAATGGGAGCACGATGATGGTGTATCTGACTCAGAGAGACCCTCGTCATCCTCAGCCTTGAACTTTCCCACCCACTGTCTGATTCTGACTTCCAAAATATAGACTATGCAGAAGGTATAATCTTCAACCAGGATGACCCACTTTGAGTATACAACCTCCATCACGGACAACCTGAAATCATGCCTGGGATCCCGTTACCTAATTTTAATGTTTCAGTGTCTTTTTGCTTATTAAATTTACAAATTGATTTGGGAATTTTAATGTGCTAGTAAAACTTAACATGCATTTCTCTGGTGAATTGTCTGCTGCTAGCGCGATAGCTACCAGACGTGCAGCAGAATTTCTTAGTCACGTGTTGAAACCTAACCAGGGTGTGTTTACTAAGTTGGTAAGAGTTCCCCATTCCCAAATTAACAACCTGCATTTCAAACATTTACCATTACTGTTTCTTGTATAACTGTCTCTTTGCTCCATCTGTTTATCCATGCTTAGTGCATCATAATTACTAAACTTGGAATTTCACATTCAAATGATTGTGACAGATTAAGAAACTAGACGTTCACCTTCTAGCCTGGTCAGGCTCTGATGTACCCCATTGCATATATTCGAGACATGCACTCTCGAGCTTCAGCTTTTGCCAAGGACATTTCTGCTCACTGAAGTCTCTTGAGGAACCTACTCCGTTTAATGATGCTTTTCAATACTGTTTGCATCGTATTCTAGCCAAAAGGCAAAGTGTAACAACATTGTCTTCGGCTTTTCATCCACCTTTTACACATTGTCTGCATGTTCTGCTGTTATCTTCTAATTGTTTGGGCTGCACAGGAAGAGTGTGAAAGTACATATTCACATATCCATCCCTCAGTCATGAATGAGATTTTTTTAAATTCCTATTTTAAAAAATTATATGGGTGATTGGTCAGCTGTTAGATCTGAATGGAAATTCATTAACATGTTAAGTGGAGAGTCCAAGAGACTGAAGAGTTCCATAACAGGTCAAGCCAATCAACACTGCACACAATAAAAATCCTGTGAAGAGAAAATGAGTATCTGTGTTTGATTAGTCCTGGGTCTTAGCTTGTAGCCCAAGACTCACAGATGATAAACTTGCCTCCATTTTTACAGAGGGACAGAGTGGTGACCTGTTGTAGAACAAGGCAGTTTATGACTTGCGATTGGGAGAGGTGGAAGCAAGAGCTAGATGTACAGACAGAATTGAGGTTCCCCTTATATGTACCACAAAGAAACACGAGTAGCGGAAAGTGCAGTGTGCAGCACAGTCATATGTGCAACCCCACATGGTGATTTTGTGAGGTGTCTTATTATGTAGTTGAAACTCACTGGCTGCTGGGTGGTGTCACATCCTGAAAGGGTTAGGGACTAGCCTTTGCTAGAGTCGATGTCTTCCTTATTATCTTAGGCCCTTTGATGTTGATAGATAAGAGTGCCTCAAAATATTTTCCCTCTTACTCCTTAGTACGAATATACATGTTTGTAAGTGTGGCAGCATCCTCCTATCAATGGTTTCTGATGTTTTCTCTTACTATCTGGGTATAAGTGCTATGTGTTTGGTGCTACCGATGACATGATTGTGTGTATTTACAAAACGGGGGACTCTGGTGAAGGTCCTTCAGTCTTTTTAACTGTAGGGATGGAACTCAGTAAGCATGACTGATCTCCCACGCCTTTGCCAGAGAGTGCAGTGTGGCAAAGAGAACGAGGATAAAAGCGCCCATAGAGCAGCGCATTAGCACAAACCATGTGTGCTTAGGACTCCTTGGGCAAAGGGGAAGTGAGATGGAATTGTGTGCCACGTTGCCAAAGTACCGTAAAAGGGAACTAAATATGTTTGTACTCTGGCAAATTGTTAACATTTACCACAGGACAAATAACATTAGTCGGTCCTTTTTATAACTTGTTTACCAGTTCTTACAGCACACACATCAAAAGTAAAGCAAGTGAAGCAATATTTGGGTGCGGGCAGCAGTATCAAAAGAAAGTAACCAAGTATTTAAACTTGTTTAAGTATAAAAAGTGATTACATTATGACTTTAAGATTAAAGCTTTGGATAACCTAGGCCTCGTTGGGTATGGGAACAGAACAGTGCTTACAATTTGCAGTTTTAGAAATGTGTGTGTGTGTGTGTGTGTGTGTGAAAATGTGTGCGTTCACCTGGTATGCACGAGCACTACCTTTTAACACTTGCGCCTTTTAAATGGATCTTGCTACTGTCAATTGCTTTACATTTTTAGATTCACTGCAGATGTAGGAGATACATGTTTCCTTTCACAGCACAGTTTAAGGCAGAGACGTTTCATGTTTCTTTGTGAATAGCTTTAGAACGCCAAAAACAGTCCTAAACGTAATTAAAGAGTAATTAAGAAAATGTTTAAAGTATTTATTTAACTTATTTTGTATGGAAACGAATGGCAAACACATGATTCATGTGTTCATAGTGTTTCATGGGAGAACTTTTACCCAGGCCAGGCCCTCGTTAGTACCTATGTAAACTACCAGTTAGATGAGCACGATGTGTTAGTATATCCCACCTTATACGTGCTGTATCTAACCAGTGGAGTTCTTTAAGTTAGCAATGGTTTTCAGAGACACAGAAGAGTGGAAAGAGGGGTGGGGGTGGGGGTCTTACTTTCTCTTCAGTGTTGTGCATTCATAACAGAATAAATGTGCAGTTACTGCTGGCTTCTTGGGAGACTTGCTGCCTTACATCTTTTGATTTATAAGCAAATATTTTTGCAAACAAACGGGTCAGATTGTAATGAGATCTTGAATTCGTACCAAAGGGGGCTATGCTTTTTACAAAAAATAAAATATGTTAGTGCATAGCTGTGATTATAGTATTTAGTTGTGCATTAACATACTTTTCAATATTTAAAGATAAAGCACTGACTGGACACTGATTTTTGGAGTGTTAATGTTCTGCGTTGCTGTGTTCACAGTCTCTGTTCCCACAGGAGTCAGCCTTGGACTTTCTTTTTAGTTACCCCTCAGTGACACGTATTAAAGGGGGCACTTGCTCCCCAGTTTGAGGGTCCTGGTATGGAGGTCCCAAGACACCAGAGTTCACAGATCCAATTGGCACTGTTGGGGCTACTAATGTATGATTTCCTTTTGACCTCCTGACCCAGATTTCTGAAATAAAATAGGAAGGGCTTCACATTGTGAACTTTCTGAAAAATACACTAGAAATGGTTAGGCGTTTTACATTGTTAAATCCCTGACAAAAATAATACATATGAACCATCTGTGAAAAACAGAACGATAGGGCTTTTTGCATTGTGAATGTCCTGAAGGTGGCCTTACATTTTGAAATGTGTGCAATAGGAGGGGCCTTAAATCTTTAACTCTCTGACAAATTAAATAGTGAGGAGCTTAATACAAAGGTCCCTCTTAAGCTTTCATAGCTTTATGCTTTTTAATAGGCATATATATGGACTGTTTTTTCTGGTCGAGGCCTGCTTGTGTACACTTGTCACGTCGTACCACAAGGATAATGGGAGCAGACTACATTTATTGGAGTAGTTGCGCCTGTAATGTTTCTTCATGGTATGTAATTTGCACCTTGGTTAATCTGCAAGGCCACTGTAGAAAGGGTTCCAATTTATCGTTCCAGCTGAAATCTTGTAAATATGTGTCATTTTGAGTTTAGTATTTAGTTGTATGTGGATTGAAGTATGTTTCCTTTATTTCCTGTTATTCTTGTGTGTGGCTTAGTTTTAGGTTTCTAGCCCACAACACCTCAACAGCGCCCTGATTCAGACTCCTCTGCCTTAGTACCCTGTAATTTAGGTTTTACGTGGTGAACTCTTTCACAAATGCACTGGTGAGGTGGTTTACATAATAAACTGTCGGAGAAATGCAGGAGGAAAGGGTATACCTGGAGAAATCTTTGACCGCTACAACAGGAAGAACTTCCCTTGACGAACTCCTACAAACAGGGGATATACATTGCTTAACACTAGGAGATCACCTAGGCACTGCTCTCTAGTTCAGGTGGTGCGAGAAGGGCCTCTATTTCATTGTATACATTTGTATTTTTATGCTTTTAAAAGTAAAAACACGGGACATTGATTGATTAGGAATTATTGTGCGATTTGTGTGATTCTTTAACTTTAATTTAAACCAGTTAGTTGCATTAATTCATACTTTTGGTTTTACTTTTTTTTTTTTTACTATGCTATTGATATTCAATTTCTGATAGAACAAAATGATAGCAACTATGACATTCCCCTTAAAGTTTATGAATGTTATGCTTCAGTCACATGTTCGATGGCCAGAAATCTTTTGAACTGGAATGCTGACAAAACAGAGGTGTTGGTTCTGGGAAACCATTCTTAGATCTGGACCTCCATTTCATAGTCACTAGTCTTAGGCCCACTTACAGCCCTTCTGCCTGTATGTTCACAAGATCACTGGTACATGTTACTCCCTTTTGAAGAGTTTAAGGAAAATTCTTCTTTGTATCCGAGATGAAGAGAGGACGTTGGTAATCCAGGCAGCCATATCATCCTTTTTGGATTATAGGAATGCATTCTCGCTTTGCATATCTGGATATTATATTTTTTGCTTTTACATTTACGTCTACATACTTATATTAAATCCCAGTTGGACTTCACAAACAAGTAACCAATTAATAAGGGGATCTTGCTATAAGACATTTTGCATGATGCACAATGCATTTGCTGGTACATATCGTGAGCACCTCACCTGTCTGCTTTAGCCCTGCGTGTCCTCCCACATGCTTTGTACCTCTTCTTGTGCACTCTTAGTTGAGCTCATGTTCCATGGAACCAGAACAGGCAGACTCTCTTTCTTCGCTTTTCTTCCCCGTCCCAGTACACCAGAGGTAATAGATTTAGTGCAGGGTGAGTGGTGTGCCTGTAAGAGTGCAAGGTGCAGTACATTGAAGCTGGACCTATTGGCATGGCCTTTGTGCTAAGAGACGAGAGCCTCAATCCTACTTTGTTAATCACCAACAACATATATGAAATGGACCACAAGGATGTGCAGTGTGCCTGCAAGAGTGCGAGGTGCAGCACATTAAAGCTGGACCTATTGACATGGCCTTTGTGCTGAGGGATGGAAGCCTCAGTCCCACTCTGATAATCACCATTAACATTTGTGCAATAGACCACAAGGATATGCTGTACCTTTATACTTAACTGCAATAAAGAATCACATGACTTGGGAAGTCGATTTTAAAATGCAGACTTGGTCATCCATGACTGAGAGTTCTCTTGTGAAGATGTAAGGATCCCTTTAATAAAGCTTGCTCTCCAGCCCCCAATATTAGGTTGAGCACAAAGAAACATAGGAAATAAACAGTTATTTACAGGATTAGGAAATCTGAAGGATATTCCCAAGCTTTTGGTACCATCTTCCTTGTCTAGCAAGAGACTGCCAGCAAGTTTGCATAGTAGTTTGTTGGTTGTCATATACGTCAGATGGACCAGAATGGGTTTCAGTGACCTAGATACACATACAGCAGTCATAACATCAGTCGAAGACAGACTCCAGATATCGGTCAGAGTAGGAGCTGATTAACCCTCTAGCAAACTGCTGAGTCACTTGTCTCGTTCAGTCAGAAATGAGATCAGACTCCACAGAGTGACTCCTGTTCAGTCTTTTTCGCCTTTTTAGCTTCTGTTTCTCAATTTCATGCACTGCTTGAAAATGTTTTGTCGTCGCTGCATGAAATGCAGACAGAGAAGAGATTGAACGCACCGTTTGACCAACAAATGGGACATTTTTCTGTCAAAGCATGACCTTTATGCAATTTCTGTAAATGTATTGATACCAGTACAAACAATAATGTAAACGTTACTTTATGAGCAGATTATTACAAAGCTTTCCTCAAGATAAATCATTTTTATAACAACATTAACAGCATTAAACATTTTTGTTTTAAATGTTTAATGCTGTTAATGTTGTTATAAAAATGATTTATCTTGAGGAAAGCTTTGTAATAATCTGCTCATAAAGTAACGTTTACATTATTGTTTGTACTGGTATCAATACATTTACAGAAATTGCATAAAGGTCATGCTTTGA
Organism: Pleurodeles waltl; assembly: GCF_031143425.1. Lineage (NCBI taxonomy): Eukaryota > Metazoa > Chordata > Amphibia > Caudata > Salamandridae > Pleurodeles > Pleurodeles waltl. The sequence goes on from NC_090442.1 coordinate 260,235,110, forward strand.
CAGAAAACTGTCCCATTTGTTGGTTAATTGAAGGTTCCGCGAAATCTGTATCCACCTGTCATTGACGAGCAAAAAGAAAATGGTAGAAAGGGCGTAAAATAATTTAATGCAGGGGTAAAACGCCCGTTGCCCTGGATTCATGGGCCAATTAATAAGCTTTACCATGCTATATGTTCATTTTTTCTTAAATAGTATTCAAACCTGCAATGTTATGATGTTGCCTATTTCGAAGCACAAGGTGACGTGCGTGTTTATTACCCACATGCACGTTACATGTTAAAACGCTAATAAAAAATTGTTTAAAAAAAATAATGGACGTGATTAGCTTAGCTTGGGCCTCTTTGAATCCTCCTGTAAAATGGCATAGCCTGAAGAAGGACTCTTTGTATCATCGAGCAAATAGACATTTATTGACTGTGAAAGCAAGGTTGTGGTTATGGGAATGTTAACTGTAATTCGTTTTCAGATGTTGAATATTTAAAAAGAACTGTAATATTTTTTGGATGACAGCACTGACCTTTCCTGCAGAAAGTTTGGTAAATACTAAGCTATTTCTCTAGGAATGAAAATTACCTAATTTGTTTTCACTCTCTGGAGAGACAGAAGCGGCATTACAAACTTCTTGAAATAAAGTGACCCGAATAATGATGGTTAAGCTTCAGTTTACAGTCAGACTGGATAATCTAGTATGCATATTCTTTATCAAGTAAGCCTTGACAGTCCTGTCCCTGGCTTCTGCAAGTTACCTACTTTGTGTGAAAGAGATATCCTTTAGGTTTTTTTGTTTTAGTATTTTTGGTTATTGTTTGAAATTATGCACATTTTCAAATCACCCTTTAAGTTCTACAGTTATTCCAAAGCATCAGTGCCTAAAATGATGCTTAATATCTGGTAATATTTTTTGATCCCAAAACGTATGGATCATGGAGTAATAATCGTCTCCCTGCCTCCTAGTTGAATGTAAAATGTCCTAACTATCCTGAAGGGAAGTTTTAATTCTGTTAAGGACCTGAAAGAGAGGATTATGTACTTCTACTTCAACTTCATTGCTCAACGCTCAACATGGCATATATATTTCAAAGATAAAGAACTTTAAACCAGTCATCAGTCAATGGTTTACTCCTTCTCCATAAAACAAATCTGTTAGAATTGGGTCCCTAGTTGGCAGAGGTATGCACCCTGTCCAAGAAGAGACCACAATTGTATTCAGCGTAAGTCAAATACACAACCTAAGTTATCATATGCTCACTCTCTGGTAGCTTGGCACTGAGCAGGCAGACTTAACTTAAAAGGCAATGTGTAAAGTATTTGTCCAATAACCCATACAGTAACACATTGAAAACACTACAAAAGTACTCCACAGTAGTTTAGGAAAATAGATAATATTTATCTGAACAAAATAAGATCAAAACTACAAACATTCTATATGAACAAGCCAAGATATCACTTTTTAAAGGTTTAGATGAGCCTCAATCTTTAAGAATCATTGGTTGTATCTTTTAAACACACAGTACCTGGGATGTGTAAAAGATAAGGATGCAGAGAGGTCGCAGAGGAGGAGATGCGTCAGAAAATAAAGTGTTGTGTCGTTTTTTCTGGTGTGGCAGGGTGATTCGTCGATTATTTCCACACAGCAAGTTGATGCATCAATTTCCCGGAGCACAGCCTTGGATCCCCGCACTGCGGTGCGGGGATATTTTGGCGCCTAGAGATGATGCATGGAAAATCCAGAACGTGCTGGTAGGAAGGAGCAGGTGCTGCGTTGATCCGGTAGATGATGCAGCGACTTTTGGGCCGAGAGGCAGGCGCTGCATTGATTTTTGCAGGCATTGCATTAATTTTCCGACACACTGGATTTTCTCTCTTTGGTGAAGTCATTGATGGGCCTGGACTTCGGAACGGGAAGCAAGCTCAGTCCAATCCCTTAGAGAGCACCTGTAGGGGAAGGCAGAGTCCTTCCAGCAGAGTCAGGGGCCAACAAGCAGCCGGGCAATAAGCAGGGGAGCAGTCCTTCCAGAAAAGTAGTCCAGGTGAGTCCTTTGAGCAGCAAGGCAGTCCCTTTGACAGAGTCCAGCTGTAGGTCCAAAAGTGTCTGATTTTAGTCGGTCAAAGACTCAGTACATATACCCAAATCTGCCTTTGAAGCGGAGGAAAACTTCAAAGAGAGGTTTTTAAGTGCACCAGTTCCCCTTTCAACCCAGTCCTGTCTACCAGGAGTTCTGTGTGGGGTTATCAGTCCTTTGTGTGAGGTTAGGCCACTAGCCTTTGAAGTGTAAGTGAGAGCCCTCTCACCCTTCCTGCCCAGGAAGACCCATCAGTATGCAGGTGAATGCAGATGCAGGTGAGTGACCTGTGTTTATGGCTGACTGGGTGGAATGCACAAGGGGAGCTGCCAGCCAGCACAGACCAGACGTGGATTGGAGACAGGATGTTAGGCACAGAGAGCAGTAAGTGCAGAGAAATGCCTACTTTCTAAAAGTGGCAATTCTAAAATAGTAATGTTGAATCCAACTTCACCAGTAAGCAGGATTACCATTCTGACCATACCAAACATAACAATGCCATGCCTTTCAGATCAGAAATTACCACTTAAAAGTATATAAGGTAATTTCCAATGCTGGCCTACGAGCGAAGCAGGCTTCACAGTAGTGAAAAACAGCTTTGAGAGTTCTTCACTAGAAGGACATGTATAGCTTACAAGTACATGTTCTGCCTTTTACTTATATAGCACCTTGCCCTTCGGGCTACTTAGGGCTTAGCTTAGGGGTGACGTATATGTAATAAAAGGTGAGTTTAGGGCTTGGCAAGTAGTTTTAAAGGCCAAGTCGAAGTGGCAGTGAAACTACACACCTAGGCCCTGCAATGGCAGGCCTGAGACATGGTCAAGGAGCCACATATGTGGTTTGCACAATCAGGGCTGCAGACCCACAAGTAATATTTAATTTACAGGGCCTGGGCACATGCAGTGTACTTTACTAGGGACTTATAAGTACATTAAATGTGCCAATTTCGTAGAAGCCAATGTTGCCATGTTTTAGGGAGAGAGCACATACACTTTAGCACTGGTTAACAGTGGTAAAGTGCCCAGAGTCCTAAAACCAACAAAAACTAGGTCAGAAGAAGAGGAGGAGGAAGACAAAAAGTATGGGGTGACCCCTCAGAGTGGGCAATTTTGCAACAAATCCACAAAGGAATAGCACTTCTTTTTTCTTTGTGTGAACATCTGTCACCATGTGCTCTATTCTTAAAATTCCCGCTTCTGTTCCGACCCTAAAAGATTGAAAAATATTGAATCAGTTATAATGCACATATATTAATTACAAGGTAACTCTGTCACATTACAAAAATACCAATAGATGCTGTGATCATCCATACTCCAAAGCTCATCATTAACTGTAGTAAATTACAGAAATATTGAATCGCTTGAAAAGAGAGTTAATTATAATTATAGACATCATGATCTCTTCCAGATCTTCTGGGTCGGAGGTATGTGACCCTGTATTTAACTAGGTGGGATAATCATCACCTCAGTGTCCTTAATAAAATTGAAAGTTCCTTCACGATAGTGAGAACATGTTATTTTCTATTTGAGGATAGGAGGCTTAAATTATGCAAGTTTAAATCTTATTCACTACTGGTGATGCCACCCCATCACTAGTTATAAATAGAATTTATTAAAAGTATAGTATGAAGATCAGTCTACCATGTTAAGGATGTCTTACAAGCGGCTACCCAGAGAGAAAGCCTACTAACACTTAGCCCCTCTAGAGTGTGCACCGAACATGGGCCTATTGATGCCTGCTTCTTTCATGGTCTATCACACCCAACATACAGTGGTGGAGGACAAACTTGTTTAAATGGTTTCTTTATGGCAATCAATAGTTATGCCGTACCTGGAGGTCTTAATTCCTCCATCATAGCCTTATACGCTTTGAGACACCTCACCACACACAACTCTGGGTGCTGGGGAAAAGATGGATACTGCACAACCCTTGTGTGGGACTTAGTGTTTCTGGAAACCGTAAAAGATTCTCCTTCTGGAGTAAACATTCAATACTCTCACATCTGATACTCTTTTGGAAGCAATGAGACAAAGCAGTCGCTAGCTTACCTGTTAATTGCTTAATGAATAGAAATTGATTATCCTGCCAAGATTCCAGGTGTGTCAGCCCGATATTTACATCCCACAAGCATGAATATTTGGGCACCATTGGCCTCAAAGACCCGAACCCCTCATAACAATCTGCAAACTAGCAGCTATTCCCCAGATCAAATTTAATTGAAAGGGGCATAACCTACGGAAATTGCTGATCTACAGGTATTGCTCTCACAATAAGCAAAACCAGCTTCTACGAGCTCAGGCAAGAATTTCAGGATAGGTAGTACATCTGACCCCACAGGATCAAAACCCCTTCCCAAAAAAACAGTATAACCTCACTTCACCACACTGAACTCTAACGTTTTACAATAGAAACCGCCCATGCTCTCCTGATGATAGTAGAAGCTTCTCGCAATAAGTATGGGGCTTCGCAGCATCCCCTGTAATCTCCAATGCCATCAAGGTGAGGTTCCTTTTCTGTATCAATTGATGTGAGTTGATGTGAACATCCTTCAGCAGGCTGGGAGTACAGGACATGTGAGTGGAGGCTTCATAGAAAGTACCAGAAGAACTGGGAAGCAAGCTTGCAAGTTCCTAAATGGTGTCACCAACACCATCTCCACCATCGGTCTCCTGACCTGTGCTGTCAACTGGATTATTATAGAAAATTGGGGCATGGCATACACCAGACCTTGACTCCAGTCCTGAAGGAAAGCACAGGAGCTGATTATTCAGATGTGACACAAAGAGGGCAATTTTGCATGGACCCCACTTGTTCAGTAACCTCTGAAACAAGATTGGAGCCAACTTTCATGCACTAGAATCTTGCATATACCTGGAATCCCAGTCCTCTAGCAAATTCAGTTTTCCCGGTAGATACTCCACTGTTACCGAGATCTTATTCTGTAGACAGTAGTACCAGAACTTGCTGGCCAGTTACGCTAGTTCTTTGGACCTCATCCCTCCCAGCCAGTTTATGTCCCCATTGCCAATCTTCAAAAGTATAGAACAGGATGCTTTGTTTGCCTCTGACCTCCTCAATATGAATGAGCCTGCCAGGGATTCCAGACAGTTTATATGCAGGGTCTCTTCTTGTTCTGACCAAGGTCCTCCTGTGGTAGTATCCTCACAGTGAGCACCCCAGTCCAAATGGCTTGCTTCCAGTTCTCTGACCAAATCTGGTTCCATGCTGAAAAAGGCCCTGGTGTTCCACAATTCCATATGGTCTAACTCCCATTGGATCTCATCCTTCCCTCTTGATTGAACTTCACCTCCTCCGCATATCTCATCCACCTGCAAAGATGCATTGCTTTCAAGCCTCCGTAATGGACTGTAACAAAGTGGTCCTGGGAACATCACCCTTATGAACAATGCGAGCAGTCCCCAATTCTGGTCTGCTGTGTGAAGGAGGCTTAGTCCTTTAGCAAAGTTCTTCTCGGTTCTCTTCTTATAAGAGCCATCTTCTTCTTACGAACTTCACTGTTGAATTGAGTCTATCAAAATTCCCTAGAAGACTCCTCTGGAAAGGTTTGAATTTGGACTTCTGTTCATTGATTATGAAACCTAGGAGGAGATTTCGAAACATTTTGCACTGAATTAGCATCACACAATTGACGCTAACCAGCACAAAAAGTTTTTTTCGTAATTTACTTTCCAGTGCAAACTTGTTTTGCCCTGTAGAGTATCCTAAAAGTAATGCAAAGCAGCACAAAGCACTGCTTTGCGTTACTTAGCATCAAGGGGGCGTTACATGGGTAGTACATTGGGGTTCCCATGCAACCACACATGCCCTTTGATACAAAACACTGTCTTCAAGCAATAGTAGACAGGGTTTTGTGCAAAAAGTTAACTGCATGTGTGCAGCACGCATACAAAGTAGGAAAAGTTTTAAAGTGTGTCTAAGCATATTATTTTGTACTGGAAGGATACCCTTTCAGTACAAAACCTATGCTAGACTCACGCACACACCCTTGCACTATAGCGCAAAGGTGTGTGAGTGGCGCACAGCAGCTGAAATCAGTGCCGGCACTAGGAAGAGGGGAGGAGAGTGCAGTATCTTTTTAGATATGGCACTGTCTTGCTCCCTCCCTGTCACGCAGCGTAGCATTTTTGGCTGCTACGCTGCATTCTATGCCTTTTCTGTAAGTATGGGCCCTAGTCTCTGGAGAAGTGACACTGACAACTAAAGTTGATTCCTCGGTTGCAAGAGGTCCTTATGCATCAGTGGGAGATTGTTTAGTTATAGTATTAATCTGACCCCTCTGGCTCTCAGCGATTCTGTGAATGGTCTCAGCACCTTGTTGAAGCACCAAAGTGCGGAACAAAGACCGAATGGTAGTCAGATTATCTTGTAGATCTGTTGTCACCTGAATTGGAGGAACCGCCAATGGTGACTTATATATCCTACAGGTCCTTGCAGAGTGTGTGTCTCAATGTCAGTCATGGTTGCCTGTCTCTATCTCACAATCCAGTAGAGACTTAAACTCTTCTGACAATCTACTTGATATCTTCACTGAGCCAGACCTGGGTGGAATACAGCCAGTGCATTCTTTTTTCATAAACCAAAATACTCTTCCTTGGTGATTTTGCTGGGTAAATTTCTACCCAGAATGGTAAGTGATATGAACTTTTAGTTTTTAGTTGTTTATTGTGCTTTATAATACAACACATGAGAACTTTAAACCATTCTGAAAGGGGATATTTCAGCACCTACCCCAAGTCCACCTTTATTCAGACCAGACACACAGATATATATCAACTTAATGTTATATATTAATGTATTTAAAATATTTAAACACACCAAAGACACCAGAGAGCTTGGCTGTAAAAATATACACAATCGATAACAAGCAATGATAATAGCCAATAGGTATGGCTTGCATAATGAATCCAAAGTTAAATATTTAAATAAGCCTGCTACAGAGAAAAAACAAAACTGAAAGCATTTGCTTTCTAAGTAGAATGCATGTGTGGGATAAAGGATTCAATGTGTCATGACTCAGTTAACTACTGTAATGTAAAAATGCCCCTCCTGCGTTACAACGTACTCCATAGGATGCTGAATGATACACTAGACAGCCAGTAGCTTTAGGTGAGTGAAAAATACTCCTCTGCGAGGTGCAACAACCCCCTCCATGTGTATTTCATTTAATGACTTGGCAACAATACGTTTGCATACATCTTCGCTTTGAAGCCAGACCTAAAAACAAAAACACGACGTTTCAGGTGATACACATATTAAGTAAAACGCAAAATCATTCAACCTAAGTTTACATTTACTCCAAAAATAAGAACACTAAAAGGCTTTCCGGTGTTTAGTAGGAACTAGGTTACCAAGAATAGTTCAAAGAAGGAGGGAAGAGAATTCCGAACGGAAGTGGCTGCCCCAGAAAACCTTCATTCCAATGTTTTTGTATAGTGAATCTTGAGGGCCCACAAGCACAGAATAGATTCGCTATGAGAGCCCTTATTCAATCAGAAGAGTTTGGATCACAAGTGAAATAGGATGGCTGCAGGACTGAAGGGCTGTGTAAGCCAAAAACCCCAATGAAAGACAATCTGTGCTCCTAATGAAAGCCAGTCAAGCGTGCTTAGCAGCTAGAGCACAAGATCGCCTGGATACCCTCACGGGTGACAAGTTCACGCTCTACAAATCCACGTAAAATTACATTATTGTTTTTTTTTATTTTTAATTTCAAATCATTTGTAGTTATTTTTATGAATGCAAAAACATAAAAGTAATTCAATCAGGGAATAAATCCAAGACAGCTGGATACAAAACAATAAATATGAAGCTGCAATAGAGACGGAGTGCCCAGTTCCAATTGTTTGCTACGTGTACATAAAATTGTTGCATTAGATATATACATAAACGGTTTATAGCATTGCATTGGTGTACATATGTCTGTTGAATCGATACTCAGGAAAGTATAGAGAGAGTGAATGAAAAGAGTCGTAAATGTGACGGGAAGAAGTAGGAAGGTCGGGTATCTTGCTCCTATAGTAAACCTGCATAAGGGATTAAGGTCCAGATGTAGCAAGCCGTTTGCATGGCGCAAACTGCGAAAAACGCAGTTTGCGCCATGCAAACGGCCTCTGCAATGCTCATTCCCAAATTGCGAGTCGGTACGGACTCGCAATTTGAGAATGCGACTCGCAAATAGGAAGGGGTGTTCCCTTCCTATTTGCGACTCGCATCACAATTCAGAGTTGCTTTGTGACCGTGAATGTGGTCGCAAACCAACTCGCAGTTACCACCAGTGTCACACTGGTGGTAACACATTCGCAAAAGGGAAGGGGTCCCCATGGGACCGACCCCTTCCCCTTTGTGAATGTCGACATAAATATTTTTTCAGAGCAGGCTACTCTGAAAAAAACGAAAAAAAAATGGTTTCAGTATTTTTTTCATTTTGCAACTCGTTTTCCTTTAAGGAAAACGGGCTGCAAAATAATAAAAAAACTGCTTTATTTAAAAAGCAGTCACAGACATGGAGGTCTGCTGACTTCAGCAGGCCACCATCCCTGTGAGTACAGGGACTCACTATGGGGTCGCAAAATGCGACCCACCTCATGAATATTGATGAGATGGGTCTTTGTGACCCCATAGCGAGTCGCAGAAGGTGTCTGAGACACCATTCTGCATCCGATTTTGCGACTTGCAAATTGCGAGTTGCTCAGACTCGCAATTTGCAAGTCGCAAAATCGGATTTTGCTACATCTGGCCCTAAGTCCATTCCTGTATCTGGTATGGTGGAATGGGTGTGGTTCGGTGCTGGTTTAGACGCAAGAGGGATTCCCGAAGGATTCAGGGGGATGTGGTGGTATGACAGCAGGTATCTAAGGACCTACAGATGGGTCTATGCTGAGGTTTCCATGGGGAATACTGGAGGTCGATATTGGCTGCACCTCTAATATGTGTCACACAATTCAGCCAGACTGTGAATGATGTTTTTTTTCATGTCTTTCCAGTTTGAGGTGATTGATTTGACCGTTCGTTGTTAGTATTTATGACATTCGGTTCTAGGAATCTGTGAGGTATGCGAGTTCGCGCTTAGGGTGTATACCAAAGATTTTCGTAATAATAGAAAAGGCATTTTCCTAGACAGTATTTACTGATTTACAGTGAAAGTAGTTAGTTGTGCAAGGTCCTTGACTTCTTTACAATTCCAGCACGTGAGACTATCTAGGATGTTCAGTGTATGTAAAAGGGATGGGGGCCAGTAAGCTTTGTGGAGTAGCCTGAATTTAATTTAAGATATAACTGGTGGGATTTTGTGTGAGGTAACCGATTTGCAAATGTTACCCAATTCCATACCTTGTATGGGGTAAGAGGAATACGTGGACCAATGTCATTATTTTGTCATTAATGATCGACATTTTGGGTTGTAATAGTTTAAAGAATTTGGATACATAATGGCCTGGTTTGTTTAGTTTACTGATGAGAACTTGGAGGGAGGGGTCTGTGGTGTGAGAACTACGCTTTAAGTCTAAGAAAATTGTAGATTCTATGTTGTCTAGGTGGTATAGTGTTTGTAGGTGTGAGAAGGATATCATGGAGGAGCTGGAGCCTGGTTGTTTTGGAAAATAGATACCTTTGGATACCCAGGAATCCTAGCATAGTGTTTGGGCTTCGTATTTGAGTTTCAGTTTGTGTCAGAGTGAGGCAAGATTGGAGCATCTAGTCGGTGAGGGTAGTTTCTTGTGAACAGTGAGTAGAGCATTTCTGATGTTTTTAAATAAGTAGTTAGAGGTGGCATAATGTTTAATACTTATAGTTAGAAGTATAATAGGGTCTAGATTATTGAATCACGCTTTTTTACTTCTAGCCATGTGAGTTTATAGTAATCCTGTGAAGCAAGCCAGTGGGAAGCTTGTTTGGCTAAAACTTCTATTTGATACTCCCTAATTCTGCAAGGAGGCAACGTTTTTTCCAGTGCTATTCTGCACCTCTTATTTTGCCAGAGGAAATGTTTGAGTAGTTTATGGAAGTAGTAGTAGTTTATGGAAGTCGTCTGATAGTAATAGTGGAAGCATGCTGATTGGATAGTAAATGATTGGTGTTATCATTTTTATAGTTTCAACGCGACCCCACAACATGATGAATTTGGATGACCAGTTGTCAAGGAGGTCCGATGTCTTTTTCAGGGTGTTCATTATGATTGATGGTATCTATTAAATCTGATGCAAATTCAGTATACTGGTATTTGAGACAGTGAGATTGCCATGCGCGGCCTTTGTTTCCTAATATTCCTTTTGTCCTTAGGGGTTTTAGTGACTTCATTTCTGATTTGTCCCTAGTTAGTTTATAGCTGGATACTGATGAGTACGATTCAATAGTTTCCATGAGGGCAGTGGTGGATGTACTGGCGTTTTCGGTGACTATTAAAATGTCATCTGCATAAGCAGAAAGTTTTGCCATGATAACATTGAAATTGATTCTGGATATATTATCATCGTTTTGTATAACTAATAGGAGTGGCTGCAAAGCAGTTAGAAAGAGGGAGGGTGAAAGTGGGCAACCTTGTCTTGTGCCTTTTTCAAATTTAAATGACTGTGATAGGGAACCACTTGTTCTGACTCGAGCTCTAGGGTTCCTGTACAGGGCCATGGCCATTCATATGAAAGTGTCACTCAGGTCAACGCTTGGAAATATTCTTTGAGGAAGATCCAAGAGACTCTAATGCTTTCTCAGTGTCTAGTGTTATTGCTACTGTGGCTGAGGTGGAAGATTTTCCTCTTTCCAGAACATGGCAAAGGAGGTGGATATTGTCGTTAGACAAGGTTTTTCAGAAAGCCAACTTATGAGTTGCCTATTAAGTGTGGTAGAAAGAGGTTGATTTGTTTTGTAAGGATTTTTGCATAGAGCTTGCAATCAAGATTTATAAGCGATATTGGTCTATAGTTTTTTGTTAGCAAAGGGTCTTTCTCATCTTTAGAGCTTACAACTATGGTAGCTTCAGCTTTAGTGCTGCTAATGGTGCAAGTTGTTTTTGTGAAATGGTTAAATAGTTCTTTTGAGGCCAGTTGGATGGAGAGGTAAAACATTTTATAGTACTTAGCTGTAAAGCCATCAGGGCCAGGCCTATTTTCTTTAAGGGCCTTGTTTGCATTTATAATTTCTTCTGTGGAGGTTGATTTACATAAGGTTGCTTTGTCCTCCTCTGACAGACAAGGCAGGCTAAGTTTGTTTAGGTAATTTAAGCATTGCTCTGAGGTTACTTGCAAATTATAGTTCTTCATAGAAATTTCGAACGTTTTCTATTATTTTTAGGGGGCTAGTTCGGGTAAAAATGTTAATGTCCTTAGGAGCAGTAATCTGTTTTTGATTTTGTTTGTCTTTGAGGTATGTAGCTAGTGGTTTACCAGCTCTGTTGGTCTCACGTAGTCCAGGAAGTCTTTCCTGGTGTCAACAGTAGTTTTAGAATAATCTTGTAAAACATGGATCTAGTGACCAGACCTTTGAATCTATTGATCCATACACCAGCTTTTTCACATACATTTTTGTTATATTCATATTTTCGGTTAATAAGAAGGGAGAGGGTTTTGTTATTTAGGCTTTTGATGTGTAGTGTCACAGGCTGTTTTATTTTTTTCTAATGTAATTAACATGGGGTTATTAGTTTCAATGATCTTCACTTTCATGTTTAAGGTTGCTTTAAGTACGTCCTAGAGTGTTTGTACAGACATTGTCAGCAAAGTGTTTTCTGATATATAGTTTGAGATAGTTTCTTTGATTTTCGCTATGTTATGTGGGTTGAAAAAGATGTCATTGCTCAATCGTCAATTGTTCGACAATTCTGGTGTAAGAAATATGTGGTGTGGAGAAGAAAGTGTAGTCCCTGGACTCAGGGTGTTTAATTCCCCAAGTATCATTTAAGTTGTGTTTAGTGCAAAGCTTCTGTAGAGCTTTATGTGCTTTGGAAGTGTGGTATTCACAGCTAGCTTGACAATCAACGATTGTATCTGCTTGGAAGTTAAAGTCACCTCCTTAATCTTTAGGTGGTAACTGGCCTATGTTGTCCAATATTGTGCTTCTAAAGGAGAAGTTGTCGTTATTGGGTCCATACATGTTGAGGACATGAATATTTGACTCTCCTTTGCTTAGATTGGATATTATCCATCTACCTTCAGTATTTGTAGAATGGGAGTCGAGTATGGGGTTTGATTTTTTAGATATTAATGTGATGACTTAATTTTTTTATGTATTGCAGGGGAAATGTGATTCCAAACATCCAAATATTTTTTAGGTTACTGGATTCTTTGTGTGAGATTCTTGCTTCTTGCAAAATGGTTTTTGTAAAGTAGTTCATTATTTTACGCCTTTAACTGGGTGATTTAGTCCTCTGACATTCAGGACTAAATCACCCAGTGAGTGTCAGTGAGTGTGGGACTTGACATGTCAATGTAAGTAAGATTGGTATGTGTCAATAGTAAGTGTTGACTGAATTTGCAGCCTCCTATCAAGTGAGGGCATAGAGTTCAGATATGTTCTTGATATGAGTGTTGGTATTGTGTTATGTCATTCCCTCATCAGGATCTGTAAATAGGGTAGTGAACAGTTAGCAGCTTGGTTAGAATATGTATGTGAAACTCTAGTGAGACCATCCACACACGTGTCAGTGACAAAAAGAAAATAAGACAGAGAAATGCTTAACACTAAGGACCGATGAGTAACAAAAGAAAGGAAAAGATCCTGTGGTCATTCCAGTTACTGTGTTTATTCTTGCACATGTAAGCCAGTATTGCCTCAGTGTGTTGAATTCGTAGTGGCTTACATACTATCAGTCTTGTGATGTTTGTTTGATGACTTGAATGTTGGGACTCTATGGGCTCTTTCCATTTCTAAGTCTCTATTGAACTTTAGCCCAGTAACCTAAAGATTCTTAGATTGCCCTTTCTCTTTCAATCTTCTGGTTCAGAAAGTCCTTTTTCATGGATCTCGATGACATTTGTAGAGATTTTACATCTTTAGATACTTGGACAGCAGTGTCTTCTACGTGCTGTCTTCTATCTCTCTTTTTTTATTATTGATAGCGTACATGTCAGCCCTTATCGCTGTCATTTCCAGTTGCATTGAGTCGGTATTTTGTTTTGTTGATTTTTCTAGATTATGCACATCTGCCAGTTTTTTTAAATATCATGCCATTGATGTCTGATATGTTTTTGATTGGTGAATTCAGTTGTGGTGGTTCAGCTCTGGGTTGCCTGAACTGAGCTTTGGAGTCTTTATCAGCCATTCTGATGTGGTTGGATGGCGTCGTAAGTATAGCAGAAGGTTTATCCGTTGGTGATATGGATTGCCATCTTGGAAAGTATGGCAGCGTTGTTCCCCTTGTAGTGCTAAATTTATGTGAGCTGAGGATTGGTATTGTCCATTGGGTTTAAGCTTCTCACAAGAGGGTTGTGTGCAGTAGCACACTGTCAGAGCGTTGACTGCAAGGCAACGTATGGGTGCGGTTGGAGGATTCTGTGTCACTCAAAAATACCTGTGGCAGTGGAGTAGAGGCCTCCTCCCCCCCCCCCCCCCCCCAAATTAAGCTATCACTGCTAAACTGTCTCAGTACTCACTGGTCGCAGCACTTAATTCAAGAGTTAAGGGCCTTGTTGGTGGCAAAATGGTGTCCATCGTGGGTATCTGTGAATCATCCACTTAATGAAAATCTATCTCCTGTCATTTATGGCATGAAAGCTGTTTCCAGGCTATTGCTGTTGAGGTGTGAGCAATTCAGGTATCTTCCAAATCTCGGGAGTTCCTCATTTGTTCAGGGGGTTTTCCGAGGCCTTCCGTTTTAGCAAGGGTCTGCATGTTCTGAGGTTCCCTCAATGCAGGGTGCATCTACATGTGTCTTAAGGTGCTGGGAGCCAGACCTGGCTAATTGTTACAGACCTGTGGAATTTTTAGAAGGAATTTGTTCTTTTAGCATTGAAATCGAAGGCAGCATTTAGCTATCCAATCTCTAGCAGTCTTGAGACAGACAGTTAACTTGTAGGCTTCTTTCAGAAATAGTACCTAGCCAAACAGCTGGGTATGTTATGTGTATTGGTAGGCCATGACATTCAGGCAGCTCTGGATACCGCACTGCAGCATTGCTCCATACATAGGTTAACCCAGAAAGAGAAGAAAAGGTGGGGAGGACAGAAAGGAGCCTAGCATCTACACATACTCACACAAGGTGTATGTTCGAGGACCACTGTGTTTTAGCTCACCTAGTCCATTACTCTTGAGCTTCCCTCTGCACCATTAGGTGCTGACTGATCAGCAAGGAGCTTGAACCCCTCTTTAACACCAAAGTTCACAGTGGGCTAGAGTAGTGTGGTGGATCTTGACAAGTCCATCATTGATGTGCTGTCCTAGTTGGACACAATTTTTAGAAGACACCACGAATGCAGTGATGTAGCAACTGTTCCTCTGACACTGTATTTATTACTCAGGAGTTTCAAACTGAGACATCATTTATACCCATGTTTTTGTTTGTTCATGTTTAGTGAAATAAATATTCTGCGGGACACTACATTTGTATTCATATATTAGTGTTAGTAATTGAATGCAGTTGTTTTATAAAATCTGAAAATTGCATTACGGTTAGACTACAAACTTTACATCTTCAAACTACCAAAGAGTTGACATGTTTTACAAAGGTATACAGTGTGGAAACAATACCATAGTGACGTAGATATAGAAGAAGTCTATTTGTGAGTTTAATGATGGCTCTAAACATTGTATATTTTGTAAAATATAATGAGTCTGTGCCAAGGCTGGACTGGCCGTACAGAGTATTAAGCGTATCCCCCAGAAGCTGGAAGGATGAGCGGCCGCTATTGTTATTTTGGGGGGCAGGGTTGTAGCAGTGCAGCAGTTTTAAAAGCACTGCAGAGTTCCTTGTATATTCAACAGTTCTCAGGCAACAATAGAGGTGCCAAGATAATTCGGGTCGGGGTTTTGTCTGGTGGCATATTTGACTCATCTAAGGAAGGGCTGAGGGTTATTATACCTGCTGCAAAAAACGTGTACTCTGCAGATCACAGAACAGTTTTTATGTGCATAGCTCTGTGGGATACTGTTTTTGTGACAGACATCATTTTATTACTGTGCAGTTCATAAGTTACAATCATAAACTACCACAGTGACCTATGGACTGCCATTAAAGAGCTGCAAGCAGACTGCGTGGTACAGGTTAGAAAGTTCTGATTTATTCTCAGTCTTCCAATATCCTAATTTTGTTAAAAAGGGTTTATTTGGATAGAAATAGTTTGTTATTAGTAAAGTCAACCCTAACCACTGTGTTATGTTCTAAATCCTAACTTTAGGCTTCCCCAGACCAAGCACCCTTACAAAATGCCTACCAGTATGGCTGATGTGATTCCTACACCTTGTAGTCCCCTTTGTCAACATTTTGTATTCACTGATTAACACATGCAGGATTCATTGTCTATGTGTGTGTGTGTGTGTGAGATGTAAGGTGCTCCAACACTCTACACTGGTAAGAGAGGTGCTATAAAACAAATTAAATACCTGTGAGAGAGGGGCCTTGGAGAGACGAAGAGGCATTGTTAGGGTGGGATGGTGAGGGAATCATTGAATAACCCTCATAAGGATTGCCGTATCCTGGTGCACTATAAGGCATCATTTACTATGCTTTAAAAACTAATACATTGAATATATAATGAAAAATGTGTTGTAAAATGCACCGCTTTTGCCATTTTTCCCCAAATTTGTTTGGGGGGACAGAAACCCCACATCCCCATTGTAGTGGTCCGGCTCGCTCTCTATACTCTCTATGGGGGCTGGGTAGACACAATTTGCAAGGGCTGCTTTGGGTTTCCAGTCCGGCCCTGTTCGGTGCTCACATAATGACATTCAAACTCCAAGCCAAGTACCTGACTTGTCGCCTGAAGTCATTGATCCATTTAACATGTTTTAGTATTTAAATATTGACAGTTACAGGTTGCAGTTTTTATTGTGACATTTAGGGCCAGATGTAGCAAAGAAACATTTTGCGAGTTGTAAATAGCGAATCATAGCGACTCGCTATTTGCAACTTGCAAAATGTTATGCAGAACGGTGTCTCAGACACAGTCTGCGAGTCGGTATGGGGTCGCAATGACCCACCTCATGAATATTCATGAGGTGGGTCGCAAATTGCGTCCCCATACCGACTATGGGCACTTGCAAACATGGAGGCCTGCTGTAGTCAGCAGACCTCCGTGTTCGTGACTGCTTTAAATAAAGCAGTTTTTTTTTTTTTTTTTTTTAAGTGTAGCCCGTTTTCCTTAAAGGAAAACGAGCTGCACTTAAAAAAAAAAACCGAAACCTTTAGTTTCGGTATTTTTTCAGGGCAGGGAGTGGTCCCTTGGACCACTCCCTGCCCTGAAAACATTTTTTTGGGTCCAGTCACAAACTGGAAGGGGTCCCATGGGGACCCCTTCCAATTTGCGAGTGGGTTACCATCCACTTAAAGTGGATGGTAACTGCAACACCATTTGCGACCGCATATGCAGTCGCAAATGGTATTGCATACCACTAGGAATCGCAAATAGGAAGGGAACACCCCTTCCTATTTGCGATTCTGAAATGCATTTTGCGAGTCGGTCCGACTCGCAGAATGCATTTCTGCATAGGGAAATGCGATTTGCAACTCGCAAACGGCAGTTTTTGCCGTTTGCGAGTTGCAAATCCTTTCCTACATCTGGCCCTTAATGTTGATCTTGGAATAGTCGCATTAGTTTGCCAGGTTAAAGGTGTTATTATAGGTATGGTTGAGTTTAAATGTTGTGTCTCATGCAGCTACGACGCAGAAAGCCTTCTCCCAGCTGGCTGGAAGGTTCCTCAACTGTTTAAGTCCTTGGGGTCAACGGTGATCTTGCACATTTACGTGCAATTGGCCAGTTTGAAATGTTTGATGTAAAGGTTACCAGGGAGTTTCTTTTTTCGTGACTGTACAAGGGAATGTTAGCAAGAACAAATGAGCGTTATTGTTTTGCTCTTTCTTTTCAGATGTGTCTGTTGCTTGGCTGCTATTTCCAGCAGCAACACGTGGAAATGTGGGATCGCACTGACTCATAGATATGGAGTGATTGTGTTGGGTTTATAAGGTGATGCTTAACTCCACATGCGACAACTACTTTCACGCAGTTTTTGCCTTATTATTTTGCTGGTGTTTGTTAAAATTGTGCAACGTCTACTGTTCTTCAAACTAAATGCTGCCTCGTGTGTTTTGTCCTAGACCTTGGGTAATCTCACATCGGTTCCCATTAAAGTTCCTCAGATCAGCTCCTTGCATAGGTTGTCAGGACATGGACCAACAGTGCTACCTCAGGTAAGATGCAATGTTTTCTGTTTCCTTTCATGTCTGTTAAGTTTAATGAAGGCAGTCGCTGGACAACGTCACGTAAATTACCCCCTAGCTCGCACCTTTTTGCACATGTTCTCCTGCTGATTGTAAATTTTGCCTTAAATATTTAATTCAAAATGCGAGTCTTGTCACCTCTCTCACTACCACCTGACCAAAGATCATAGCTGTACCCAGAGGTATAAGAGTATTTTTTAATGAATTCCGGGTCTATGTACATTGCAACATCAGGGTATTGTGTGAGCAGACTTTATTGGAAAATCTTGATTTACATTTTATTTTGTTTTCTGTTATAATGCACATACATGCACTTAATATATTGTCTGAGGGAAAGAGGTTTGGTTACAACGTGGTTATTTGCCTCTTTAAAGGAGTCTTTTCAGTAGTGTGCATGTGTTTCTTGTGTGTGTATTTCTGTTTGTCCAGATAACTCGCCCCAATAATTTATTATTTACCCAAAAGAGTTCCACATGTTTCATATGAAGAAGGTAGTGAATCTAGAATCTATTAACAATATTGAAATTGATAGAAATGGGTGGATTTCACCCTAGCTCCCTTGCATGTTTTTCTACATACAATGTGTTCTTAATATATTTTAACTCCGATAGTAATAAGATAAAAACGCAGTAGCAATATCTTTCACCTGGACCCGTTTTCCCAAAGCAAATCCTGTTCTATTTACTATTTGGAGAATGCAGTTCCAATAAAAAAACAAGCAAAGACAATATGTCTCGCCTGTGTAAGAGCTTTTGGCTTGCCAATGTGTTTCAGCCATGTTATACACCAGTGTCGATATTGTTCAGCATGGCTAAAAGTTACTGGCATAAAGGAGAGTGGAGTATGGTAGAGTGGCATAGAGTGGATTGTTGTGCAGTGAAGTGGAGTGGCGTACAGTGGAGTGTCATGTAGGGAGTAAAGCGTCATGGAGTGGAAGAGCATAGAGTAGAGTGTCATGGAGTTGAGTAGAATGTCGCAGAGTGGCATTTGGTGGAGTAAAATAAAGTAGAATGGCATAGAGCATAGTAAATTGTCGTAGAGTGGAGTTGCATAGATTGGTGTAGTGTAGTAGAGTAGAATGACATAGAGTGGAGTAGAGTGTTTTAGAGTGTCTTAGAGTGGAGTGGCATGTAGTGGCGTGGAATCGAGGTGCACAGAGGGGAGTAGAGTGACATAGAGGAACATGCGTAGAGTGCAATGGAGTAAAGTGTCGTAGAGTGGCATATAGTAGAGTGTTATAGAGTGGCGAAGGCCAGAGTGGAGGGGCTTAGAGTGTCAGAGAGTTCAGTAAAGTGTCAGTGTGGTGTGGTGTGGCGTAGAGTAGAGTGGCCTACAGTAAGTGTCATAGAGTAGAGTAGTGGAGAGTGGAATGAAGGGACACAGGGTGGGGGGGTACAGTGAAGGGGAATAGAGTGGAGTAGAGTGTCATAGAGTGGAGGAGATTTTAATGAAGTAGAGTGTCAGAGTGAAACACCGTGCAGTGTCCTAGAGTAGAATGGCCTAGAATGAAGTGGCATAGAGTGCAGTGGCGTAGAGTGTTGCAGAGTAGACTAGAGTGGTGTAGAGCACAGTGGTGCAGATTAAACTGGCATAGAACACAGGGTGTAGAATCTATTTTTTTTAGTGAAGTGGTTTAGAGTGCAGCACTGAAAAGTGCATTGACATAGAGTAGAGTGCAGTGGCATAGAGTGTTATAGTGTGGCATAGAGTAGGGTGGCATAGCGCAGATTGCAGTGGTGTGGAGTAGAATGCAGTGGAGTGGGGTAGAGTGTATTGGCGTAGAGTGAAGTGGTGTGGAGTGGTGCTCGGTAGTGTGCAGTGGTGCAGGGTAGAGTGCAGTGGTGTAGAGTGGTGTAGAAAGGATTGACGTATATTGCAGTGGTGTAGAGTGTAGTGGCATAGAGTGCATTGACATAGAGTGGTGCTTAGTAGAGTTCGGTGGCAGAGAGTGCAGTGTTGCAGAATAGAGTGTCATATAGAGGGGCATAAAGTAGAGTGGTGTAAAGTGCAGCAGGATAGACTACAGTGGTGCCCAGTAGTGGTGTAGAGTGGAATGGTATTGAGTAGACTTACGTATAGCGCAGTGTAGTAGAGTAAAGAGTGCAGTGGTGAAGAGTAGATTAGCGTAGATTGCAGTGATGTTGGGGGCATTGTTTTGAGTAAAGTGGTGTAAAGTGCATTGGCGTAGAGTACAGTGGCGTAGAGAGCAGTAGTTTAGAGTAAAGCGGTACAGAGTGCAGTGGCGCAGAGTACAGTTGTGCAAAGTATAGTGGGATAGAGTGGAGTGGCACAGAGTTGAGAAGGGTGGCACAGACTGCAGTGCCATATGCTGCAGTGGCATAGAGTAGATTGTTTCAAAGTAGACTGAAGTGGTGTAAGTGGAGTGGTGCAGTGTAGAATGAAGTAGTGTGGAGTGTCGTAGAGTAGAGTTTCATAGAGTGCAGTATGGTAGAGTAGAGTGGCTTAGAGTGGGTTGGCAGAGAGTGCAGTGGTGCTGCATGAAGTGGAGTAGAGTGAAGGGATGCACAGTAGAGTGTAGTGGCTTGCAGTGGATTAGCATAGAGGGCAGGAGAGTGGTGTAAAGTAGAGTGCAGTGGTGTATAGTGGCATAGAGTTCAGTGGAGGAGAGTGAAGTATTGCAGAGTAGAGTGTTGTGGAGTGGTGTAGAATGGCATAGAGCGCATTGGTGTAGAGAGCGGTGATTAAATGTGCAATGGTGTAGAATAGAGTGGCATACAGTACATTGATTTTGAGCAAAGTGGTGTAGAGTGCATTGGCGTAGAATGCAGTGGTCAGAGTAGAGTGGAATATAGTGGAGTGGTGCACAGTTGATTGCAGTGGCATAGAGTGAAGTGGCACAGAGTGGAGTAGAGTGGCGTAGAATAGGTTGTTTCAGAGTAGAGTGAAGTGGCGTAGAGTGGACTGCTACAAGGTAGAGTAGAGTGGCATAGAGTACAGTGGTGTAGAGTGCAATGGCAGAGTTCAGTGGTGCAGAGTAGATTAGAGTGGCGTAGAGTGGAGTGGTACAGAGTATAGTACAGTGGCATAGAGTGCAGTGTTGCAGAATAGAGGTGGAGTGGTGCATAGTAGAGTGAAGTGGCATAGACTGGCGTTGTGTAGAGTGCAGTGGTGCAGATTGCATTGGCACAGAGTAGATTGATGTAGAGTAGAGAGACATAGAGTACTGTGGTGTAGATTGGAGTAGAGTAGAGTGCAGTGATGCATAATGGAGTGGAGCGGCAGCGAGCGAAGTGGTGCAGAGTAGAGAGCACTGGGGTGGAGTGGTGTAGAGTAGAGTGGAGTGGCATAAAGTGGAGTTTGCGTGGTTTAGTAGTACACTACCAATACAGACAACACATTTTCAATTGTAATGACCATTACATTTGCACAGACATACAGTTTTACTGATAAAAGTATATAGTGCAAAAACGATAATGTGTGGAATCGTCATCACCAACTAATTTGTTTTGATCAAATTAAAATATTTGTTTCCATCGCACTTCAGAATTGACAAAAAAATTGCTTATCTAATTAGGATATATTCTGAAATATATCCACAGTTAATATACAGAAATGTAGGTTTTGTTGTGTGCTTGAAAAAAATAACACTGTACAGCCTTCCTCTAGCACACCCCCGGTTCCCCTCATGATTGTCACATACATTGTCTCACTTTGATGTCAGAGAAAGAAAAGGAAACTCCAAGCTCCCTGGAAGACTGAGCCTGAAATTTGGCCTCTGTCTCTGAATGCAAATGTGACAAGTTAAGAACAAGATTTAAAGCCTGTTAACAGCAAGGGACACTGGTGAAGAATACAAGGAGCCTTTGTAAACACACTATGCCCCACGAAAGGGACAAACTGAAGCTGGACAACCTAAAACAAATAAAGTCAGCAAATTTAAAGCAAGCAAGTGTGAGTTCCGAACCACAAAGGCAATGGTAACCAATGGGCAGAATACATTTCCAGGGAGGCTTTCCGTCTGCCGAAGCTGTGCTGTTCGTAGGCTTTGACCTAAAAAGAGTGGACAGCTAATGCATGGTTTGTGCTGCACAAAATGTTACAAATAGTAAGAACTAATAAAGCCCTGATTACAAATGAACCCGTTTGTGGCGAGGTATTTACGTCACCCAGTAAATACCATTATCACACCGATCGGCATTCCTTTCCCTTGGCACCTTAATCCTAATGTATCAAAAGGGATTTGAAAGGCTGCACCTCTATCCTTACATTCTTATACCAGGGCATAACTGAGGCCTCTGCAGGGCAGGTTGTGCCCCAGTTCTTAAGGAGGGGCCTCTACTTTCAGGGGGCCCTCAATCCTTCAGAGGCGGGGCCTGTCAACCCAAGGCCATGAATATCTGTGCTATATAGGAGACATTGGAGCCCTGTATCACAGTTTGTAGTGGGGGAGCATCATTTTGCGTTATGCCACTGATCTTCTATTATACCAGTATTGTCGCATGTACACAGCCAACAACTCAATGCTATAGGACTGACACCAAAGAAGCCTGCCATGCACCTTAGGCCTGCTTCGAAGCACCCTACTGTTCCAGCACTGGCTCCACAAAATCCTGTAAATCCTTGTAAGCCCAGATCACACTGTTTCAGTCATTGCACAGACTCAACACACAGCACTTTCTGTCTCTGAGCAGATGCCAGTGAATATAAATAATGGTTTGCGGATTATATATGTGATAGTATGAATTGCTAGCGCCACAACTTTTAACTGACGTGAATGGCTGTGAGTGAGCTGCTGCTCCAAGGAGAGGAACACACTGTGCACGTACTCGCTCTGTCCCTTCTGCCCCTGCCCCATGTAGTGTAAATGTTCTCAGCCTCCTCTATGGAAGTGCTGCTACCCTCAGCTCGGCAGATTGTAACCTTCTGTGGCAGCAGTGGGTAAGCCCTGAACGCTAGCATTCATTGTGAGCAGATTTCAGCAGTGGGTGTGCCCTGCTGGAAGGATTCCTCAGGAAGGAAAGTGATTACCCTCATCGGTGAGAGGTATGTATGGTATCTTCATTGTGGGGGACCTTGCAATCACTACTGGTTAATTCCTGTTGTGTTTTTTGTTTACTTATTTATTTTGGTTTACCTACTTATTTATTTATCAAACCTGGTGCTTGGCAGGTGTGCATTGTGTGTGTGTGTGTGTGAGAGAGTTTAAGGTATTCTCTGCAGCACAACTCTAGTGCGTCAAAAAGTGTTCTCAGATGCAGAGCTCTGGGTTTTATCAGAGCTTGAAGTGTGAGTATCAGCAGACGAGCCCTCTACCGGTCTGGTAGTATTCGAGGCAAACCTCTGGGTAATATTAATATCAGAGCTCAGAGTGACTTTGAATACATATGTGTTTATCATAAGCAGAGCTTCGAGAGCGCATTACAATTGGTATTGTGACTAGGGCAGATGTTATTATGTGTAAAGTGAGCTTTACAATGATTATCAATTTTCACATACTACTCTTTTTCGGTCATACAATATGTGCTAGAATATTTTTGAGATCACACACACCTCTTTTTCAGAAGGCATTCAGTGAAATAACAAGCATTTGCAATGCAACGGGTCTCGCATCTCCGAGTTAGAGCTATTAGCAGTTGTAAACTCCCAACCGGACTTTTCTGGCCTCATTAAATGGAAAAAAAGAGCGCGGTTGCGCTGCTACAGTTCACTCTTAGTGAAACCTATCGGCAAAAGTGCAATTATCTACATAACCGGCAAAAGTGCAATTAACTATGTAATGCGGTCGATGTCATGCAAAGCGCTCGACTTCTGCCAAGCGAGATCGCGCTGCGAAAAAAGTAGTCCACAAACTGGAAGGAAAACAGTGAGCCTCATATGTTTTCAGTACTTGCCCGCTGCGCTCGAAGAGGGCTAACCACCAAAAAAGGCATGACGTATGTATGCCATCCACTAATGAAAGCAAGCAGATTTTAAAAGGCAAACCCACAAACCAATGAAAGACACTGACGTGACATGGACGGGGCTCCGAGCCCTTTTCTAACTACTATAGCGTCTCGCAAGCAATACGCATGCACAAGCGCATGCTAGCGCAGGCTCGACCATAAGAAGGACTGGTGTTCTCTTTTAGAGTAATTTTACACTGTGTTCTGTTAATATGCACATTCCTGTAAGTGCTAAGTACATAGATGCAGACAGCGCGCACAATTGATGCAGTAAATTAGTTCTGGCTGGAGATACTGTCACCATCTTTGTTATGAGAAGTATTAAATACTTCTACTAGCATTCACAATCTCCTTTGTAGGTAGTGAATAACATATGTACCACCTTGTTGTTTGCTGTTAAAGCCTTTCACCAAAATGAGGAGCCATAACTACCTTAATCCAAACACGAACTGCCAAATAAATGTTTAAGTCATTGTCTGCAATTTATCTTTGTAGAAGGTAATAAAGAAGAGGCTATTGCTGGGGATACCGGCTTAGATTATAGTAATTCTAGACTGGGTAAGACGGTAAACCTTTCCAGTAGTAATTAGTTAGCGAGTAGCAGAAAGCATCATTTCAGAATCACACTGCCAGGGAATCCTACTGGCTACACAGCCTAGTGGCAAAGGCTATATCTCGCTAACCTTACAAGATCATCTTCAGAGCCAGCTGCTTGTGGATAATATTCCTAGAAACTGACATTGCAGGTCACCATAAATATATTCTTCTTGGCTGTGTATAGTAGGAGTTCTTAGGACAGTTATGGGAGTACCAATGCTTCTTGGCGCTGAAAGGTTGCTTTCAAAGAGTGTTGAATGATTGCATTCACACTGATTGCATTCACACTGCTAATCCTGAACAGCTACCTTGCAGGAAGTCCTCGTAGGGTGTGTTGAGGGCATACAAAATGGCATCTCATACCTCAACTCCATTCGGCATTGGGCATTACAAACTCAAGTTTATAGGAGTGCGAGGTCCTTTGTAAAAATTGTCATGTCCTCCATGCAGATGCTGAGTGAATGGTTGAATTCATGATTCTTTCATTCATGTGAGACAGAGAGTTCGGAGGTCACAAGCCAAATTAAGCAGGAGGCTCTAAAGGAGATTCAGTTTTAAAACTCAGAAATGTTGACTTTTTAGAGGAGCATTAAAGGGGATGGTGGTAAAGCTAGTACATTCAGGTGCTAACAGTGTTGTTGATCTTAAAGTCAGTCAATACACCTTTATCGTCCCTTGACTTTCTTACGAACTACTGGTAGTCCTTATTTTACATTTATTAATAGCCTTATGTCTACACAGTGGTGGGCCTTATGGCTGATAATTACAATCACTGGCCTTTATACTTGGCCCACGTGTGTCTGGTGGAAGATATACAGCCAGTACTGCTCTGAGCAGATGATACTTACCTATGGAATGCTCACTTTGCTTCAGTCAACCAGAAAGCTAAGACTGTGTTGGCATTAACTACTGTTAATTGAATTCTACGGTGAAGCATTGACCAGGAATAGAGAAGCAGGAGTTGGTATATTTACTTTCATGAAGCTGAGTTGATTGGGTGGACATATACTAATACTCTTATTCTTCTCAAGGAACATGTTCTGACAGGCAATAGCAGCTTGATTTTATTTTGCCTTCACCTTGGGCACTTTATTGCACAGTGGACATTTATCTGATGTTAGTGCTCTCAACAGATGCCTATCAAGATTACTTAGGATATATTTCGTACATATTGATTGTAATAACACAAGTCTCTAATGAGCAAAAGATGTCTCAGCTGTGCTGCAGCTACCTTTTGCATTAGAGTTCTCCACCATTAACTTCCCAAAGTGGCGCAGTTGCTTTAAAAATACAAATTCAACACGGTTTAAACATTAACGCCCACCATCTAGGTGGAGAAAGGTTATTGGATGTGTTTTGGATTTGGGGCCAATGAGAAGGGCATCATGTTCCATACAGAATAAAATACTCTAAACCCTAGATATAATCAGGATAGGAAAATCACCGAACACCCCTGATAACTTCCAATATTCGGATTATTTATAGATGCTTAGAAGGTGATTATCTCATGGGGGAGGAAGCCTGGGCAAGTGCAACTAGGGAATGGCATCGTCTAATTTTTCAGTGATCTAAATGACAACAAAATCACAGAAGTTATTTCCCTGATTTGTCTGAGACTGAGGTTGGCACCGAAAGTGTGTTACCCGGACAACCAAGAACGGAGCTGGTAAGAAACATTTAAAAGCGATTTTTTTTTTATTTATTCTATCATAATTACACTAAATATGCAGCATTTCCTGTTTAGTAAACACTGGTGGGCTAAGCTTAAGCAATCTGTAAATACAGTCCCTTTTATTTGTTTTAGCTAAATTAAATGTTTTTGTAAGCATTTTCTAATGAATTCTTGACTTCATGTTAGCACATTTCTATCAGGCATATGGAGCTTTTCTGCTGTCAATTTTCACACCCACATAATTTTCTCAGTATCTTATTTGTTTATAAGAAGCAGTGCCATTGAGTTCAAAATGTTAGTCCTCTAATGAAGTGAATTTGAAAGCATTCATTTATTTACAGTGCGTGGCTAATAATTATTGCCTGTCAAACATTTGATATAATTTTTGTGATCATTTTGCCCCTGGTGTCCTTTCCCACACCTTGTTCATGTCCCTGTGACTTCGAAAGGGGAACCTGACCATTGACCAGTCCTATTATGTACCTCACAGCAGTGTATTTTGTACAAAATGCACAAAGTATTGGCGAGTATACTCACTGTGAGCCCTTTGTTAGTGCTGGCTGTTACAAGCCCTAGAACTGAAATGTGACTAGTAACCCGTGTAAGCCTCACAATCAAAAGATGCTACATGTGTAATACTGCACCAACCAGCGGGTGAGATATCCTAATCCTCTACCATGTTTCAATTTCTTAGGAATGTGCTGTGGGGTTCATAATTTTACATACTGCTATAGAGAATAATCCTTCTGTGAATTCCAGTATTGTATCCCACACTTTAACATACGCTTCAAGTGGGCTTTGAGTCAGCTACTTGCCCATAATTGGATGCCTATCCTGTCTAGCTAAGTTCCATGCACCTTATTCGATGGGCTTCCTCCATATTTTTGTTTGGCCCTCGCCTGGAGTAGTTCTTCTTTACCATAATATCGGTTTGCATGATTTCGTGCTTCCACCACTTCCACTGGTGACATGCGCCAACTATTTTTTTGTATAGCTTTATGACTTCATCTGAGCACTTTGCTTTTCTGGCTCTTTCTTCACCAAATCTTAGGCCTTCTCTGTTTCTGCTTTACACCCTGCACGTGGACTCATCCCGTTGCTTCCCATCCTCCGTTTCCCACTTTTTTATGATTTTTCCCATGGCCGAGCAGCTGCACAGTGTTACAAGACTGCTTGTCTCTCTCAATTTGCACGGCATCCTATGCATGCTCTATTTTTTAATTTACTGTTAACAAATG
Organism: Pleurodeles waltl; assembly: GCF_031143425.1. Classification (NCBI taxonomy): domain Eukaryota; kingdom Metazoa; phylum Chordata; class Amphibia; order Caudata; family Salamandridae; genus Pleurodeles; species Pleurodeles waltl. The sequence continues at coordinate 260,261,965 of NC_090442.1, forward strand.
GCTGTCAGTCATCTTTGAACAGTAAATTAAAAACTAAAGTATAAAAAAATGCAAAATGGCTATTTGTATGCGAGCATGCATGCATAGGCTGCCATCTTCAAATGATCTTTTATGGCAAAAACCATTCCAAGATGGCTGCCCATCAGTGCGCATGTGTGCTGAATCACCAGTTGCCATCTTGAAATTTTTTAGCTTAGCGTAATTGCAAACGAAGCAAGCTTTGCATAGTCTATTATGCACATATTTATTAAGTCAAAGGTGATTAGCTTTGCTAATGTTTGTTTGCATTTGCCCTAGATTTTTTAAGGTTTAAAATATTACTTGTAGCATTAATGGCCTTCAGATAGCTAGTGGCTTGCTATAGTGCAGATGCGTTGGTTAAGCGATTAAGTTGTTTTCAAGGTTTTCATCAATTCGTATGTTCTTGGCTTGACCAGAATGTGTGAACCTGGGAAAATCACTTTTGGGGACAATCCTTAACCTTTTTCCATGTGTAAATTTGACTGCCTTCCCGAAAAATATCATTAGCACCAGGTGAACCAAATGCATGATTCATAATGCTGAATTTAAGAATAATGTAGGAGCCATGGGTATTAATTACATGTGCACACCTATGGTTTGCAGTGTTTGAGAAATATTTGCACACGTAAATGTAAACTCAGTTGCAAAATGTGGGTTCCAGGGTAATGGCCTGGGAGATGAAATGCAACATAGGTTATCATCCACTTGTCACCCTTCTGCGAACATCTCCACTTCATTAAATGAGATCACTGAAATCATTACATCTTACCTTCTTCCATTGGACGCCATCCTCCTGGGCTATCTCAGTGTGAGGTGAAATAAGTCCTCTGATCCAGTCACCTCTGAGTTGATTGACTTTCCTTTCTCTAGTGACCTGCTTCATTTTTGTAGTAAATATACCCATGACAAAATATCTACACTCGACCTCTTCAATGCAAAACCAGATTGTGTCCATACTTTGGACTGTCTTTCATCTTGCAGTGGCCTGACCATACCTGATCCCCTTCTTCTTATCACTGCTACTGCTTCTCAGTATAAAAGAAAGTACACATGGAGCCGAGATGCTCCCATTCTAGAGAGTATCTGACCGTGTCTATCTCCTCTACCACCGCCCAGACACTCACTTTTGGAAAAAAAAACAACTCTTCAATCAGTGTCATGGTTGATATTGCCCTTCTTTATAAATGGTTTTCATCCAGCTTCAACCTTAAAAGATGTTCAGACTTAAAGTGCTACAAGTGTCCATTTTGTCAGTGAAATTCTCAAATAATCCTTCCTATGAACACACAAAAAAAAACAGATGCAAAGTCCACCAGATGCTAAAATTAGCTTTATTATTCTCTGACAAAATAAACAAAATTAGACAGGAACTTGATGTCTCCAATAACTTCTCCTTAATCAGAGCAGAACACTTGAATGTCCCTTTACCCGCTTCCCCATCTCATTCACACATCAAGGTGATTCCTCTCTGAAGTCCTTTCTCTCTGATTACTGTGACATCCTTCTGTCTCTGATACCTAACCCTTCTCGTAATTAGTAGACCCGATCCGTCGCTCCATTGGCAAAGACCTTTGTCAAGTATTTCCCCCTGGTTGGTCGCCCCTCACCAACTTTTCTCTTCCAAGATAGTGGTGTACTGAATTCTCATAAAGTTGCACTCATTAAACCCCTCCTTTGTAACCCAGTTTTGATCCCTCAAATGTTCAGAAGTAGTGCCCCATCTGATCTCCCTTTTGTTACCATGTCTTTCAAAAATGTGTCCCCTCCCAATTGATTAACCATATTCAGGAAAATAACCTTCTGGGCATGTTCCAGTCTTGCTGCATCAAAGCAGGCCACAGTACTGAATCTGAAATATTAATGGCGAGAAATGGAATATAGGCACAGAGATGAATAGACATGCCTTGTTAGCCCACTGGATTAACTACAGTGTTTAATACTCATGTGTCAGAGCACTCTCAGCTGGCTAAAACTGGTAACTCTTTTTCCTATATGAGCCCCATGTCTTGTGTCCCAAAGGGTTCTATCTCAGCATACATTTTATTTAATGTTTATCTCTGTATATGGGTGAAAACGATGCAGAGCAACCAAAGTTGTTGCTCTGCACTGCATTGTGTATGGGGAAGAAAACAGCAGAGAACTACAGTTATTAATAAAAATGACCTGCTCCTGTTGTCATCCCATGTGCAGGTGCACAAACAGGCTGCCTAGCACCTCCCAAACCCTTGCACCATGGTGCGGACATGCATGTGAGCTCTCTACCATAGTATTTGCATTGGAAGAGTAGTGTCGCAGAAACAATGGAATCCAATTCCAACACAAATTCGAATACATTCCGTACACTGGATGTTTGCTGTCAGTGCAGCACACACACAGTGTGTCAAATGTTTTGAATAATAAAAACATTTATCCAAGTTAGCTCCTGCTTCAAGGAGGTGTTATTTTATATGGAAAGCGCAGTTTGACTATCTAAGGAGATTGAGCCTTCCATCAAAGCCATGGTTGTTTGCAGGTCCCTGCCCATTTTACACCCCCTAGATACAAAGTGGCGCAAAGAAGCACAAAATGCTATTTTATGCCAAAAAAGTGAACCTTACCAGCGCCAAGAACATTTTGCTCTGGAAAGTAAATCCCCTTCCAAGACTTTGTGCTGCTGTGTGTCTCTTAGTGTGACTTTGCCCTAGCAAACCTGCCCCTCGGTGACAGTCGTAAGAGGTATCCATCATTCCTGTTCCATCAGTCCACTGTTGCTTAGTCTTGTGAAGAACGAGCTGTCTTGCAGCTGATAGGCTACCATCTGGCCAATCTGCATGCACCCTTCGTGTTGTAAATTAGTGGATGGTATGACATAAAGCAACCACTGGGAGTGCAAAGTTAACACTGTCACAATTGTGGGTTGATTGCGGGTCTTAAAGTGAAGCAGTATGATGTTATCACCTCCGACAGTGGGGAATGTAACTTTCAAGGTATATATTGCTTTTTGCTGGAAAAGTAGCAACATTTGTTGACACTTAAATTAACCCCCAGAACGCAACACAATAACATACACAAAGCAACAGAGCACAATTATAACAATAGGGTACACAACAGAAAACAAGCACAAAATGGCATTTCAGGAAAGCAGCACAAAAGCACAAAACCAAAAAATCACAAAACGGAGCATGCTAAGAGCCCAACAGAATACTGCACAAACGTTATCACACATTTCCTTCCTTTGAATCCAGCACTGCCTTAACATCCAGCAAGGACATGAAATAGCGCCGCTCCGCGCGGTTTCACGATCCGGGCCTTGGAGTGCCGTTTCTTCAAGATGGCAAGATTTTGAGTTCAGAAACAACACTTTGCAGTCCCCCCCCCCCTCCCCTTTTAAATGGGCCTGTGATATACAATGCCAAATGGAAATTAAGACTCTGCAATGTTCCAGTTCCGGCACACGGTGGCAGAAAATGTCGAGATTTAGTTTCTCTCAGGAAAGAGTGCATCCTTCCGCATAGCGCACATTACCGACGTAGTATTTTTATAGCTGCGTGCCACAGTTCTGTCACAGTCATCCCGAAAGACTGTTCACGTGTCTGGCTTACTGATTCACACATTGTTCTATAACAGTGCATTTTCAATGCAATTACCACGATCTTTAGTCCTCGTCATATATCGCAACCAGTTCGTTTGCTGCCAAAATTCTTTTGATAAAGCGAGACATTTACCCTTCGGTAATTAGTCTGTTTTTCCCCCACGTTTCCTGTCACAAACGGTTTCACAAGACTGCACAGTATGTATTGTTCACACCCTTTTTTCTTGCTTACGATTTGAAAGTAAAGGGGCTTGGAAACGCTTTTAGTTCCCACTAATTCTTTCCGCATAACGTGTCAAAGAATGAAATGCCACGTACTCCAATTAAACGGAAAGAAATGTACTGAATAAAATATTTAAGGACCCTTACGCCATGTTCTTTGTATTGGGACGAAAAGCGTTTCTGTAATTGTGATGCACCTAAACTAAACATTTGAAATATATCCTATAGCAGGATTTGTGAGAAAGCCACTTCTGTTTGTTCCAAAGGTATGCAGTGCAGTTTTAACTAAAATCACAAGGGCGGTGCTGTGACGCAGGAGTACTACTGATCTCTTGGCAACTGCAATGTTATTTCTAGGCGCTGTCCTCCTACGGAAGTGCCCACGTGATACCTGGCTGCCTTCCTGCTGTTCCACTATTCCAGCTCTTGGTGTCCAAATCGAGACCCTGCTTCCATTTTTTTATTCCCTTTTCATCAACTGTGACAAACCTTTCTTCATGTGGGGCATTTATCAATTTCACATTTAGGCTAAAAGGTTCAGTGCTAGATAGTTTCTTTATAATCGTGTGTTATTGGAAATGATATACAGACTCCCTGTTGGGTTAACTATAGTGTTTTGGTCTCTAGTCACTTGCTGCTTGATAGTAAAATCACCGACACCTTCTGCTCATTGCTTAAATATTAAGCCATATACAAAGCCATTGATAAGCATGTTTCTGTTTTTCTTTTGTTGGATTTGAACATATTCTTTTTTTTGAGTATATGTAAAATCTGAATCCAGTTGGTGCTATTTAGATATGTTTTTTTTCTCAAATGGCAAATTGTGACTGAATGGAAGAAACACAACAAAATGTCATTGCTGCATGATTGTGTGTTTCATAGCGTAGGTTTCAAACAACTTGACTCACCATGGCATCAGGTGGCAGTAACCTCTATGCCTCATGCCCAGTAATATTGAAAAGTGAGATTCAGTTAATTGATGTGTTCATGTTTGCAGTGGACACAATGGGTACAGATTGTTCTTCCTCTTATGCTTCCTTAAACAGTAGTTTCTGTCTGAATTCCAAAATCCTGCCTGTACTCATGATAAAAGGGGCCAAGACATTCAGGATTCGGTGTGCTCAGAGTACCACTTCCCTGGTGTGTTCACTAAATTTGGTGTGGGGACCACCACCTCACTGGGGCAAATATTCCCCCAAAAATAGAAAGGCCATCTGTTTTGGACCCCCCAGCCCCGGGGACCACCACCTCCCTGGGACTCTTTTCGTGGGAGGGGCCCTGGGGACCACCACCCCCCCAGGGCCAGCTCCTGCTATGTCCCGGGGTGCCCACCCCTGGGACCATAGCTATTTGCTGTGACTTGGCTGCATCTTTACAGCTGCCACCAAGCCACAGCAAACACTTTGCTCGCAGTAAGGGAGAGCTGTCAAACAGCTCTTGCTGTGAGCAGAGGTTTCCTCTGTCTCCCTGCCCGCAGAGATGGAGACAGAGGAAACAATTGCTCTCAGAGTCCCTCTCTGTGACAGCAATGCTGGCTTCCACAAGAGGTGGGGAGAAAGCTGGGACCGTGGGGGCCTTCAATCTCCCCTATACTCCCCAACATTGTGAGTAGGTGCCCTGGAGGGCACCCAGTTCACATGGTCTGGCCCCAGGGGATAGAGTGCTTGGGGCAGAGATTGGCCTGGGAAGGGAGGCCTAGAAGTCCCTTCCCCATCCCCCCAAAAAATAATAATTAGGCCGCACCCTGGGGATGGGGTCCCCGGGGCTGAAATCGGCGAGGGTGGGTTGTACAGCACACAGAAAAAAAAATATTTAGGCTGGGTTATGGGGGTCACCGGAGCCAAGATCAGCCAGGGAAGGGGGGGGGGGCACGTAGCCCCCTCCATACCACAAGAAATTAAATATTTAGGCTGGGCCCCAGGGCCGAGATCAGCCTGGGGACAGGGGCCATACGGGGTTGAGTTGTTATAGGGGTTGGCTGCAGGGACTGGCTGCAGGCCAAGCCCTGCGGCCAACCTATGATACGCACAGCCAAAGGCCGTGCGCAGGGTTGTGTGGTTATAGGGGTTGGCTACAGGCCAGGCTTTGCGGTGAACTGCTCTGTGTGCGGTGGTGGTTGGATTAACATATAGCAATGAAAATTACTTTACATTTTTTTTAAAACGTAGAAATTCACTAAAAAAAACTATTATTACAGGGATGTTATAGTTAGGTTCTGAATTTACTCAAACAAAACCACAGAAATTCAGCATTTATAGTTAGTGTTATTTTAAGTAACTATAACTCGTGCCCTAAGGTAAATATAACTTGCCCAGGCTTAAGTTCAGTGGTAATATCACTTCACACATGTTCTGTGTTTGCCATGCTTACCTTAAGCATGGATTTGCAAATAGCGTTCACTCGTTATTTTCCAGTGAAGAAACATGGGCCAACTGTCCAAGATTTGTAAAAGAAAAACAATCATTCCACCGCACAAGTATATTTCAAGACTACTGCATTTGCCACAGCTGCATACAGGGTTGCATGTTCCACGTGTGCTTGTTGAAATCATGGGGCCTATTTGGAAAGACATTTTCATGTACATAAAGTAGGACTCTTGTGCTTAGATTTGCATGCCTTTGTGAATTGGCTCCTGCATCTAAAATGGGACCATCTATGGAGTATTCATATATCATTAGTACAAATAGAAAGGACAGTGCCCTATTTGCTCTTTTTCTAAAAAAGAGTTGGACGTTTTGTGTTTGATTCACAAAGGCATTTAAGAGAATGTAATAGAATACTCTGGTACTACTACTTCCATACTCAAAAATGCTTTTAGGAATCAGCCCCCCATGCCTCCACTTTTTGTGCGTAAAGGTCTATTAGCTAATCCCCTCAGTGTTGTAGATGAGAGAGAAAGAGACAGAGTGTGTGTGTTGAACTAGTTTATGACTTCTGCTATCCTTCAGTCTTTTAATGAAATATAAAGTTAGAAATGAACATTGCCGCGCCGTAAATCCATTCACCTGAGTTGGAGACATACATTGGTACTCTAAATCGCACGCACCATTTACTCGACTTCAGAAGTCAAGGCAGATTCGCTTCAGTGGGTCTCTTAATGAATGTGCAGTGACACATGCAGCAGCTCTCAGTATATCAATAGTAAAAATGGAATTTGTGTAAAACATTGCAGATGATACAGGACTGAGCCTGCAAAATACATCATCTGATGAATCATGTTTATACGATTCGCGCCTGCAGGTAAATATGATGAGGAACTCATATTCTGTCAGAGTTTACTACATGATTTCAGATTGATCCCAAACTAGATGAGAAGTTATATACCTGATTTAAAAAGGGGCAGTAAAAATATACTTATATTTACTTCTGCAGTTGAATCGCTTGCTCAGGGACATAAATACAGAAGTGTGTCTTCTCGGCTTGATGGATTTTAGTGCAGTACTTTTATAGCTCTGTGTTGTTGGCTGTTGCGTGTTGGTTTCAGTTACATTAAAAGTGTATTTCTAAAGTCGTTCTTTTTGTGACTTTTACTTCGCTTGTCTATAACACAACGTATTATTCTTGTAACGATCAAGAGTCTGGGCATCAATCTGCTTGTGAAGTAGACCCTCCAGCCCTACATGAGCGTGGTGGGTTGAACTCAGCTTCCTCCTCCAGCCCTCGTTTGGGAGGGAGCAAATAGATCTACCAACACGAGAGGGACACAACGGATGAAGATTCACAAAGATCTTTATTCGGACAAATGCATTAATCAGTGCCTGATTTATGCCTAAGCATTGCATCTTTTACTTCCGTTTTGATGTGTATGTCATTCCCTTGTGCCACATGTATGAACTATGCTTGGCATAATGTGTGTGCAGCTCTGTAGGGTATTCTTGCATACCAGTGGCTAGTGTCTGTTTGTTAGGAAAAATGAAATGCATCTTTTATTTTAACTGTACAACGTTTTCATATTAAAATATTTATATGTCCTTCAAAAAAGGATTAACTCTGTATTCCATGAGAACTGGGTATTTAGGTTTATTAAAGTGGATAATTTGTCAAACGGGTTAATGCATCAGGAACCATTCACACGAGTTGCTTAATAAAAATATTTTTTAATAAATACCCAATCCCAAAGTGAGTTGTAGAATCATGTAATTGCATAGCAATGATTAGTGAAGTAGGTACAGCGACACCAAGGCCCCACAGGTGTCAGGGGCTCACTGCACCCCGGTAATGGATGTCTTACTGCTCAACGTGGAGGCACTGCAGACCCTCTAACTGGCTTGCATTTGGGTCAGTGGCACCCAGGCCTCGCACTGCTCATGTAATTGGTTTCGTGAGGCATCAGCATTAAACATTATCCGGTGGTGGTCTATAAACCTGCTAACTGTTAGACCAGTTAATCCGTAGCAACCACTGTCTTGCACAGGCAAGTATGAGTGTATTGATACAGGTGTGTGCCTACCACAAAAGTTTAATTTTTGTGGGTTGTAACCAAATTGGCCTTGGATGTTCATGGCAACTTTGCTGACCCCCTCCTCTAAGAATGGCATCTTTTCCACATCCAAGTGTCAAGTAAGCGACCATAATCACAGACTACACTTGAGTGAGAATTGAACATTTGTAAATCACACACTTGACGCAGGCACAAGTTAGGCTAACAAGTGTATAGGCTGTGTGCATCAGTACCATAGTAATTAGCAGTCTCAAGAGGGTAGACTCACAAAACAGTTTCTGACCAATTGGCAGTGGTAGTACCATGATCTTGGTCCACAGAACCAGGATTTGGGGACTGGGTCAGTGCTCAAGTTGCACTGATGGCCACAGAAAATTTGGCAAAAGGGCAGCCTGTTGTTCCTTCGTGACTATCACAGCTGGGAACATGGGTGCCCCCGCGGAAGAGTCAGGGGGTGACCATTTAATGCCTTGAGAATACCTATGAAATCACACTTCCAGGGTAGTTTCTAAGTTTGCAATGATTTTCCCTCTCTACTGCACTTCTAAACTCACTCCTAAAAAAGAAGAACTAAGTGGTAATGCCCCCAAAATATTTGTTTTTCTTGCGGTGCATGGGAGGGTTTCCTCTGTTGCGAAGAGCTGAAAATAGGCCTAGGGCGTTTTGAATTCCACAGCAACTTGGAATCTTTGCACACCAAATGGATGTGTCATGCTGTGAATCAGCCACATAGACTCTACACATAAATACAATACAACTCTGTGCCTGGGAATCTATTAAATTTCCATGTACAATCTAGATGCTCTCTGGAATATTACAGTATATTTTGCACAACTGGACAAGCAGATCACACAACCTCATTTCCTAAAGTTTATTTTACTAAGGGGTGTGCTACGTTTTTTGTTTTGCAAGCGAAGTCTTGCTTAGGTCCAAATTATTGGCCTTTGCACAGTTTGTAGATTTTACAGCGTTTTCTACCTTTACGCTGGAGAGTAGCTTTTCCCCGCAGTTTGCCAATACTTCTTCACGAGTGCTAGTTGGCACTTAAAACGGATGAGCCACTTTCTCAATATTTACTTTGAAGTTGGTGTTCCTCCCAACTTTGAAATCTTCTGAATGTTGATTTTTTTTTTTCTTCTCGAAAATGGGGCATAAATCTCCAGATTCAACTGCAAAACTCCACATGGAGAAAGCTTTGTGAGTTACTGTATGCAGTAAAATTATGGGAAGTTCATGAAATAACACTTTGCAACTTTACTCACTTCTGATTTCTAGGTGCAGTGTGAAACCCGTAAGCACTCCACCACTTTATGATCCTCATAAGCCCATTTGGCAAATTAGGTTGCAACCCTCTATCTGCTCTTCAGTAGCAACTTCCTGGAGCTTCCGGAGTTCTCTAGCTATCTGAGTTCAGGCAGAGGCGAATGATTCACAGGCCCAGATTTACATAAGTCTTGCTCAGCGCAGCTGCCAAAAATGCTGTGTTGCGTGAGAAGGAGACCAGGAGAGCACCATATTTACAGAGAAATGTACTCTTCCCTCCTCCGTCTAGTGCAGAACCTTGTGGCCATGAATAGTGCCAGGGTGTGTGTGTGTGTGTGTGTGTGTGTATATGTGAGTCTAGCATAGGTTTTGTACTGGATTGGTATCCTTCTTAGACTAACTTTAAAACTTTTCCCACTCTGTGTGCTGTCAGTGCAGCACACATGCAAAGTCTGAAAAGAAAGGAAAAATAAAACCTCATCTCTCCGTGATAGCGCCTATTTTTTGATAACAAAACCTGTCTACTTGTTTTAGTAAATAGGGTTTTGCGTCAAAAACCATGGGTGGTTGCACCGGAAAGCCCATGCACCACCCATGGAACACCCCCTTGGCGCTCAGTAATACAAAGCAGCACTGCTTTGCATTACTTTCAAGTGATTTTCTAGCCCAAAACAGGTTTTGCATAGCAAAGTAAATTGTTAAAAAATTATTTTGCGTAACTTTTGTGACGCAAACCTGGTGCTAAATCTTAGTAAATATACCCCTCAGTTTCTCTGTTGAACTTGAGTTTGTTTCCTGGGAAATAAATATGTACACAACTACAGTTGTTAATGTGTGAAGTTAGGTATACACACCAGGCACTCCTGTAGTCAATAAGAGTAAACATGCAATAATGATTCATTCTTATTTTCAAGACTTTGTCACCCTGATCATCTAAGTGTGTTATAAGGATGCACCCTTGATTAGCACAGGAAATAGCTGTCTAGTGGGCATTCTCATGGACCAATGTCAGACTGTATGAGTTGCATGTTACTTGATTCCTCCTACATACAGACCCCTTGAGAATGTTATGATAGTTTAGTTTGAGTAAGATGTTTAATATTGTGTCACCAGTTGTGGTTCTGACCACACGGTTAGGTCTGCAGTAACAGTATCTTCAGCAGATCAAATCTATGTTGCAGTAGAAGGAATTAATCTCCCTTCCTAAGAATATTCTTTGCATATAGTATCTTGATTACTTAAGAGATACTCTTCAAACCCTGTAACATGAATGAGTAGGATCCCCGGGTTATGACGGAGGCTGCTTGACAGAATCATACTTTCAAAAATCAAATATGATTGGTTTTAGTGCTGCGTCTCTTCAAAATTCCTGTATTGTTCGCATGTACTTCATATAATACTTAGCTGAGAGAGACATTCAAATAGGGGTCTCTGCAACATATTTTGTTTGTCTTGGGTGTCTACAGGAATTCAAAACAGAAGGCAACTATGGTAACAGAAGCTGGTCTTAATACCTAGAGCTTACACGAGAAAGTCCTAATTTTTGATGCAAAGGAGGAGCCTTGTCACTGAAGAGACAATTTATTAGCAGTCCACTGAAACCCTTCAGAGGAGAGGTGCAGTCTGGTAAACCCAGCCATGCTTGCGTACCTATAGTGCCCTATAAGGTTCACCATTGACCCCCTCAATTAAGATTGGTTAGCCTTCACTGGCTGCTTTTAAGCTGAGATATCATTATCCGGTAGGATGTGTGGTAATTATAAGATCGTAGAGCCCTGAGTTTAGAAAACTGTCAGTCTATTAACTTCTTAACCTAACACTAGTCGCTCTATATCTGTCCATCACCTGTGCTTATTGTTGAATTCTAAGGTATTTCTCCAGAATACTCTAAGCTTGGAGTCTCTAATGTGACTAAAGCTGTAATCAAAAATCACTGTATCTAGTTGGCAGCATAAATATAGGAAGTTGTTGACTCATTAGTAGAGTAGGCCAGAACTAAGATAAAAAGATTGAGCCAATAAACCAGCTGTTTTGATGCATGGTTCTAGCAAATACTGCTGGCTTAAAGAAATAGGGAAAGTATAATTGCCAATAATTTGTGTAATTTGTAATCAAAGCTAATTCCTTGAAAATGAATTGTGAAACTATTTGTTGAAAACATTAAAATACAGTGAACAAAGGATTTTCAGTCAGTACATATTGATGCAGATTTTTTATTTTTATTGCTTAAACTTTAGTTGACTTGAGAAATGTGTTTTCTGTTTTTCTGTCTACAGGTTAGGCCAAAGAGCTTGATACCAGACAGCCTCCCAATATCCTTATGCAGAGACCAACCTTCAAAACAGCCGCCTACCTTTCAAAAGGCAACAGTTGTAAGTGTAAAAAACCCAAGCCCCGCCCTCCCCACTGCCAACAACACAGTCAGTCACACTCCAACTCACAATGGCCAATCGCTGAATGTTGCGGAGTCTGCAGCAATTTCTCCAGCTTTAAGCAGTGCCGGTGTGGCCTACGCCATTATATCCACATCCTCCAACAGTGCAACGCCTGTCAACACAAGTACGGTCTCCGTGGTCAATGACGGCATCAAAGTGCAACCACTCCTCTTCAGTGCTGACAACAAGGTGTGTGTTGTGTCATTTTTTAAAAAAAGTTTTGTTTAGATTGAAAAAAGGAGAACAAGTGCCAGATCAGTATACATAGCGGCTTTAGGACAGTAGTAAATATATAAGCAAATGGCAGAGAACAAAGTAAATACAGTTCAAAAGGACTAACAGTAGAACTTTCAAAGTCAGTGTTTTAAACAGATGCAAATGTCAAATTAAAAATACAATTCAGGAAGAAATGTATAAGGGAACGAGATGTCGGACTTACAGTGGGGTAGCACGAATGCCATGAACCCTAATGCAAGCACTGGGGGGAAAGACCGCCATAAGTTGGGTGATCGGGCCCCTCACATCCCTGGGCTGGCCATGGTGCCAGTGTATCTGCTGCAATAGTGATAGCTATTGTTCTTTCAGATAATTTACACTATCACCATGAATAGGTTGAAAACAAAGAAAGAAAATATCTCTTCACCTTAAGACTTTAGGGAAAAGAAGTAGGACCTATCAGTTTATTAGTTGGACATGGGAAGATGCTTTTCAGTTCTCAAGTTTGCAGGTTGTGTTGAAAAGACTTTTCACTTGACTCCGTACAAGACCTTTAAACTACCGGACTCTTATAACTTCATGTGTTCATCAAATACCACTGGTGTTTTCAAAACGTTTTTGTCGCAGCTTTAGCTACCCTCCATGCTTTTGTTTGTACCCAAGCATCTTACATAATATACACATACATAGGTGTGCTTTATTTTAATATTTGTTATATTAACTTTAAAAACCCGCTATACATTTAACTTGCATTTCTTTTTCAAGTTTATTTTACAAGGTGTTTGGTGACATTGTAACATTGTAGCTGCCTGCGATTTGAGTGCTTGGTTAAATTACGATTTATTCTAGTCTCCTTCACAAATACTAACAATGTTCATGAAGCAGGTAGGTTGCTTGTTTATTAGTTAAACGGCTACATCAGTCCACTTACCATTTTTATTGCAGGCATAAGGCAGCCATGTTTAGGTGACAGCTTATTTAGTTTTTCCTTTATTATTTCTGTAGCATCTGCTTACAATAAGAAACACAAAAAATAACCATCGCGCATAGCCCTGCAAAGGCCATTGTCAGTGTTTGTTTTCTTTTGCTGCCAGCTGTTAACTCATTCCAAGATTCCAATCCGACTCCTGCAGTGTGTGTCATTTATGACGCTTGACACAGAACATATACTTTTTACCTTTTTCCTTACAGTTTAACAGCGAGTTACCGTGGGCACGTGTGCCCTCACCTCCAGCACAGCGAGTAATGGCTTCATTTTAGTCATGTAACACGCAAGAATATTTCTAGAAGGGGCTGTTTATTGGCAGTCACAGTGTAGACAGTCCTGCAGTATTGCCCTCGCAGCTTCCAGAAAGAAAATATATATATATATTCATTGTTAGGGGCACCATCATTACATTCACTTTTCATTTGTACAAGAAAAAAGTGAGGGGCAGGCCCGTTTTAATGTCTACGTGAATTGCTAAGTTTTAAATGGTTGTGTAAGTATTGAGTTAGAATGGATGTATATATTTGGTATGACGTGAATTGTGGTTGTAATGCTCGCATTGTCTCTTAACTCGTTGTAGGTGGTTTTTTGGGGGATTTTTAAATCGGTGTACAGAAAGCTTAAGGATGACTAAATGGGAGTGGAAATGCTTGAGCCATCATCTTAGTCAGTGGGAACCTGTGTAGCTTTTCTTTAAGTTCTTTCTTTAGCTCGTCTCTACCATGACAGGAAACTAGCCATATAAAAATCAGTATTTCCTCCACAAAATAGGAGCAATCTATATGAACTAATAGGCTACCATCTCATTCCATCTGCACAGGAGCATTCGCAACCATTGATAAGTGTTTGCTTTATTGCACCTCAGAAGTGAACTGGAGTGTGAGTCCTTAGGTGTAGCAGGTTTGGCCCCCATTTACGCCATTTTGTGACAGGGAAACTCACCTACGTAACAGAAGGAAATGTGTGCACAAACAACACTTCTCAGCCACTAGGACCTCCACTGGGTCACACTCTGTTACTCATGTTTTAACTCATCAGCGCTAATGTGAAGGTAACCAACATTATTGAAATTCTAAGGTCCTTATTGAGTGAAAATTAGAAAGGGCCAATGGGGTGTTTTGTAAACTAAGGGATGTTCGACTTTGTAATCACCTGATTGGGCAAAGAGCAGCATTCATAGACCTTACTCGAGTGACTGAGACAATTAATTTAAGTGCTTCCACCCCTATCGGATTTCTCAAAAAGGCAATGGCTGTAAGGACAATTCACTGATTAGTCATGGATGACAGGTTATATGTCCAGGTCTTTAAAGACATTCCAGTATCAAACTGTAATTGCTGAAGTTAGTATGTCGAACTGGACTTTGCATTACTTTTAAATTATGGGTACACACTTGTTGTTTTTCATTTTAGTTTATCATGGTAACTGTAATGGTATCTCACTTTAGGTGAGGCTTACATAACACCACATGTTTTATTGTGTATGTGTATCTGTCAGAGTTAGTGTATGTTTTTCAAATTTTATAAAAGGCTTGCATTTGGCATTACGAACCTAGATGCATTTACAAATAGGTTGAATGAATGATGGCTTAATTTACTGTGTTCATTGTAATTTATGGGCCTTAATTACTAGCATCTTCGCAATTTACTAGTGCTTTTGCAGACGTGAAGACCCTATGTGCTCTGAACACATATGCACAGTCATTGTATGGGGAAATTCCTTATTGACAGAAGGTCCTCGAGCTCTATGAGAGTGCTAACTGTGCAGGCAACTCACTGATTAAGGAAGCAATATTTAGGTGCTCTCGCTGCTCAAGTACTTTCCTTCCCTCAACACTGGTTTCCGGTGCAGAGTAGGACTCGGTTACGGCTAGTATGAACTTAAAATTCTACTGTTATACCTCACTTTTAACTGTGGTTACCTGTGTTAAGGTAACAGGGCTATCAGTATTAAAGCATTTAGGGCCATATGTACGAACACTTTTTTTCCATAGACACAGAATGGTAAAAAACCTTTGCTACATCTGGCCCTAAGTGTCACAAATAACATGTTGAAAATTGAACATGAACTCTTGTGAAACCAAACTCGGCTTAAGGCAAATTTAGCACACTCTGTGTATGAGTCCAGGCCATTTGGACTATTGTACTCTGAGTGCCATACAAATAATATTTCAACTGTGGATGTTTTCTGAGTGCTGGCTGAGGTATAACTGCCTTCAGAAAGAACACCACAACAGCTCAGTGCTAAAGCAGGCAGGTCTAAGCTGAGGCAAGAAGGCCAGCATAGGGTAAGTGAGCAGTTGGCATTTAAGATGGCTAAAATCTCGACCATACAACAGCTTTCTAAACAACTATGGGCCTGATTACAACTTTGGAGGATGGTGTTAATCCGTCCCAAATGTGACTGATATACCACCTACCGTATTACGAGTTCCATAGGATATAATGGACTCGTAATACGGTAGGTGGTATATCCGTCACATTTGGGATGGATTAACACCGTCCTCCAAAGTTGTAATCAGGCCCTATGTGCTTAATGTTTACAGAAGTTATCTCGAATTAGCAGGCAGTTGGCAATGTAAATAATTTTGATAGTCATGTTTAAGTAATCCTATAAGTCAAGAAAATGTTTTCATGTCTCGTCATAATCAACTTGCTTCTTTTCAAGTAAGTGTTAAGTTCCATTAAAGCCATTTATCCACTTAATGTTAAGATCTGAATTACGACAATTAATTATTTAATCAGTCAGCATTTCTGGTATTTTGTAACAATAGTGAATGCCTTAAGGCAATTTAACAAGATTACTTTTTGTTCCAATTCAATTGGCAAATGTAGTGTAATTGAGATGCTCTGTTCTGCAATTTCCATCTACCAGTCTGCTATTTCATGATTGTAATCACACAATCAGCTCTTCATTCCTTCATTTTCTCTAGTCTGTCCTCCCCTTTGTGTTTCTTTATGTTTGAGGACTATGTTTAACTATTTTCTTGTTTAGGAATTTAACATTCTTTCACCCATTGTAAGATATGTATTACTGAAAATAAGAGATGATAATGTAAAATTACAAAAAAGGAAATCTGACATATGCATGTTTAATCTTTCTAGTCATTTTACACTAGCATGATACATACACTTTCCTAGTTAACCTGATGGAATAAAAAATACTTATCTTCCTTGCACTTTCAATACATATAATTAAAGCTATGTTTTACATGTTAAAGGTAATTATTATTCAACCTCAGCTTCAGACACAGCCAGAAAACAATGTGGAAATCAAGAAGGAACATGCAAGGCAACCAGAAGATACAACACATATAACAACAGTTACCAAAAAAAAAAGGGAAGAAAATCCAGAGGTAATAAAATGACGTAAAGAATATTAAGTGTACGTGCACGTTAAAATGTCCATTTCTTTGGAAAGACAAGGTACAAGGGGATATATAAAGAGACGAAGAGCATTAAAAAGGTTCAAACTAATTTGAATTTCTTTCCTTTCCCTAGTTTTGCCTGCTTTTTAGGTCTCAGTTAGGCTGCCCTTGCACTTTCTCTTTGAGCCATGTTATATACACTTTGTGGGCTTACAGCCTACAGAAGTCTTTCTCTGCTACTGGTGAATCCTTCTTCTTTGTCCCTCCTTTTTGTGTTTTGATTCCTCCCATGGAGTCTTTCCTAAGTACTGTATCTTTACACTTTGGTTGTTTATGGTTTATTTAGTGGGACTATTTTTTTCTTTGTTTCCTGATCAAGTTACTGTTTGTCTGTCTTCAGTGGGTGTGTGCGCTCACTCCTAGTGCTGTTTCTCCGTGCAATCAAAAACCAAGGTAACGTGTCAGATGGTGTTTGCCGAGGGTCATTTACTTATCTTTCACTGACTTCAAAGTGAGAGGATTTGTGGGTCCTGAAAATTGTTTTCTATTATTTGACTGATCCCTACGTCTTTCACTAGTCTTTCCGTTCATTTTAGTCCCTCTTTTGTAACTTATGGCACATAGGAAAATGCTCCTGCAGAGATTTAACACATTACATATCATTAGTCAAAGTACAGAGCTAGTCTAAACCTGATCCTCTTTTATTATCATGAGCACCTCCCCTGTGGACCTTGCACAACGTTATTATACACCGTACCGCATCAATTTTGTTTGTCGCTCTGTTGTACCCCCCAACCTCCTGATTAAAAATGATCAAGAGCAAAATTATGTAACACTTCACTGGCGCAGTTCAGTTGTGAACACCAATTTACTACTGCCCACTGCATTTGCAACACCAATTTATTAATTTTTGTATCGTGGTTGCACCAGTAGACCGCTGAACATATTTTTGCTCTGGGATTCAATGCAAAAGTTGTCGCAGGATTCACTACACCTGTGTAAAGTTTGCGCAATGTAGTAAATGAAGCATGGAGAGTTGAAAGAGCTACGGCAGGTAGATGGTGATGTGTGGCTCTTGCTTCTCTTCCTGGGATTAGAGCATAATATCAAATAATGGCTTTAACTGTGCTTGTGGAAAGGGGTGTGAGAGAACCTGGCTGCAATCATCCCCTTTATTTTCTCTGTGGCGCAGGCTTCAGTCCCTTTAGTGTACATCGCCCCCCCCTCACACTCTGCCAATGCCAGCTGCCTATTCCCAGCATGTCACCACAGTAGCCCCTTCCACACAAATGTTTTCACAAGACTTTCTATAGCAGTGCCAGCTGTTGCAGGTGCAAGGCAGTATGGCAGTTTATCCTCAAAGAAAAGTGTCATTGTGTACTTTAGAGGCAAAGGTGCATTTACTGTAGTTTCCGTATATACCTTCTGCGATTACAGACTGTGGGGAACAGCCAGAAAACATCATGATGTGATACTTTTCTGGGGTCAACGGTGGATGACCTTGGTAAAGGACCACGTTGTGATGTCTTTATCACTGTCTAGAATGTTACCTCATAAAATGGGCACGCAATTGAGTGCACATTTTCTCGTTTATTGTAAATTCAACCAGTCTTTAACTCCTTCTTGTCTCCCACCTGGACATTATTTTCACACTCTCCAAACTCCGCCCCCACTGATATATCCAAGTGTATCTGAGATGTTTACTGGGTTAGTTTGCTCAGGTTATGAGGAGAGTAATGTGTTGGTTTGCTCAGTTCATGAGAATCAGGTTTGTATTGTTTTGGTCTCTTGACAATGTCTCATGCTCCACCCCTTTTCAAGATTAACTCCTTTTAATCTTTTCGGGCAATACTCCATAGTCAACCTTACTTAAATGGGCAGCAATGTAATCAAATCCTATTTAGTGTTAGCAGAGGTTTAAGGTTTCCTAGACCATGCATAAGTACGTTATCTAGTCCTGCTTTTAAGTCGAGCTACAGACAGCTTTAGCTGTTTTGATAGCCCATTTCAAGAAGATCCATAGTAAAAATACTTTCAGACAGTCCTCTTCATCCATTGGTCTGTCTATCTATCTATCTGTGTATCTATCTATGCTTTATTTATCTATCTGTATCTTTCTTTTAGCTATCTATCTTCTATCTTTTAGCTATCTCTTATCTATATATCTATCTTTTATATATATCTTGTATCTTTCTATTTTTAAGTCACCTAACCACTTACTGTTTCATATCCTATCAGTTTTTGAGCAGCTTGAAACATAGTCCAAAAGTTACCTGTTAGAGGGACTATTGCTAAACATGGCTAAAAGACACTGACATTGACAATGCCAATGTCAATACCTCTGGAGTTGCCAAGGTCCAGTTGGCTTTGCCAACGCTTGTTTATGTATTCTAACAAATTCAAGACACTATGGCCCATATTTATATTCTGTTTGCACCGGATTTGATTAATTTTTTTTTACGCAGATCCGGCACAAACCTAACTCCATATTTATACTTTGGCTCTAGACCCGTCTAGTGCCAAATTTATGGAGTTAGAGTCATTTTTTACTGTGGAAACCTGCATTGCGTCAATGAGATGCAAGGTAGGCATTCCCAGGCAAAAAATGACTCAAAGGCATTTGCGCCTTATTTATACTCCTGTGCAAAAATGACACACGGGAGGAGGAGGGCCTTAAAAAATGGCTCTGAGCCTGTTTAGAGTCATTTTTTACGCTTGGGTCAGGGCAGGTGTTAGAGGACCAGTGGGCTTATTTCCATGGTCTCTTACCATGGAAGCAGTGCACAGGTGCCCTTCCCTGCACCCAGGGACACCCCCTGCCACCTTCGCCCACCCCTGGAGGCCACCCATGGATGGGGGGACCCATCTACGGTAAGTAGAGGTAAGTATATATTTTTTTCTTTAAGTGGCATAGGGGGGCCTAACAGGGGACAGAAGTCACCTGGGCATGGCCATTGGGCAGGGGGTCATGGCTCCTGTCTTTGCTAAGACAGGAGTCATTTCCATGGGGGTTGTGCGTCAAAAAATGACGCTAGTCAGGTTAGAGTCAATATTTTTGACTCTAACCTGAATTGCACTATTCTTTGACGCACAATCCCCAGTCTTCCCTATGCCTCCGCTGCCCGGTTAGGGTCAATTATTTTGACGCTAACCAGGCTGCAGCGCCGACTACCGTCATTCATTAAATATGATGCCCGACTGGCGCGTTGGAATGGCGGTAGCCGGCGTTAAACGTTTTGACGCAAACCTGCACTAGTGCAGGTTTGTGTCAAAAAGTATAAATATGGGCCTAACTTTGTTATCTTGTCTGCTACCATCCAACATACAGCAGTATAGATGTATTTGATTATTTCTGCAATAAGCAAAACAAATAATTGTCAAGAGTGCAGGAAATTGAATAGTTGAATAGAATTATTGGAGAAAAGTAAAGGGTGGGGAAGGTAATAAAGAGAAAACCGGATTGAGAACTAAGGCCAGATGTAAAAAACAAAAGTGGAATGAGAGGAGAAAGAGGAAGAAATGAAAGTAGTACTGAGGTGAAATGTGAGGGTAGTAACGAAGACTGAACAAAGCATGAGTTAAAATAAACAACAAGAGAACACTATGGAATTAAGGTAACCTTTTTACTTGCTTCAGTTTTTCTCCCGGATTCACATCCCTGATGCAATCTCTGCTGTTGCCACTGTTGTTATTTATGATGGAGCAAGTGAATACACATTGAAGACAAGGGTACTGACATATAGTGGTGTGGTTTCTTAATTTCTAGTTACCTGCCTCATGTAAGGTTTGCTTAGCAGCAATAGACTATGGCCCTCATTAGGAGTTTGGCGGGCAGTTTTCACTGTCCTTCGAACTTCCAACAGAGAGGTTGCCGCCACACAGGCTACCTCCTCGCCCGACCCATTAAGAGTTTCCCGCTACGCCGGCGGAAACCTTGGTTTGGCCCTGCCAGACTAGGGGGAAACAGGCTATAGCATTGTCTCTGGCTCGAAATCGAGCCGGCGCAAATGCTTCAGCCAGCAGGGCGCACCAGCAGCCTTGCTATGTTCACTGCAATGGTGCTGGGGTGGGGGGGCAGCACTGCCCATGCCAACTGCATGGGCAGTGCAGGGCCCCCCCCTGTGGATCTTCGCACCTTACCTCTACCCACCTTTTCATGCAGTGTTACCGTCATGAAAAGGCTGGCAGAGAACAAGGTCGTAATCCCCAGGGCAGCACTGCTTGCAGCACTGCCCTGGTGGATTAGGATCTCTGCCACCGCCGGGATCCAAGATCCTGGTGGAGCTGGCAGTTCCTTAGCGGTCTGACCTCCAGGGTTTTAATGTGGCAGTCTATCCTGCCACACTCGTAATGAGAAGAAATATTTCTTTGAGGCTACGAAGGGTCAACTCATATCCTGTAGGCAAGATATTTTGAAATTATGTGTAAGCTCATTCACAGTTACTGATATATGACTTTGTTAAACCCAATTTTACTTTTTCACACCCACTTTATTCATCTCATGTAGCCCAGAAGAAGCTCTCCCTACCCCAACTAAATTTCTGGGTATTAGAACATGCTCAACAGGACCTTCTTGTGGTTTGTCAAGAAATGTTTCAGTCATTTTTTAGATCTTTCGGTTGTATAGAAAGAAACATTTTTGCATCAGAAATGTGAACCACATGTAATTATAGTTCTGCGAGGGTGGTGCAACTGGCCAACAACGTCAAAGCAGGGAACAGTTGCATAACCAAAATCCTTTCCACCATTCTAGTGGAAACTTATTACAGTTGAATAGCTATGTGACTTCGTTATTACAGGTAACTAGAGACATCACAACTTGACTGTAATAGGGAAATTAGAGGCCATTTTTAGACAGGGATAGCAGTCTCTTATGTATTATAGGGTACTACAGGCACATTTTGATGCCCGACAAAGTGGGCAGATGCAGTTTAAAGCAGGTAAATTGTGTGATTTTTTTTTTTTTTTTTTTTTTTTTTTACTACATGTGAAGGTTAAAGAAATAAGGTCATGTGGTGCTCTGAACACTAAACACAGCCCCTACCTGATGACACCAGACATCACATGACTTAAATGACATCAGGGAGACTGGTTCTCAAACAGTAAATGCACCACGTATGGTGCATCTAGGAGTATGCCACTGTACAATCACCTAGCATATGTCACATATGCAAAGGTCTGTAGACACAGCTATTCACTGGACTGAACTGTTCCAACTGTATTCAAGCTATACATTAGGACTTTTGCCTGACCATCACACAATTGCCTATCAGTGCGGTTCATTTCAGGCATATATTTGATTAAGGGGAATATATGTAGAGTGGAATGACGTCCTTTCAAACCTGTATACTGGGGCATCTATGACTGATACATCTAGTAGACTGTCTCAGCTGTCAGTCATGTACAGCTTAAGACAAAATTGTTCAATCGCCTCGCATATTATATATACTGAGAGTATTTATCCTAGGTTTTAACCTATGCTACCAGGGAGAATCTAAAGACCTACACATCTTTAGCCACATGCAATGTATTTAAGCTACATCTCACATTTTGAAACGAGTACGATCACCTTCAGAAATACTACAACTGTCAGGTTTTGTGGAAATTGAAAAATAAAACTGTGTGTCTTTTTAGGTTAGTGTGCCCAGTACTAAAACTATGGGCCCGATTCACACAGACATTTGTGCACCTAAGTTTATTGTAAGCGTGCAGATTGCTTGAGTTAATTCGCATTAGACGTCCACAAATCATGTAATGTTACGCCAGTGTTTCAGGAAGCATGGCATTTTCGGTCAGAATGTGCAGTACACTTTTTTTTTTTCCAAGCATTGCATGCTGATGATTTTCCAGCTAGTACTCCAGGGAAGCTGTGGCTGTCACAGCTTTCCAGGAGTCCTTTGGAATTGCTGCAGGGAAGCTAAAGATAAAAAAGACAAGCCTTCTCTCTGCAAGGCAAACACCACTTTTTACTTTTGCGGCAGGGAGAGTAGATATCTCCATACAGGTAAACAGCTGGTCTCAATTTGCTGCTTCACAGACAGCCACTTAAATAGCAACATGAACAATGCTTATTACAGATGTTTAATCAGTAAGTTACCTACTTGTTGCAAAACTCACCTCACTGGTGTCCCTAAACCTTTAACCTATTTCTTACACATTTTTATTGCAATTCTAACAATGTTTAACAAACTTTAACTATTCACTACTCTTGAATGCGTGTGTATTTGTGTGCATGCTTTATCGCTCTGCTCCCAAGACCTCTTATCCATTTTTGCATACCCTAGGATAATTCAATCTCCTTCTCCCATTCTTCAATCATGATGTAGGAAAAATACTGGTTTTCCTTTAGCTAATACCTTGCTGGTCAAGCATTCTATTTCCAAGTGAACTGAACGGTTCACCTCTCTGCAATCAGCATGAATTTTAGGCCTACACTGCCCTTTCACCACATATTATTTTATATTGTTTTCTAACGATGTCTGATGTAGCGTAATTTCTTCTTATTCCATTTGAGAATTAAGAAACATTGTAATCTGCAGTATAGGTAGTAGGAAAGCCACATACATGCACATGTGCCTGGGCCTTTTGAAATATGTGGTGATTCCATCTTAGCTTATTAAACCACAGGTTCAAAACATACTTGCAAGACTACAAACGGTTTGTGTGAGCACCGGTTGTATATACATAGCCTGCTGTTAGGATTGCACCTTTGCTTTCTATTTGACGTTTTGTATTCTCATTTCTGTCCTAAAACTATTTATGATTGGGACAGTGCAATTTGTGTAACTTGCAAGCTTCATGTGGAATGGATTTACTGCTGTGTAGACAATGGTGATTAGTAGCCATAAGTGAAATTTGCACCTAGTATTGCAATGATTCAACTGCAATTAGAAAATATTATTTAATATACATATTTTTAGTTCGTTGTGAAATGTGTTCTAAGCAAGTATGCAAAATGTTTTAATATGTTTATTGTACTTTTTCTGTTTAGAAAATTGCCTTCATGGTTGCACTAGGCCTGGTAACAACAGAGCACTTGGAAGGTAAGATAAGCTTCATGTGGCCAACATACTATTCCCGGCTATGCCAAAGAGCTCTCTCAAATTTCCTTTATATTTAGATTGTTTTCACATTTGTAGAATGGAATTCACAATCCTATCCACACGTTTTGCAAGTTGTGTGTAATAAGCAGTGTTAAACAAAAAGGTGTAGCACTTATATCTATCTACATCTACCTGCAGTGTTTCCCTTTATTGCAGCATTAGCCATTTT